>NW_018742345.1:6160539-6760539 GCF_001683475.1 Chenopodium quinoa
ACTAGGAATCATAATAACAACCTAAGCATGATCTTTACATAATAACATCAATAAAAACCATTAAAGCACTTACTTGGATGTCTCGTACCTCTTTCTAATAACAAAATACACGCGTTAGTAACTTTCAAGCAAAATAATAAACAATAATTAAATTAAATAGTTGAAAGAGAGATTTGGGACCAAACCCTCAGAATTTAAAACCTTTCACATCTAGGGCGAAGGCAAATTCGAATATAGCTAGGTGTATCTAGGTCTTGCAAGTGTGGAATTTGTATTTTGAGAAAAGTCTAGTTTAGAAAAGAGAGAGAGCGAGATAGAATAATCGAGAATTTCTAGATGAGAGTTGGTGAAAAAAGATAATTAGTGAATGAAAACAGTTTTTAGAAGGCTATATATAGAGAAAATCAACCACAAAGATAGAAAATCGAAACAGAATTCTGACGCGCAAAACGAGGTTAGCGCCAGGCCCTAACGCTAGCTCTAGGCGCCAAGCTTAGCGTCAGGCGCTAATGATGGCGTTTGGCGCTAACTTAATTATTGATGCGTTTTCTTAAAATCAGATAGAAATTGACTATATAGGAGGATAAAATCGTATTTTCCTCAAAAACATTCTTTTATTATGATTAAAACTCTAAAAGTCAACAAAAGGCAATTTATCAATGGTAATTGAATTAGGAATGAAAATCACCTTCTAGAAGAATATAAAAGACTAAAACCATTCCTAATTGCATTAGAAATGATAAATCAATATTAGGCCCTCCTCTAGATCATTGGGCCGCATATAAGGCTCAAACCAAGCCCAGTTTAGTAATTTGGTCATAAATTCCTCAATATTTATCGGTCTTGGGCTTATAATATATCGTTGGAAAGCTATTTTCAAGCCCCATCAAACTACACTACTATTTGACCCATATCATGGACCAACCAAACTAGGTTGGCTGTTTTCTTGAAATAGGTTTTCAAAAACAGAGAGAAGAGAAAAGAATTAAAACTATCCGAAACACTAGACTTTCCACACTTTCACTTCCTTCGATTACGATTTGACGTGAAAGGTACTCATCACCGTTTTTGGTATTGAAGAGACACAAATGGGTGTCTAAAGAAGCCCCCACTTTGACTGAGTTTGGAGAAACGCATGTTTCGAAAACGAAAGTCAAAGTAGCAATAGGGACGGAGAATGATTCAGAACGTTCTGCGATCCTATACCATTCTTGTAACGCCGATACCTGCAAACTAGCGCTAGTTAAAATAGATAAGAGAGTTAAGAAACACGTATCTTGCACCGTTGAGTACACGTCTCTAGAGGTAACCGATTTTTTGCATTTGTTGTTGTTGTGATAACCTTCCACAATGTTTGGAACGCCATATTGCTTTTTTAATGTTCACTCGTCTCTGAACAATGGAGATTTTTGGATATGTTCACGCGTCTCTGAACCAAGAGCTTCTTATTAATATGAACTTCTGAATGATGTGTCCACGCGTCTCTGAACAAAGAGCTTGATAATAGGATGCCCACGGGTCTCTCAGCAAAAGAGCTTGAAAGAAATGTCTACACGTCTTTGAACAAATGAGCTTGAAAGAAATGTCCACGCGTCTCTGAACAAAAGAGCTTGAAAGAAATGTCCACGCTTCTCTGAATAAAAGAGCTTCTTTGAACAAAAGAGATGTTTTGGAAATGATCACGCGTCTCTGAACAAAAGAGCTTCGATGCTTGAATGTTTGTTGCAATAATATTCCAGAGAAAAACTTTCGAAGACCAACGCTTGTCGATCTTTAAAGCTCGCTTGAACTTTGCTCCCGCTATGCCAATACGTTGGCGCTTTTGATGCTTGTGAACCATTATGTCGGTGCCTCTGCTGTTTATGAACCACCATGTTGGTGTCTTACGATGAGCCAATGTTTAGGCGCTTTAAGCTAAGTGAGATGATCTTCCGTCAGGTCGATCACTTATTACAATTGTAATCAAGTCGACAACTTAATCATGTCAAATTGCTTATAGGGGCTAACTGGCATACTAAGGAACCCAAAATTGTTGATAGAGGTTGAAATAACCGTTCAAAGCGGTTGAGCTCTGTCGCCGCTACAATGCCTCTGGCGCCGCGATTTGGCTTTGTCGCCAGATGCTGGGATCTAGCGCCAGGCGCTGAAATCTGTTATCAGACGCTAGATGTTTTCGTCTTGCGCTGGAGTTGGCTCTTCCCTACTCTGCTCTTGTTCCTGCTGTTGCTTGCTTTTGCTCCGAACTTTGAGCTTGGTCGTTTCCTTTCAACCAAATCCGCTTAAATCTTTTGTAAATTAAAGCTCTTCATCTCTAATTTACTGATCTATGTAATTTTGCTCAAACTCCTCTCATCTTGGATGAATCTCATGTATCATATTCGCGGTTTTTTTCGAAAAAATCCGGGAATGTTCTTGCTTGCTGGGATGCACCTGGATTAAATCTTTGACTATAGGACTTTGCTTATCTTTCTTTAGGGTTGACCTAAGACTTAGTGTTTCTTGACCCATCGACTTGACACGACTCAAGGTATAAACTTGACTCGCTGTGATTGACTCGAGGTTGACTCGACTCGAAGTGAAATGACATGTGTGACTCATGACCTGTGTGTGCATTGTATTGTGATCATGGGAATCGAAAATGCAAAAAAGCAAAAAAAATTTGTCATTTTTGTGGAGGGTACCGACTTTCTCTCGAAAAAGAAAGACGCGAAGAAAGAAAGAAGCGAAGTTTTTGAAGGTGCATGCTGAATGAGCTTAGTCAAATGTTGTTTGATACTATCTCTCAAGGTGCAAGGATTAATTCATCCTAGGCTATCTCAATTGTTGACTTAATGATGAAAGTATTTGGGTAACTTAGGCACGGAGGCTAAGCACTTCATACTTCGATGCAATGATGATTATGATTGATGAGTGATGTTGATATGACAATACATGCTTCAACGTTATGTTAAGATTTCATGACAAAGGGTTCCTAAGGGAAAGTATATTTGGTCATGTATCTGTGATGTATGTGATAGTGACACTAAAGTTAAGCCGCAAGGGCTAAGTGTGTGGGGAAATATGGTGGTGACTCTTAGGCTAGGTAAGCTGATGATATAAGGATGAAGCCCCCAAGTCTAGCTCTAAATAGATAGGGATGATCATTTGAGATCCCTTGATATGATCATGGTGTGTGAATGTGAATATGAATGCATACTTATTACGACCGCACCTCGATGTGAGGTTGCCTACGTATTTGTTAGGAATCAGGCCGAACGTAGCTCTAGCCGAACCTCGCACAAGTTTATGTATACCTCAAAAAGCTCTTTTTAAGGGTTATAACATGGTTAGGCTAAAGGTTGAAGAAGAAGGGGATAAAAGGCTCAAGACCCTAGATAATTCCCAAAGGTTTGCAACTTTGCTTTTGAATCTTTGTATTTTCATGCTTGAGGTTTTTGACTCTTTTTTAGCTCTCTCTTTTGCTTTAGCATTTATTTCATTTTTATAAGTGTGGGCTATCCCGATCATGCGGTCTATCACTCACTTGGCATTCATGTTTCTCAGGCATGGTACCGAGCACTCGATAAGAGACGCAATCCGAGACATGTTATTATCAAAGACATTGGAACACTTGCCCTTTTGTACACTTTTATTTATTTATTGCTTAATTTTTTCTATTTTAATCTTTTGAAGTCACTCAAGGTTTTTATGAAATTAAAAATTGCATAAGTTGCACACCATCCCATCCCAAAGTTAGGTAGATATGGGTTGAAGAAAGAAAGGTCTATCGTTAGACGAGGCTCAAAGTGGTTTATGAAGAAAGAATTGTAAATTAGAAAGGCAATATGATGTTGCTACAAGGGGTGCCTCAAATCATTAGTATACTTTGTGCTTATTTTGACATGATTTTTTTTTAATGCAATGCAATGATCATATGCAAGGAAAATGAATACTCTTTTTATTAAAAGGGAAAAAAAATATTCTACAAAATTAATCTAAGGGAAAAGAAAGGTGCCTATGCTAGACTTATTTGGAAGAGGAAAAAATGAAAAAGGAATAAAAAAAGGTCATGAAATCTTGTCGTTGCAGCTCGCCTCTTGCCTTGTGTTTATCATCACTTGGTGTTCTTGCCGATTAGACGTATTGGAAACTCGTTATTGTAGATCAAATATTGGATTCCTACCTTGATGGTACTTGCAGCGTACATTTGGGTTCCAACTAGGCAATCTCTTCTCAAGCGGGGGATCTTGAATAGGTCCAATAGGAGTAATGAGTACCTTTGCATGGAGTCGATCGAAAACATCATCGTAGCTAATTCCGATAGGGGTGAAATCCTTTGTTAGTTGCTTTCTAAATCCTCGATTATCCATGGCTAAGAGTTCATTAAGGTTGAAAGTACCAACACTGTTACTAGAGCAGGTGTTTTCGGAAGAAGAAGGATAGTCGTTCTTCTTTTCTTTACAACCACTGTTGTTATCGTTACCAATCTTGGCCTTCTTGTCGCGCGGAGGAACATGAAGGAGATTGTAATAATAAGGTCTTGAACACGATCTTTGAGGGCGAGACACATTTCGGTAGTATGACCACGACCTCTATGGTATAGGCAATATGATTTTGGATCCCAATTGGGATACCGTTTTTCAGGCGGAGGGTCTTGACTGGGAACAATGGGGTGAATGAGATCTTGATCGTGAACACAGTCAAAAGCTTCATTGTAAGTCATTCGTATTTGTGTGTATTCTTCAATGGTCCGTTTTGCCTGTGGCTTAGGAGCATTGAGTTCTTCATTAAATCCTTGGCGAGAATTAAGTTCGATGACCACCACCCGATTTGCTAGTCCTTCAACCACATTCAAGAGCATGGCAATGAAATCTTGTAGTTTCCGAACGTCCTCTTTTAGACTTGATGAGTCTTCCCCGGTATTATCTAAGACAAGACTTTCATCCTCCTCGATCATGGCAACTTCATCAAGAGAGGTTATATAAGTTGTCTCGATCATGGGCTCACCTACAGATGTGATAAGAAGTGATGGATCAAAGGATGTTTGATCTTCTTCGATGGCTAGAATCTCGGAAGTTTCATTGTCATCAATTAGATATTGAATAGCTTCTTTGAGTTTCCAACACTCCTCAGTGTCGTGACACTTTCCTTGGTGATATTTGCAGTGCTTATTAGTTTCCCATTTGGGTGGCCTGGCTTCTAGAACTGGATCTTTGATGGGCCCTATGGGCGGGACTAGTCCTTTGTGATATAGCTTCTCGAAAGTTGTTTCATAACTCATACCAAGTGGAGTGAACACTCTTTTCGACATTTGGGTTCGTAATTTAGAGGTGTTCGTAGCATGTACAAACGGTCTCAAGGGATAAAGAAAACAAAGAATGAAAGACTTTCTTGTCAATTCCCTTAATGTTAACTATAGTTTCAAAAGCTCTTAGATGAAAGTAAGGGTTATCTATTGCCTTGTATTTTGGGATGTCGTTGGCGTTGAACTTATGCGAAAGAAGTTCCTTGTCAGCGAGACACCTTGTGAACTACTACCCTGAAATTTATAGTTACTAGATAGCTTGCTCAAGCTTTCTTGCATAAGGTTCATTTGTTGTTGCTTCACAGGGTCATCAATTTTGAGGGTTAAAGCCTTTAATGCCTCAGTCACGTTAGTCAATTGACTCCTAAGTTCATTGACCTCCGCTTGACTTGCCATTATCTTTTTAGCTTTCTTCTTTTGACGAATCGGTTTATCAAAAAGTAAGGCTAAAGAGGTTATCCTTGATTAATCGCCATTCTCTCCTCGACCGAGTACTGTGGAAAAGGAATTTAGGGATATTTATTGTTAATTATTTGACTCAAAATCTATTCAACATGCAATGGATGGAGAAAGTGAAGAACGATGATGTAGAGGGAGGGATATGAAGAATTAGGAATGGAATGTACCCCCATCTTAAATGACGGAAAAAACCGAATAATGCATGAACCTAAGACATGGTCATGGTGTGAAAAGAGTATGTACAAAGTGTGTGCTAAGACTAGTGAGTGTAGGTGACATGTTAAGACTCGTGTCATGACCATGTGGCTAGACTATGTGACTAGACACAATTAATGACTTAACAAGGTATAATTAACAGAAAAATTTAACCAAATTAATTAGAAAACTAGTTAATTAGACACAAGGTGATGACTCGA
The DNA here is from genome assembly GCF_001683475.1 of Chenopodium quinoa. NCBI lineage: Eukaryota > Viridiplantae > Streptophyta > Magnoliopsida > Caryophyllales > Amaranthaceae > Chenopodium > Chenopodium quinoa. Next base: position 6,166,699 of record NW_018742345.1, read on the forward strand.
ACAATAAACCGAACTGTCGCAAAAACAACAGGACTAGCGTCGCACTTTGTAGTGTAGCACCAGACGACAGAGCTCTCGCCAGGCGCTATACTCCACAGAGTGGCGCTGCAGTCCAATCCTCGGTGCCAGTGCTAGAACGTTGATCAGGTTCTGCTTTCGGTATTATTACGCTACAGGGTATGCCTAAAGTCGTATAAAGTCAACTCTGATTAGATTATTAGACTCAAATTACAAAAATTAATTAATTAATTAAGTAATGTCTTTTTAGCCATTAAGCAGTCTATTTTGGCTTAATCACAAGTCAAACAAACGGTTAGGAAAAAACACATAGAGAATGCACAACCAAAAATGCACAATTAGATAAGTAGGCACAACATGATGTAATGAGTTTGCAACCTAACCATGGCTCTAGTTCTCTAAAGTTCGAGATATGGGTTGGTCAAAGAGGGTACATGGTTAATTGTCCGGATGCATCACACGGAAGCCTTATCGTGAAGAGTTAGCGCGAGTGGATGGGACACCGCGAGTTTAGAAAAACTTGCTTCCATGGTTTGGTCTTGGATGTACCTTTTGTTGCTCAGAGCGTTCAATTAGGTAGATGAAGCATGAATTCCTAGGGGGTTAAGTCCATATGTAGAACACATATGGGTTTCTAAAAAGTGAGAAAAACTCAATCAGGAAGTAGGATTGAGCGAATAATGCTAAAAACTGGTCGAAATTAGAACGCATATTTCTGGCTCGGTACTGGAAGAAATTGGCGCCAGCAAACACAGGCTGGCACCAGCTTTTGGCTGTAGCGCCTGCCGACAGAAGCTGTCGTCTAGTGCTAAAGTCAAAATACTGGCGCTGATCTTTGTTCGCTGACGCTAGTTCCAACATGCCTCAATAGCTTTCTGTGCTCGATAAAATTTTCCAGTTTCGCGCAGTGTTATTTCGATCCTAGTTGTGAAATATATTTCTCAAATTTCCTACGTGTAAAAATCCTATGTTTTAACTCATTACGGATGGTCTTTCCAATGAGATCTTTTTATGCATATGACAATAATGTTAATAAAAATTATGCACATGAAATACTTAGAACTTTTCGAGTCTCATCCGCCCATTCTAAATCATTCCTGAAATAAATTTCAGGAATTAAAATAGAAATACTCCCCAGTGGAGTCGCCAAAAGCTGTAGGGAATATTTCAGGCATTACCCCTAGCTTGAACCCCACTGTGATCATAAACTAAAGTACGGTGGCGTCCAAAGGGAAAGAAGATAGAGCAAAAGAGTCGCCAACAAGTTTTAGGAACTTGTAAACCGTTCACGAGGTGAAGGTTACACCCCTTAACAATCCAAGAGATCGTCAACTCCAATAAGTCTAGAACCATGACTAGTAGTTCGGGGATGAAGGTACAAATCCAACCTAAAAGAGATTGAACCTGCCCTAATAATAGGCCTCTACTTTATTCTGATCGTATTCATGTGCGCTTTCTGACTAACATGCAATCAATAGGTTTACCTAAACCTGTTTATCTATGTTGGTTGAATTTAATGCACGAATAAACTATTATTGGCGATCACTTGAATTATAATCATATTAACCCTAAATAAGATTATTAATTATCTTATTAAGTGTGATTACAAGTACAAATTCCCTTTAAACATGCACAAAAGGCGTGACCAAGCAATAAAAATAAAATATCAAGCAACATAATGATAATAACAATAATCAAAATAATAATCATGACAATTATAAATCAATATTAATAATAATGTTAAAGCATAATAATAGCAAGATCCTAGGCATGATACTAATAAGATTAATAACAAACCCTAGCATGTCACAAAGAAATAAAAAATAAAAGATTCAACCCTAACATGATACTAACAATTATAAATATTAGGAAGAAAATAAAAGGCATCATACTTTTAATCATATTTGATATTAAAGTTACCCTAGACATGATACTCGGAATTTATTGTTGTCACCCTAAACATCAAATTAAGGAAAACATCCTAACATGATACTAGGAATCATAATAACAACCTAAGCATGATCTCTACACAATAACGTCAATAAAAACCATTAAAGCACTTACTTGGATGCCTTGTACCTCTGTCTAACAACAAAATACACGCGTTAGTAACTTCAAGGAAAATAATAAACAACAACTAAATTAAATAGTTGAAAGAGAGATTTGGGAACAAACCCTTAGAATTTAAAACCTTTCACGTCTAGGGTGAAGGCAACTTTGAATATAGCTTGGTGTATCTAAGTCTTGTGGGTGCAGAATTTTGTATTTTGAGAAAAGGCTAGTTTAGAAGAGAGAGAGAGAGTGAGAGAGAGAGAGTGAGAGTAATCAAGAATTTCTTGATGATAGTTGGTGAAAAAAGAGAATTGGTGAATGAAATTGGAGTTTAGAAGGCTATTTATAGAGAAAATCAACTAAAAAGATAGAAAATCGAAACAGAATTCTAACGCGCAAAACGAGGTTAGCGCTCGGCGCTAACGCTAGCGCCAGACGCCAAGCTTAGCGTCAGGCGCTAATGCTGGCGTTTGGCGCTAACTTAATTATTGATTCGTTTTCTTAAAATCAGATAAAAATTGACCGTCCAAGAGGATAAAATCGTATTTTCCTCAAAAACATTTTTTTATTCTGATTAAAAGTCTAAAAAGTCAACAAAAGTCAATTTATCAATGCTAATTGAATTAGGAATGAAAATAACCTTCTAGAAGAATCTAGAAGACTAAAACCATTCCTAATTTGGCCCTCCTCTGGATCATTGGGCCGCATATAAGGCTCAAACCAGGCCCAGTTTAGTAATTTGGCCATAACTTCCTTAATATCCATCGGTATTGGGCTTATAATATATCGTTGGAAAGCTCTTTTCAAGCCCCATCCAACTACACTACTATTGGACTCATATCATGGACCAACCAAACTGGATTGGCTGTTTTCTTAAAATAGGTTTTCAAAAACAGAGAGAAGAGAAAAGAAATTAAAACTATCCGCAACACTAGACTTTCCACACTTTCACTTCCTTCGATTACAATTCAACGTGAAAGGTACGCATCACTGGGTTTGGTTTTGGGGAGACACAAATGTGTGTCTACATCCTCAGATCCTAAAGACTCGTCTAAAGACTCAGACTCGGACTCGGACCAAGATGACTCAGATTTATCAAACATAGGACCTTCAATTCGCCAACGGTCACTTCTAACTTCTGTCCACTTGGCGTAGTGATCTTCACCGTCTTGCGCCATCCCTTTGACACATCATCAGCCGGGACGATTCAGTCAGAGGGGTCAAAATCTTTGCTTGATAAGACAGCTTGAATGAGCTCAAAATTGTCATTGCAGACAGGCTTGGGTTCATTCTTTTCTAGACCAAAAAGAAGATTAATGCTCATATCATCAGAGCTTAGACTGGCTGGTTGCTTAGTTGTGAAGAACTCATCGCCTTCGTCGATGAAGTCACAATATAGGAATATCTCGAAACCTGGCTCATGCTTCCCATTGTGGATGAAAGGCTCAGTGAAGGGGTATGGGTCCATGACCATTTTTGTCTTCATGGTTCGAGAATTATTGCGAGCCTTCAGTTTTAGAAGAGCTTGTTTCATATCTTCTTTTGTTGGCTTGAATCCCAAGCCAAAGGTATCCTTCTTAGGTGCACCAGGATGGCCCCAAAGTTCAGCCATTTTCTTTTTGAGTCCGAGGGTCATTCCAGGGAAATGCCCTTGCTCCTTCATAATGGCATTGACATTGGTGTTTGAACAAGGATCAAAGTCAAGGTGACACTTCTCCTCTTCTTCGATCATGAGAACATCATCCGACGAAAACCCTCAGAGATCTTCATCTTCCTCGTCATGAACGATGGGAGTATCAATAATAACTTGAATGCGCGTGGGGGAGGCATCAATGGTAATTGGGACCCCTCCAACTATAGCTTTCACCTTTTGGTGAAACGACGATGGGATCGCATTTAGCTCATGAAGCCAAGGACAACCTAACAGCAGATTGAAAGAAGCCTTAATGTCCACCACCTGAAACTTGGTGCGATGTTCAATGGCTCCAGTAGTTATATTTAGCATGATAGTACGAACGGCTTGACGACGAGTATTATAATAAGCACGAATCCCTTGTGCAGAGGGAATCAATTCTTCATCTTTTATGCCCAACTTCTTTGCAGTGTGGAGTGGGCATACATTAATTGCAGAGCCATTATCAACCTGACTCATAGGAACATTAATCTGCCTACACATCATAGTGAGGTGTAAGACTTGTTATGCTGGTCCCCTTCTAGGGGCAAATCCTTGCCAGAGAAGGAAATCAAATTACTGGTACTCAACAATTAAGTGGTGAGAAAGTTGACCAGTCCTTAAGGAGTCATATCACTATCAACTCCTATTTTCACTAGAGCATTCATCACAGCCTTTCGATGCTCCTGAGAGGTGGCCAAAATCTTCCATACATTCATTTCCACCTTAGTATTTTGTAATTGTTTTATCACATCATTGTTCACAAGGTCGATGGGATCAACTATTGGTTGTGATTGCGGTGGAGGTGGCGGTGGAATAGGTTATTGCAACCATCCATTTCTGGTGAGAACCTTGACCTCAAGGTCTCCCCAAACATCTTCACTTATTCCAGGAGATAAACATGCTATATCTTTGTGATAGACGTCTTCATCGTCACTATCCCAAATTCCATTCACTTCTTCACATTTTGAAACGAATACAATTTCCGGTAGAGGTTGACTAGAATCAATCAGGTCTTGAATCAATCAGGTTGATTAAAGGAGACTTCATCTCCCATGATAGCCAAAGCATTATAAAGGGAACCTGTTTGAATATTGGGCTTCTTGACCCCTGGAGGGACAGGAAGTTGACTAGAATCAATCAGGTCTTGGATCGCATCCTTCAACCTCCAACACTTCTCAGTAGTATGACCTTTCCTTGATGAAACTTTCAATGAGCATTGGGGTCATAGGTAGCTGTTCTGTTCTCTGGTTGAGGTTTGGAAAAAGGTCTAATTAGCATAATCAGTCCTTGACTATGCAAGCGAACAAAAGCAACATTGTAGGTCATTCCCAAAGGCGTGTAAACCCTCCTTTGCCTTTGGAATCTCTTAGGGGGAGTATTAAGAGCTAGCACATCATTGACATTGACATTGTTGGTAGCATTATTGGGCTTGGAAGACGAATAAGAAGGAGTGTTGTTCTTCTTGTTTTTCCAAGTGTTGTTGTTGTTGTTGTTATTGTTGTTTCTACCAGCAGTCTTCATTAGTTCATCTTCGATATTGATCCCAATATCGTACACAGCTTAGAAGGTACTCAAGTGCAGAAACTTAAGTGCTACTTATACTTATGAGTCAGATTTGCAATAAACAGGTGAACCATCTCTTTCTCCTTGGGAGCATCCACCAAGAGTGCAGTTGTTTCTCTCCACCTGCTTAGATAAGTAGTGAAGCCTTCATTATGCTTCCATTTGAGAATGGAGAGTTCACGTTCAGAAGTCTTGGCTTGGATGTTACACTTGTAGCGGTTCATGAAGCTTTAGTAACATCCTCCCAGGTTGCAACATGTTTGGATTCCAGATAGTAGAACCACTTTTGACAGGCATGCTCCAAGGAAAGAGGGAACACAGTAGGGAAGAGTGTCACAGCTAATCCCTTAAGAGCCATAGTTGTAGAAAAAGCGTTCAAGTGGAACAGCGGATTATCAGTAGGCTTCAAATGGACGAAGAGGTAATAGGTTGCTCCACATAAGTGAACTCTTCAGAGATCTTACTCATCTGTTCTTTGATCTTGTCCATTGCAGCGACAATGACATTGTTTTGCTTGTCTTTCTCTACCGTGTTGACCCTGGTGGTGAGTGTTTTCATCATGTTAGAAAACATCTTAATGGTCATGTTGATCTTCTCAATATCCTCCTTAGTAGCCATTGGTTGAAAGTAGACTGGAGACGGATTTTGTGGAGATGATTGTGGTGATTTCCTTGTACGCCTCTTTAGTATAAGAGGTTGTTGAGGTATTGACTCGAACCGTAACAATCTACCCCTGCTTCTTGACCAAGTATTGTGACATTGAAACAAACACACCTTTAATGACTAGACTTAACCTTGACCCATCCGGAAAGAAATTTTGTTTTTTTTCGAAATTTGCTTTATTTTCTAGAAAAAGTATGTATGGGAGGATACCATCCGACTTACTCCTAAAAAAAAGAAACAAAAAAAGACGACACAAGACCACCCTAAAGTACGGTCATGAAATGATGCACGACTAACGAAAAAGTGTGTGAACTTGACACGACATGTGAGTGGTTAAGTGAGGTTATGGACACGTGTTATGACCGTACTGCTCAACATGACATCAAACCAGACATACGCACCACAAAAGCACGCACAAAGACCGAAAAATGACTGACTGGACAAAATTCTGAGCACCGTGTCACGGTGCTGACTGTCGTGACACAGTACAGTGCACCATCAGACGATAAAATGCACCGTGTCACTTTATTGCACACCGTGTCGCGAAAAATCTGCCGTGACATGGTGCACAATTCCAGCCCTAAACTTTGCGTAATTTCGAGGTTTTGATTAATTTTAAGTCCGTATTAATTACTATGTGGAAATAAAAACCCTCGGTCATTGGTTAAACAAAATGAGCAAACACATATGGGTTAGAACCAAATAAACCACGTAGCATTTTATCACTATGATGTAAAAATAGTTTGCAACCTAATGTCAAGATCTATTTTCAACTATTGGTCAAGCTTTGGGGGTCAAAAGGGTAACATGATTAAGAGTTTGGACGCGTTAGCAAGGCAACCTCCCTTGAAGGTGTATGCCAACGGGTGGCTCCACGAGTTCGTGATGAAATTGAACTCGACTCCATGGTATGGGTGTATTTAATAACTTGGATGAACCCTTATTGCCATGAGAGTTTTTGGGTTGATAGAGCTTAAATCCCCCGGGGCTAAGATGTATGTAGAACACACACGTTTTTTTCAGAAAAACCAAAAGAAGTTGATTGTGTGAAGAGAAAATAAGCCACCGGATTGATTTAAGAACGTCCGTGACACGGAACTGAGCATAGTATCACGATGCTGCACACCGCTTGACGGTGTACTGCACCGTGACACGACAAAATTTGCCGTAGCGCGGCAGTCAGAAAATCTGACTGGTGCCCTGTTTTCCTTCGTACGCAATCAAGTTATTCATTTTTTCTTACGGAACAAACCTAAATGCGACGTTAAAACGTCTATGCTTATGCAAAAATGCCAAATAAAACACAGGAATATTTTTCAAGAATCTTTCAAGTCTCATCCACTCATCTTAATTAAATACCGATCACTCAAATCGATAAATAACCAAGAATCCTCCTGTAGAGTAATTAGGTTTTGATGATTGTAAACTAATGATGATTATCTATCTAATGTGTTTGTTAAGTTGTTCATATAAAGAACAAGTTATACTTGGAACAGGATACAAGGAACCTGAGCAGTCACATATATATATAAGGAACCTGAGCAATATATGATAAGCAATAGAGAAACAAGAACAATGATTAGTGTTATGGTTGATAAACATGATGATGGCTAAAGAACCATGAAGGTAACTATGTAAATAGGTGTTTGCATATGTTAGCTTCATAAGGTAAGTACACTATGCATACATGAGTTGTATATGTGTAGGAGTATTTACATAAGCTTTAAGTTTAATTAGTTCTCTCACTTGAAGTTTCAATCTAATGTTTCTCTTAAGTGTTTATGTGAAGACAAGAACTGACTTAGGTGAAGTAGTTGAAACATAGAAGACTTCAAGAGGAACAAGAGGGAATGAATGAATCTAAAGCAGGTTCTCCCACAAGAACCAAACCACGAAGGAACCAGAAGATATTCTCTAACGAGATGCAGAAGGAACCTTTGGCAGGCTTTCCCACAAGAGCCGGGGCATGTTCCATAACAGGTACATGAAGATTTCCATGTTCCCCAACAGGCACATGAAGAGTTCCCTGACAGGAACTTAGTTCCCTAAAAGCAACTTAACGTTGCCCCGAGAACTAGAATAAATCAATACTACAACATTCCAGAACAAGAGTTTCAAAGAACAACATGAAGACGAAGAAATCAAAGTATGTCGCTCTAGGATTCATGTAAGTATGTTGGACATAAAAGTCAGCCAAGAACAAGTCTAAAGAACCAAGGTGAACTCATGTTAGTCAATGAAATTAGAGTTACTGACTTGTCAGGAACTCAGAGACTGTCAGAGTTCCATAACCTAATCGGAACTTAGGTCTGCACGTCGTTAAAGGTCGTAAGTCAAATTTAATGAGATAAATATTTACCTAATACGTGGATATCTTTTAGGGATTTGATTTTACAGAATAAAGTTATTTATTTTCTAATAAATCCCTTTGGAAAGAGATAAGTTATATTTGGAAAATATTTTCAGTAAAATAAGTTTTATGGCAAGTATATCTTTTGTAAAAAGATATGGTAAGTATGTCTTTTGTTAAAAGATATATTAGTATATTTGGAAAATATATGATCTTGATAAAATCTGATTTTATGGTAAATATATCTTATTATTATTGATAGAATATATTCTTAACAAAAGATATATTTTTGGAAAACTTATTTTTGGAAAATATCTTTTATTTCTATCTTTTAATAAAACTTATCTTTTACGAAAAGAATAATTTGGGTGTACTATAAATATGCTCATATGTATTCATTCAAATTCGAGGCTGATGAAGCTTAGTGGTCGTGCTTAATGGTTTCATCCTTCACCACGAAGCTAAGTCAAACCTCCAGGTCGAAGTTCCAGTCAGGTCTTTAAGTGTCCAGCATATTAATTTTATCTCTTTATTCATTGGTATGTATTTAGAGTTATTCTTTGAGATCTTGTAATTGGTAAAAAGGGTTTTGAGTGTTTTATGTATTGGGGTGTGAGAGTTCGTGAGGATTCTTGTTTTTATAATATTGTATTGTAAGTGTGCAATGTGTGAGCTTCTAGGGTGAAGCCGAATGAGCTTCTAGTGAGAGGCCGAGTGTAGGCACTTTGGGAGTGTTGAGTGAATCTAAGTTTTGGACTTAGATTGGGTAAGATAGGGTCTTATCGTGTAGAAAGTTGAGTCAGGAACTTGTGAGTAAAGGTCACTTAATAGGTTTGTAACTTGGTGTTTGCCCTATTATAGTGGATTGGTTTGGCTTGAAATCCCTTGGAGGATCGAGGTTTTACTTCCAGTTGGGCCCTGGATGGTTTCCTCGTAAAATCCTCTTTGCATTGTCTAAGTTCCTAACAGCAATCAGTTTTATATTCCGCGAAAAGTAGGCACCAGGAACATACTACAATTCACCCCCCCTTGTAGTATATCATCCGAATTAACATCTCCCTAGTGGAGTTGCCAAATTGTAGGCATCATTCGAAGTACACATACGTTAAAGCATGTCTGAATATGCTTGGCACTCATAGGAAGTGAGAATTGACATAATACGATTAGGGACAAGGAAAGTAGGGAGCCGCCAACAAGTTTTTAAGGAACTTGTAAACCGTTCACGGATCATAAAAGGCAACCACGATTAAGAGACAACGATCAGCAATAATGATTGAACCGTGAAGGTTACACCCCATTAATAATCCATGAGATTACTAACTCCATATGGTTCGGAACCACGAAAGGAGGATCGGGGATGATGGTACGAAGTGAGTCATGTAGTCACATTCGCCCGTATTGGCCTTTACTCGATTCTCATTGTGAAAAGTGATTCCTGCGATCTCAAAGGCATGCAAACAAAGATTCAATTTGCTCCAAACTATTATTAAGCTAAATTGGTTAAATATTAATGCAACATATAATTCTAAAATTTGTGATCACTTGATTAAACAACAAGATTAAAAAGGAATCTAACCGGTTGTCTACATCATCTTATTAGGTGTGATTTCTATTACATATTCCCTTTAAACATGTAATATGGTGATAAAAAAATAATAATAATAGAATAAAATTAAAATTGGAAGAAATTTAATAAATCCAACAATATAAAACCGTCAGAAAAATAATAGAAATAAAAGGAACATAATTCTTACTTTGGTTCTTTTTGCTTTCAACTATAAAATAATAAACGAGTTAGTAACTTCAAGGAAAAATAATAAAACAATAATTAAATTAAATTAAACTAAATAGAGTTGATTTGGGGCCAAACCTTCAAACAGTTCTACCTTTAACGCCTTGGCTTAAGGACAGAACCACGAGTAACGTATGGACTCCTTGGAGTGCTTGAAGATGGAATTTTGAAAGAAGAACGGTAGGCTAGTGTTTAGGCTATAGCATAAAAGAGAGAAAAAGAGAGTTAATTGATGACCCGTACATCAGGAATGAGGGGGTATTTTTAGAAAAAATGAGTAGAGGGAACACACGGAACCCTAAAAAGATAAAAACCCTAAAAAATAACACCGCGACACGGCAAGGCACACCGTCACACGGTGCTAAGCACCGTCAAACGGGAGAAAATCACGTGACACAGGGGAAAACAATGTGACGCGGGATATAATTAGGTTACGAGGGATAAAACGTGTGAAAGGTTTACGCAGAAAGGACACAGAGATGCCCCGTGTCACAGCACTGGCACCGTGGCATGGGGAATCCCACCGTGGCGCGACATTGTGCCCCGTGACGCAGTGCTTATTGCCGTGACACGGGAAACTGTGCGTCCATTTTTCCGCCTAAATTCATTTTTTTGCCCTATTTTCGTTCAGCCTTTTTAAGTGTCGATTGATAATTTTGGGCCATTTCTGATTAATTATTTCTTAATTTGGCCAATATAATAAAATAAATAAAATAAAAAGGTTTGGGCCAAAATAATTCAATAAAAAAAAAGGTTTGGGCTAAAAACAAAAATGAACTATGCTTTGATTAAACATCAATACTGATCCATGGACTATTCAAATTCTGAATTTAATTAAATACGTTTTTTAAGCACTCTCGGGATTAAATAGTGTATACACCCATTTGTGTCTCCCCAAAACCAAACCCAGTGATGAGTACCTTTCACGTCGAATTATAATCGAATGAAGTGAAAGTATGGAAAGTCTAGTGTTGCGGGTAGTTTTTAATTTCTTTTCTCTTCTCTCTATTTTTGAAAACTTATTTTAAGAAAACTATCAATCCAGTTTGGTTGGTCCATGATATGGGTCCAATAGTAGTTTAGTTGGATGGGGCTTGACAAGAGCTTTCCAACGATATATTATAAGCTCAATTCCGATGAATATTAAGGAAGTTATGGCCAATTTACTAAACTGGGCCCGTTTTGACCCTTATATGCGGCCCAATGATCTAGGGGAGGGCCTAATATAGATTTCTCATTCCTAATTAAATTAGGAATGGTTTTAGTCTTCTAGATTCTTCTAGAAGGTTCTTTTCATTCCTAGTTCAATTAGAATTGATAAATAGACTTTTGTTAACTTTTCAGGGTTTTAATTAAAATCAAAGAGTATTTTTGAGGGAAATACGATTTTATCCTCCTGTACGGTGATTTTTATCTGATTTTAAGAAAACACGTGATTTTCTGAATCAGCGCCAAACGCCAGCTGTAGCGCCTGGCGCTACGCTTGGCGCCTGGCGCCACGCTTGGCGCCTGGCGCCTGGAGCTAGTGTTGGCGCTTGGCGCCAATAGCCAGCGTTGGCGCTAGTTCAATTTTACGTGCGGTAGAACTCTGTTTTGATATTTTATCTTTTTGGCTGATTTTCTTTATAAACGTCGTAAAAACTCCGTTTTCATTCACCAACTCTCATCAAGATTCTCTTGATTATCTCTCTTTTTTTTTCTAAACTAGCTTCTCTCAAATATTAAAATTCCGCATTCATTAGATCTAGACACACCTAGCCATATTCGAAGTTGCCTTCGCCCTAGACGTGAAAGGTTTAATTTCTGAGGGTTCGATCCCAAATCTCTATTTCAATTATTTAATTTAATTGTTGATTATTATTTTCCTTGAAGTTACTAACGTGTGTATTTTTTTATAAGAAAGAGGTACGAGGCATCAAAGTAGGTACTTTAATGGTTTTTATTGATGTTATGATATAGAAATCATGCTTAGATTGTTATTATGATTTCTAGTATCATGTCTAGGGTAAATTTAATATCAAATATGATTGTTACAATGCTTCCTATGTTCTTCCTAATATTTATGATTGTTAGTATCATGTTAGGGTTAAAGCTTTGATTTTTTTATGTTTAGTGACATGCTAGGGTTTGTTATTAATCTTGTTAGTATCATGCCTAGGATCTTGCTATTATTATGCTTTAACATTATTATGATTATTTTTATGATTTATGATTATAATTGTTATGATGATTATTATTTTGGTTATTATTAATTATGCTTGATTATATTTATTTTTATTGCTTGATCACGCCTTTTATGCATGTTTAAAGGGAATTGGTACTTGTAATCACGCTTAATAAGATAATTAATAATCTTGTTAGGGTTAATATGGTTTTAATTCAAGTGATCGCCAATAATAGATTTATTTGCGAATTAAATTCAACCAACTTAGATAAACAGGTTTAGGGTAATACTATTGATTGTATGTTAGTCAGATTGCAAACATGAATACGATCAGAATAAAGTAGAGGTCTATTATTAGGGCAGGTTCAATCTCTTTTAGGTTGGATTTGTACCTTCATCCCCGAACCCTATTTGGTCAAGAACTTATGGAGTTGACGATCTCTCGGATCGTTAAGGGGTGTAACCTTCACCCTGTGAACGGTTTACAAGTTCCTAAAACTTGTTGGCGACTCTTTTGCTCTATCTTCTTCCCTTTTGGACGCCACCGTACTTTAGTGTATGATCACAGTGGGGTTCAAGCTAGGGGGTTAACGCTTGAAATTATTCCCTACAGTTTTTGGCGACTCCACTGGGGAGGATTTCTATTTTAATTCCTGAATTTGTTTCGGCAATGATTTAGAATGAGTGGATGAGACTCGAAACGTTCTAAGTATTTCATGTGCGTAATTTTGATTAACATTATTCTCATATGCCTAAAAAATATCTCATTGGAAAGACCATCCGTAATGAGTTAAAAACATTGGATTTTACACGTAGGAAATTTGAGAAATATCTTTCACAACTAGGACCGAAATAGCACTGCGCGAAACTGGAAAATTTTATCGAGCACAGAAAGCTGCTGAGGCATACAAGAATTAGCGCCAGAGGCCAGAGAATTAGCGCCAAAATTTTAACTGTAGCGCAAGACGCCAACATTGGCGCCAGGCGCTACAGCTAAAACTTGGCGCCAATCTCTGTTTGCTGGCGCCAAATTCTTCCAATACCGAGCAAGAAATATGCGTTTTAATTTCGACTAGTTTTTCGTATTGTTTGCTCGATCCTACTTCCTGATTGAGTTTTTCTCAGTATTCTGAAACCCATATGTGTTCTACATATGAACATAACCCTCTGGGAATTCATGCTCCATCTACCTGATTGAACGTTCTGAGCAACAAAGGGTACATCCGAGATTGTTGAATTCACCTAACCATGGAAGCGAGTTTTTTTTTTCTAAACCTCGCGATGTCCCATCCACTCGCGCCAACCCTTCATGGTTAGGCTTCCGTGCAGTGCATCCGGACAATTAATTATGGACCCTCTATTAACTGAACCATATCCCGAACTTTAGAGAATTAGAGCCATGGTTAGGTTGCAAACTCATTGCATCATATTGTGCCTAATTGATTAATTGTGCATTATTTGTTATGCATATATATGTTTTCTTAACCGTTTGTTTGACTTGTGTTAAAATTAAATAAATTAATGACTTAAAGAACTTTTCCTAATTAATTAATTAATTAATTAATTTGAGTCAATTAAAATTCTAATATTTTAATCATAATTGACCTAGTACGACTTTAGGCATACCCTTGTTGATTAATAACACCGAAAACAGTCCCAGATTGAAGCTCCAGCATTGGCGCCAAAGTCTAGACTGTAGCGCCACTCTGTGGAGTGTAGCGCCTGGCGATAGCTCTGTCGTTTGGTGCTACACTACACAAAGCAACGCCAGTCCTGTTGTTTTGCCAACAATTCGGATTATTGGTGAGTCATCACCTAGTGTCTATTTAACTAGTTTGTTAATTAATTCGGTTAATTTTCGCTGTCAATAGTACTTGGTTGAGTCATTAATCGAGTTTAGGCACTAAGTCCCATGGTCTTAAACAAGATTCCAAACATGTCACTTACACTCAACGCACACACCAATACACACACTTTGACCATGTCTAAGGGAGTCTTGCATGTGCGTTTTTTCCGTCATTTTTTTAGGGGGGTAAGTCGGATATTAATCCTCCAATTTAAAAACTATACTTACATCCCTAAAAATATATAAATTATTTTTGGCAAAAATATGCAGCCATTTTTTATTTTCTCCTTTTTTAAGAACCGTAAAGTCAAGTCGATTAGAGTCAAGTAATTAAAACACAAAATGCTTTAAATTACAGCGCGTGGTCAAGAAAAGAAGGACGGTTAATCAAAGACAACCTTTTCGTACAAGTCCAACTTTTCGAAAAACCCATAGCTCGTTAGAGGAAAGCTAAGACCATAATGGCAACATAAGAAGAAGTCAATGAGCTTAGGAACCAACTGGTTACCGTGACTGAAACACTGAAGCTCCTTACACTTAAGATCGATGATCCCTTGAAACAACAACATATGGACGTCATGCAAGAGAGTCTAAGAAAGCTGTCTAGCGACTACAACTTTCAAGGGCTTAATTCACAAGGGGTCTCGGTGGACAAAGATCTTCTTCCGCAGAAGTTCAATGCAAACGACATCCCGAAATTAAGAGCAACTGATAATCCTTATTTTCATTTAAGAGCATTCGAAATGATAATGAGCATTAAGGGTATCGATAAGAAGGTTTTCCCCTCTCTGTTCTCACTATCTCTCGAGACCGTTTGCCAACAACGGTTCTTTTCTCTCGAGAAAGAAAAGACCTCTACTTGGGAGTCCATAGCAAACGCTTTCGTTGATAGATACAAGTGCAACATTCAAGTTGAGACTGACTATAGGGAACTTGAAATCTTCAAGAAGAAGGAGAACAAAGGCTTCACCTCTTTCTTTAACAAATGGAGAGAAACCTCAGCTAAGATGATTGAGGTGCCAAGTGAAAAAGAGTATGTAAGGTTGTTCATCAAGAACCTTCAAGAAAAATATTCCAAGCATCTCAAGTATCAAAATAATCTCCATACCTTCAAGGCCGTCTACGACATTGGGATCAATATTGAAGACGACCTGGCTAAGTTAAAAGCTGCCAGCAATAACTCCAACAGTGGGTGGAAAGGAAAGAAGAACGACAATCCTTCTTCTTCCAAAACCACCCACTCAAACAACATTATCACTTTTAATTTAGGTGAAGTCCTTTCTATGAACAATCAAGGACAAAAGAAACCATTTAGGAGAAACTTTACTCCTATTGGCATGAGTTATGACACCGCATTTGATCGATTAAATGCAAAAGGTCTTATAACTCCTATTGGACCATTTGGGGGCCCACCAATCGAAAAGAGGTCGGCTAATTGGAACCCCAATGCACACTGTAAGTATCACACAGGTAGGGGCCATCTCACCGAAAACCGTTGAAAGCTTAAGGAAGCTATCCAAGACTTAATCGATAACAACAAGCTGCCATTGCCCCCTGCCAGTAAGAAGCCAAACATTGATAATGCACCTCTCGCTCATGCCTTGGCTATCTCTGATTAGGAAAACAAGGTTGACCCCTCGTCTCTTATTAAAAGTCAAAGAAATCCATGCCATTGAAGAAGACGAGAAGATATTCTTCGACGCCATGGATAACCTTCCAGAACCGACAAGTAAAGAAGACATACAATCGCTCACACTGTCTATGATTGAAGGGTCGCGTTTGCTACGTAAAACTCTCAAAGCTATAAAAGAAATTCAAAAGAAATATGACGAGGTTCCACTCCTGAAAGATGAACCCAAGAGAGAATTCACACCCATGAGAACGACTTATGAGGCAAAGCGTTTTCCTTTACAAGTCACTGAAAAACCCAAGAGTAATAGAATTTACACTCCAATTGGGATCCCATATGCACAAATGTTCGAAATGCTCTCTGAGAATGGCGAGATCAAACCTCTCGAACCGAGACCATTCGAATCATTGAAAAGGACTGATAGATATTACTGTCAGTATCATCAATCAGGGGGTCACACAATCGAAAACTGTTTTAAATTTAACGATTTAGTTCAGAAAATGATTGATGAAAAGAAACTAGTCCAAATTCCACAAGAAGACGATGCAACCTTTAATAGAGTTTGGGACAGTGATGAAGAAGACGTCTATTTAAAAGATATAGTAGGGTCTCCACCGTCTGTGTCGTACGCCATGGATGACTTTTGGGCTGAGGAAGATTCATCGATAGACGTCCTCACAAGATCTGGGAGAATGCAACCTCCCGTTTCAACACAACTTATGCCGATCACACAACAAGTTCCCATACCTATCATTGAAAATAATGATATCGTTAAGTAGTTTATGAAGACAAAAGTTGAGATGAACGTATGTTAACTTTTGGGGACATCTCGAGATCATAGGTTGGCTGTAATGAATGCTTTGGACAAAATTAGGATAGATTCTGACACTACTCCTAAGGGGTTAGCCAACTTCCTCACAAGTGATCTTCCTAGTCCAATTAATTTGATCACCTTTTCTTATAAGGATTTACCTCCAGAAGGTGACAAACATTACAAGGAATTAAACCTCACAGTAGTTTGCAAGAGAATGAATGTTCCTATGACTCTTGTAGACAATGGATCGGCCATCAACGTCTGTCCACTTAGAACTGCGAGGATGCTAGGCATAAAGGATGAAGATTTAACTCCGTCTACACAAGGAATAAGGGCCTACGACAACACTCGTCGTCAAGCTCTTGGTAAAATTACAATGAACGTAACGGCTGTTGGGGTTTGGTGAGTCCGACTCACCGCGGAAACAAACCCAAAAACAAGACCGCACTCGCAATAAATAAAACCATAAACATAATTAAATTAATCACAAGATTAAGATAAGCTAATTACCTTTGACGCGTGCCTCACTCCAAAATGAGCTCTTACTTGAAAGCTTCAGGTCCCGCTCACACGGAGACCTCCAACGAAGTCCACCAGCACCAACAAAACCAACTAGGTCCAATGTCTTGGGGTTAGCAAGACCCGACAAATAAAACCCAAGTAATTATATTGAGTTCAATGGTTTTCACTAGTTGTGATGCCTTTTCCAACTCTTACTCAAGCATCATTACCAATGCCCATACTTGGGTATTTATAGGAAATAATGGGAGTATCATTTACTCTCCCATCAATGTGGGATAGTATGATTTTTCCATTTTATTTTAAAGCTAAAATAAAATTAATAATCAAGCTAGTAATAAATCAACAAGTGGCAAACTCATGTGAGTGGTTAGGTGAGGACCACTTGGAGAAGGGGGGGACCAAACTTGCTCCCAACTCCCTCTCCCATAACTGGCCACCTCACTCCACACACACTCAAGGACCACAAGCCACATGGCACCCACCCTTGGGCACCAAGGCAGCCAAGGTGGGCTTCCATGTGCTGCTGTCAGCAGCAAGCCCAGTAGGCCCAACACTCGCATGCGGGTTGCCAGGCGCTGCTGACCAGCAAGCCCAACATGCTTGTGTAGGCTGCTGTTAGCCTTGTACCTTGGCCAGCGCTGCTAGGCAGCAAGCAACGGCCTAGCCATGCTGCTGCTAGCTGTGGGTGTGACCCAAAGGGTTCAGTCAAGATTAAGCTGTAATACTAATTATTCATTAATATTACTGATCGGAAGCGGCCTCCACCCAAGCATTCCGATCACTTGACCTCACTGAATATATTAGCTTTCTAATAATTCTGAACCCACTAATGGAATAGTACACTTGTTCGAAGGACACCATTCCTTTCAATCTCCCACTTGTCCTTCCGGACAAGTGCGCATTTTGTGTTCAGCCTTTTTCCTATGTCGCTTAATGTCTCTTCATGAACTATAAGGTAAGATTTATTTTGTCATCCTTATTACGTCCAGAAGTGTTTCCCGATTCCGAGTCTGACTATCAATAAACAGATGATTTCTAAAATCCATCTGAGCACGGCCATGCATTTTACAGTCTCGCTCTACGAGAGGCCTTGTATACAACAAAGACATCTTCCCTATTTTAGTAGGGGGACATTCCCAGTCTTGTAATGTTGCTCCTCTTACTGAGAGGACCTAGTTATAATCCCCTATTACGGCAGACGATTGAAAACATCAAAGCGAACTAGTACTCAAACAAGAGAACTCACAATACTCATGGTCGAGGAAATAGGTTCCGATAGCCATAATGAGAAGTATACTTATGACAAATTGTTTAATTTCTTAAAGTATTCTCATAGGTCAATCCGGTATGGTTCTAAACCAATACTTATGCAAATGATTTATGACAATCTTGTCCTTGTAGCACATAAAACGGTGCTATAAATCAAACTACACACTAATCTCAATCGGTCATTAATCGTCCATCGTTTCAATGACCTTGATTAGGGATAATTTTCGATTATAATATTCAATGTTCACTTAATAGGTGTTTCCTTACCAAGACTGGTCTTGATACCCTATTTTAAATATTCTCATAATCGAATGGACTCATTATTTAATCCTAAACCACAATTAAATAGCATAACGGAGTAATAAAATATTGCATGAAATTTTATATTACTCCAAAACTTGAATGGTTTTCCTTAGCGTCTTACATTAATTTTTCTCAAGATTAACTAAAATACAAACAAGGAAATCAAAGCCAGTCTCCTACATGCTTGATTCCCATTGCCTCAACGTGCTTGTTGTGCTTCACTTGAGGCAAAGGTTTAGTAAGTGGATCGGCTACATTGTCATCCGTTCCAACTTTGCAAATTCTGATTTCACCCTCTGATTTCCATTCTCGAATCATGTGAAATCGCCGCTTGACGTGTTTGACTTTCAGATGTTCCCTAGGCTCTCTGGCCTGAGCAATAGCTCCATTGTTGTCACAATAGAGGGCTATTGGACCCTTTATAGAGGGTATAACATTAAGTTCACCAACGAACTTACGAATCAAAACAGCCTCCTTAGCTGCTTCAGCAGCTGCTAAGTATTCGGCTTTAGTTGTAGAATCTACAGTTGTACTCTGCTTTGCGCTCTTCCAACTAAACGCCCCACCATTTAGACAGAACACATATCCAGATTACGATTTGAAATCGTCTCTGTCTGTCTGGAAGCTTGCGTCGCTATAACCTTCCACAACTAAATCCTCTGCACCAGGAATTTATCCTTGTTCCTTTTCAGGTACGTTAGGATATTTTTGGCCGCAGTCCAATGCGCCTCTCCTGGGTCTGATTGGTAACGGCTCGTAGCACTCAAGGCATATGATACATCTGGCCTAGTACATATCATGGCATACATGATCGATCCAATAAGCGAAGCATATGGAATCTGATTCATTCTTACCCGCTCATCAAGTGTGTGTGGACACTGCTTCTTGCTTAGGGTTATGCCATGTGACATTGGCAGGTGACCTCTCTAGGCCTCCTCCACGCCAAATCGAGCAAGTACCTTATCAATATAAGTACTCTAACTCAATCCAATCATCCTTTTCGATCTATCCCTATAGATCTTGATGCCTAGTATGTACTGAGCCTCTCCCGAGTCTTTCATTGAGAAGCACTTTCCAAGCCAGGCCTTTACAGACTCTAACAACAGAATGCTGTTTCCAATGAGCAATATGTCATCGACATGTAAGACTAGGAAGGCGATGTCACTCCCACTGACCTTCTTGTAAACACAAGATTCATCTGGATTCTTGATAAAACCAAACTTACTGATGGCTTCATCGAATCGCAGATTCCAACTTCTGCTTGGTTGCTTTAGTCCATAAATGGACTTCTTAAGCTTACAAACTTTCCTAGCATTGTTTTGGTCGACAAAACCTTCAGGATGTGTCATATAGACAGTTTCTTCCATATAACCATTAAGGAAGGCGGTTTTGACGTCCATCTGCCATATTTCATAATTGTAATATGCAGCAATCGCTAGGAGGATCCGAACGGATTTAAGCATTGTGACTGGTGAAAAGGTTTCATCGTAATCAATACCATGAACTTGTCTGTAACCTTTTGCCACCAATCTAGCTTTGTAAATGAATACATTTCCATCTTTGTCGGTTTTCAACTTGAAAATCCACTTACATCCGATACGTGTATAACCTTCGGGTAAGTCAACCAAGTCCTAGACTTGATCTTCAAACATGGAATCCATTTCAGATCTCATGGCCTCTTTCCATTTAGCAGAGTCGGTGCTTGCCATCACTTCCTTGTAGGTTGTCGGTTCATCTCCATCCATAATCAGGATGTCCTAATTCTCGGTTAATACTAAACTTAGATATTTATCAGGTTGAGACCTCGGCCTCTGAGACCTACGTAGGGTAATGGGTTGAGAATTTGCATTGTCGGTTTGAATTTGCACATTTTGATCATTTTGACCTGCGTCAACAGATGTTGTTTGAGCACTTTGACTGTCATTATGATTTTGCTGCTCATCCTCACGAACTTCGTCGAGTTCGATTTTCCTCCCACTTGTCATTTTGGAAAAGTGATCCTTCTCCAAAAAGACACTATTGCGAGCAACAAACACTTTGTGCTCCGATTTGTTGTAGAAGTAATACCCTTTGGTTTCTTTTGGGTAGCCCACAAAGTAAACCTTGTCAGATTTGGGATGAAGTTTGTCATAAATTAATTTCTTGACATATGCTTCGCATCCCTATATCTTTCGAAAAGATAACCTAGGAGGTTTCTTCGTCCATAATTCATATGGAGTTTTTTCTACAGCTTTTGATGGACCACGGTTCAGTGTTAGTGCCGCAGTTAGAAGTGCGTGTCCCCAGAAAGAGATTGGAAGATCACTAAGACCCATTGTTGATCGTACCATGTCTAACAAGGTCCGATTTCTCCTTTCGGATACTCCGTTCCATTGAGGAGTTCCTGGAGGTGTCAATTCTGAAAGTATACCCTTTTCTTTCAGATGGTCATCGAATTCTTGGCTCAAGTTTTCACCACCTCGATCCGATCGAAGGGCTTTGATTTTCTTGCCAAGCTGATTTTCAACTTCACTCTGAAATTCTTTGAACTTTTCAAATGATTCAGATTTATGCGACATGAGGTAGACATAGCCATATCTACTATAGTCGTTTGTGAAAGTGATGAAATATCGATGTCCATTTCTTGTGGTTAAGCTCATTGGTCCACATACATCGTTATGTATAAGACCCAATAAGTCACTTGCCCTTTCTCCCAACTTGGAGAATGGTTGTTTAATCATCTTGCCTAATAGACATCTCTCGCAATTCTCAAAACGATTCTAAATCGAAAGAGTCAAGAACACCTTCTTGTAGAAGTTTCTTGATGCGTTTAATGTTGATGTGGCCAAGACGAAAATGCCACCAGTAAGTCTGATTTGACTCTATGGTCTTAGCTCTTTTGGTATCATTATAAACAATTTGTCCAAAGACACAAACGTGTCATTCCATAAATATAAACAAGATGATATGTCTTGTGATCAAGTTCAAAATGACGTCCAACGCCACAAGATCAAAATATGGTAGATAAAACTAAACAAGTTTTAAATCTAGACAACATATGAGATTACAAGCTTTCTTTGAAAGATTATCTTCTTCTTCCACTTGTATACTCATATCCACTTGAAAAGCACCGCTCACTTTCTTCTTGAAACACGAGCATATAGTGAGCCAATTTTCCGGTATCTAATACCTTATAAATGGCTTATGTTCAAGTGTAAAGATGATACCTGAGATTGAGGTTACTTTTCTTTTCGCCTCATCTTCTAGATACATGCTACATTCTCTTTTGTAGTGTCCGGGTCTACTACAATAGAAGCAGCGCATCTTAGCTTTGTTCTTGAACTCCTTCTTCTTTGGTCTCAAAGCAACCTTAGCCTTCTTGCAAGAATAGGTTTTCTGGAGCTCTTGAACAACTTCCATCAAGGACAGTTTGTTCGGCTTGGTCGTAAGTCGCATCTTTAATGCAACATACCCCAAATGGAGTGAGCTTAGTAGCATGAGAGTCGCTTGCTCATCGTCCACTGGTTTGCCAATTAGCTCCAGATGGGGGAATAGCCTTGTCATGTTGAGCACATGAGCTTGAAGTGGCATCCCGGGTCTAAGTCTTGCATTATAGACCTTAGCCCATACTTCTTGTCTCTCTTTCGTGAGACACCCATCTTGTGGTGGCTTTATCCTCATGTTCGAGAGTGACCTAGTCACATCTTCCACAAGTCCATCATAGTTGCCTCTATTACTTTTGGTGACTCTCAAAATGACTACATCTTCTAGAGCTTTGAGCATCTTGTCCGGAAAATAGTTGGAGAACTTCCCCTTCCATTGTACCGGGATGGAGTTTGCCATGAGTCTGGAAACTCTTTTAGAATCCACAGTCCATACCTCATGTGCCTCATCACTCATAATCCCCTTTGAGTAGAAACTCGAGATTTGAGTGTCCAGAATGTGCTCTAGGTAGCAATTTTGGAGGGTCTTTCGGAGTTTCTCTTCCCATTCCTTAAAGTTTACCAAGTTCAGAGAAATTGGCAACTTTTCGGGCAATTCTGGGAGCATAAGGTCGTTGACATTAGTTGAAGACATGATTCTACATTTGAAAAAATTTTAAATAAAAAACCATTCATTATACTTAAATAAGATTGAATTCATGCATTTTAATCAAAAATATTTAAAACGTCTTATTCCCACATTAAAGATTGTCCCCATTTTAGGTGAGAATAAGTCGATTCCAAGATCCAAAGAAACAAAGAGTGGTTAAGCATGCTTTGGCTTGTCTTAACACTCAATCTCCTAAGGTAAGCAACGCTTTGCTAATGGCTCCAAGCCACTCATGGTTGGATAAATCGTCGCATCCAATGCTCTCTAAACAATTTATTCACTTTGCCACGACATGTTAGGACTCCATCACTCATATCGTTGAGTATAACCAAAACCACCTTGCATACCCGGTATGCCTTACGTTCCTTGGAGAAGTAGTGATGCCTCGCTTTGGCGTAGCCCACCACTACCCTCGTTCGGTTGGTAAGTGTGTTTTGGAATGGGAAGTTTTACTCAATATTTTAGGGACCTAGGGTTTCTATGTTGGTTGATTTAAGTTAACTTAATTAATCATCTCAACATTCGAAATCCTAAACATGCATCTAACTTATTACTCATATATATATAAACACAAATATATATCGAAAACATAAATAGAGATGCATTTGGCAACTAGCATGACCCCTTGAGATATTCAAGTCTTGAAAAGGTTTTCTTTTGCAACTTCATGGCTTTGTCTTCTAAGAACCCCGTCTTCAAGACTTGACCAAAATATTACAATTGGTAGTATCTACGATTAGGACTAATCTAAATATTAAGGTACAAAAATACTCAACGGTTCGCAGACCGTATTTAGATTTACAAAAATACATCACGGATCACAGTCCATATTTTCTATCCTAATCGAGCCCCACTAGTTTTCATTTCATAAAACCTGTGAGAGAATTTTACATTCCATTCATCCATTCACTATTTGTGAATGGCCCATGCATTTTACAACGATAAACAAGTAACAATGCATAAAACGCGCGAGAACTAGTAACTAATCTAGGTGGTTAATCCAATTAACATGCCTAATTCAACTAGTCAAAGTTGTTTTAACCGGTTATGGAAATAACTAAGAGACGCTCCCACTAAATTCCGCATACAACTTAACAAATCCAATTAATTAAGTCGGTGAACCCAAATATTTGCCAAAATTAATTTTGCAAATGTCGCTCAAAACCCGTGGCCTAGCCTCTAAAAATTTTAATTAAATAAACAAAATAATTAAAATAATTAAACGACAATTTAAGCAAAATTACGAATTCCAAAATATCTAAGTGCCTAGCACTAAGACTTGGAGTCCAAAAAATAATACCTTTATTTACATATTAAGCAACACTAAAATTAACTTTAAAATAGCATCGTCTTAATAACCCGGGGTTATTGTGCCAATTATGGGATTGTACGTACCGTACAACAAGCACGTAGTATGCCCATGCGCACCCCCGAAACACCAAGCATGCATGTGGGCTTCTTGTGCTCGCATGCGCCACGCCCAGCCCAGCCAAGCGTAGCAGCACGCACAGCGCGCACAGCCTTATGCTGCTGCTGCGCCATGCTGCTGCTTGCTACTGGTTGGCGCGCTATGCTGATGGCAGCGAGCAGCAGCCCATGCCCTTCCTCGCACACACACACGCACAACACCAAGCACCTAAGAACGAAGTGCCCAGCAGCCTCGGCAGCCACATATGGGTTGCGTGAGCAGCCCAGCTGGCCGAGAGCTAGCTTGGGGCTCTTAGGCCTCGTGTTGCGTGCTAATGCTTCGAAAATTATCGATTTTTGTGTGTGACATTATAAATCAATTCTAAATTAATTTTAGAATCAATTTTGAGGAAAAATGAAAAATAACAAGTCCAACTTAAATAATTCATCCAAATGCAATGAACCAAATTTATTTCCAAGAACCATTCTTTAATAAAATTGGTTTAACTTGGTGTAATAAAATAAATTAGGGCAATTCTCACTATTAATTTAATAACTTTAAATTAATCTTGAGATTTTGACAAAATAAAAGGGAGTTGGAAAAATGAACATAAGTTCAATAAAGACTCTAACTTTAATACTTGTGACTCCATGAAAAAAATTATATCTTCCAATATGAAGATAAACCAATTTCAATCACAAGTTTTAAACTTTATGATTCCAATCAACTAAAAAATGATTAAATCAACAAAGTTTAACCAAAATTCATGGAATTTAGTAACTCAAAGTTTCAACCACTTATCATAAATAAAGATTGAATCTTTAGTACTTGGAAGCAACAAAGAACAACAATTTCACACTTAATGAAATTAATTTGCAATTATGTGAAAAAATAAAACCAAACTTTCAAGCACCAATTACTACCAAGTAATCATGCTTAAAGTGGTCTAAAATTAAATATAAATAAAGGAAAGAACCAAATTCATAACCACCATAAATATGCAATCAATTTTCAAAGTTAGAAAGACTTAAAATTTTTCGACAAAACGAAAAATCCCTCGAAAAATGCATTTCTGGTCGTTTTTTTTGGCTGAAAAAGAGTCCTAAAAGGGTAAAACCATTTCCAGAACGCCTTTTCCACCCAAAATTCACTATTTTTGGGTCGAAATCTGGGTTGGGGAGCTAAGACAGCTCTAATTTGAGATAAAAATGGGAAAAACGAGTTACTAATCTAATTAGCAACTTAAAACAAGAAAAATTAAGCCATAAAAACACCTTGAAAATATTATGATTTTAAAAATAAACGAGCGAGGCTCCGATATCGCTGTTGGGGTTTGGTGAGTCCGACTCACCGCGGAAACAAACCCAAAAACAAGATCGCACTCGCAATAAATAAGACCATAAACATAATTAAATTAATCACAAGATTAAGATAAGTTAATTACCTTTGACGCGTGCTTCGCTCCAAAATGAGCTCTTACTTGAAAACTTCAAGTCCCGCTCACACGGAGACCTCTAACGAAGTCCACCCGCACCAACAAAACCGACTAGGTCCAATGTCTTGGGGTTAGCAAGACCCGACCAATAAAACCTGAGTAATTATATTGAGTTCAAAGGTTTTCACTAATTGTGATGCCTTTTCCAACTCTTACTCATGCATCATTCCCAATGCCCATACTTGGGTATTTATAGGAAATGATGGGAGTATCATTTACTCTCCCATCAATGTGGGATAGTATGATTTTTCCATTTTATTTTAAAGCTAAAATAAAATTAATAATCAAGCTAGTAATTAATCAACAAGTGGCAAGCTCATGTGAGTGGTTAGGTGAGGACCACTTAGAGAAGGGGGGGACCAAACTTGCTCCCCACTCCCTCTCCCACAACCGGCCACCTCACTCCACACACACTCAAGGACCACAAGCCACATGGCACCCACCCTTGGGCACCAAGGCAGCCAAGGTGGGCTGCCATGTGCTGCTGTCCGTGGCAGCCACGCCCAGGAAGTCCAGCAGGCCCAGCACTCGCATGCGGGCTGCCAGGCGCTGCTGGCCAGCAAGCCCAGCATGCTTGTGCGGGCTGCTGCTGGCCTTGTGCCTTGGCCAGCGCTGCTAGGCAACAAGCAATGGCCTAGCCATGCTGCTGCTAGCTGTGGCGAGCTGGCGAGCCTAGCGTGCTAGCTACTGCAGCTTGTTGCGGCATGGCTTGCTAGCCATTGCGCGCACAAGGCTGTGCCTAGCATGCTAGCACGCACTAGGCAGCGCCTAGCCTTGCGATGGTAGCATGGGTGCGCTAGCACGCACCAGCCAGCCTAGGCTCGGCTTGGTGCGCATGCTAGCCACCATGCTAGGGGTATTTTGGTCTTTTGTTTATTTATTACTATTTCTCGTCTCGTCTTTCACTATTTTTCGACTCGACTTTCGACGCTCGGTTTCGACGCTCTAAGCTCGAATTTTTGGCGTCTAAATAAATATTACTCGGTCGACTCATTAATTCCTTCCGAATTAATTCGTCGGTTCGGTTTGTTGAATGCTTGGGTGTGACCCGAAGGGTTCAGTCAAGATTAAGCTGTAATATTAATTATTCATTAATATTACTGATCGGAAGCGGCCTCCACCCAGGCATTCTGATCACTTGACCTCACTGAATATATTAGCTTTCTAATAATTCTGAACCCACTAACGGAATAGTACACTTGTTCGAAGGACACCATTCCTTTCAACGGCGGGAGCAATAAAACATGCTACTACTTTCCAAGTTGTAGACATTAAAGCATCGTTCAATTTACTTTTGTGGCGCCCTTGGCTTCATGACCTATAGGCCGTCCCCTCATCTCTCCACCAACAAGTAAAAGCTATAGTTGGGGGAATTCCTATCACCATCGATGCTTTGCCTATGAGAATCAAGTCTATAGAAAATCCAATCATTAATGTGGAGCACGACGAGGATGATGAAGACTTATGGGGCTTTAACGAAGAAGTCTCCTTAATCCAGGAGGATGAAAGGACCCCTCTTTGTCATGACCCTCATTCCAACATGACCCTAGGAAAGAAGAAATGAATAGCAAAATCGCTGGAGTCACCAGGCCTCCCTAAGTTAGACACTTTTGGACTTGGTTTCGAACCGACTCGGAAAGATCTCAAGTGAGCTCAGGAAAAATCAAAGGCACGTAGAGACGCTCGCATGCAAAAGAAAGCAATCCCAATGGATCAGTACCCTCTTACACTTAATGGTCAATTTAAAAAAGAAGGAGAGGACTATCCATGCCATGAATTTCCCGAGCCATTTGTTGTAAACGGCATAAGGCAACCGGGATTTGAGATTTTCTTGGATTGTTATTTCACAGATTAAATCCCAACTCCTATCCATAAGGAGAAAGCACCACCATGCTTTCACTTTAACGTCATGGGATTACTTTTTGGGCGAGAAAAGAATGAGCCAACTTACAGAGAAGACAACTCCTCGCTCATTCAGACAGTCCTACAAAGCGAAAGCTTCGATCCCTCGAAGCTAATCACTCCAGCTGAAGGATCACTACAAGGAAGGCGCAAGACTATCAAGGTGACTACTCCAAGCGGAAGAAAAATATCAATCGCAACAGGGCAAGGACCAATGTTTTAAGAATCATCTGAGTCAGAGTCTGAGTCGGAACCTCTCCCTATAGAGTCTTCTAGATCCCTAGTAATAGAACCTTCCCTTCCTATTTCTTCTCCTAGAATAGTTAGTGATCAAGTCCCTGAGGACTTATCACTCTTTGATGTAATGATCTCAGAGTATAATATATTTCTCCTTCTCCTTATTTCTTGTGTTCTTCTCTAACCAAAGATGACGAGCATTCCTTAACTAACAATTAAAAAGACAAAGAAATTATTAAAGCAATGGAAACACTCGAAAAGAAAACACCGGTAATTGAAGAAACTGAAACGGTTGATATCTCAAATGATTCAACCAATAAAAGTGAAGTTAAAATCGGATAAACACTTAATGAACAAGAAAGAACCAATTTAATTAACTTACTTAAAGAATTTATCGATGTATTTGCTTGGTCATACGAAGATATGCCAGGAATTAATAGAGAAATAGCTCAACACACTATACCACTAATTCTAGGAATGAAACCCGTAAAACAAAAGTTACATCGAATGAAACCCGACGTACCTCTTAAAATAATAGAAGAAGTCCAAAAATAAAAAACTGCAGGTTTCATCAAGGTATCCAAATACCCTGAATGGGTCGCCAACGTCGTCCCAGTTCCGAAGAAAGACGGAAGGGTAAGAATGTGTGTCGACTATCGAGATCTAAACAAGGCAAGTCCAAAGGAAAACTTCCCTTTGCCACACATCGATATTCTGGTAGATAACACGGCAAATCACGCGCTCCTCTCGTTCATGGATGGGTACGCGGGTTACAACCAGATTCTAATGGCAGAAGAACACATGGAGAAAACAACTTTTATAACACCATGGGGCACTTTCTACTACACTGTAATGCCACTCGGGTTGAAAAATGCGGGTGCTACTTACCAACGCGCAGCAACTGCCTTACTCAATGACATGATGCATAAATAAGTCAAGGTATATGTCGATGACATGATTGTGAAATCAAAAGACCGTCCAGGCCATCAAGTAGCCTTAAGGAAATTTTCGAAAGGCTAAGAAAATATAATATGAGGTTGTACCCATCTAAGTTTGCTTTTGGAGTTACCTCAGGCAAGCTTTTGGGTTACGTCATAAGCTCTCGAGGAATAGAGATAGACCCAACCAAGATAAAAGAAATCATGTCGATGCCACCGCCTAAGACTGAGAAACAAATTCGAGGATTTATTGGCCGGTTGCAGTACATAAGTAGGTTCATATCAAAATTGACGACAATATGTGAACCAATCTTCAAAAAGCTTAAGAAGAATGTACCAGTGATATGGGATGATGAGTGTCAAAAAGCGTTTGAAAAGATCAAAGCCTATCTTGCAAATCCTCCCGTATTAGCACCAGCACTTCTCGAAATACCTCTTAGGTTATATTTGACGGTTACCAAAGAGACAATGGGAGTTATGCTAGCACAAGAAGTGGAAGGCAAAGAAAACGCAATCTACTATCTAAGCAAGAAGATGCTCGAATACGAAGCACGCTATACACCACTCGAGAAGTTGTGCCTCGCCTTGGTGTGGGCCACAACCAAGTTAAGACATTACATGCTAGTGCATACCATCTTTGTAGTCTCCCGATTAGATCCACTCAAGTATCTATTTGAGAAATTTACACTCAATGGATGCATATCGAGATGGATAGTCAATCTAGCCCAGTTTAATGTAAGGTTTATGCCACAAAAAGCTATCAAAGGATCCGTGGTGTCAGGCTTTCTAGCAGACTTTCCAATTGAAGACTCAACACCAATACAAGACAATGAATTTCCAGATGAAGACTTAATGGTCACTGAAGATGATACATGTACCTTGTACTTCGACAGAGCCTCAAAGCAAAAGGGATGAGGCGTTGGAGTATTACTAGTATCACCTAAACAAAAGCATGTTCCAATCTCCATAAAGCTTGATTTCGACGTTACCAACAACGCTGCTGAATATGAAGCATGCGTGGTAGGCCATTAAACAGCTTTGGCATTGGGAGTAAAAAAGTTAAGGATATTTGGAGACTCTTCTTTGATTATCAATCAAATATCTATAAGGTGGAAAGTAAGGAGCGAAAGTCTAGCCTCTTACCGATCAGTTAGAGAAGGTAGAATACACATATCTACCTAGGGAAGAAAATCAATTTGCTGATGCCTTGGCAAGACTAGCCTCAATGGTTAGGATTCCCACGGAAATCGAGCAAATGCCTCTAACTATAGAGAAAAGGCACAAACCAGCATACATCCAGGCTATAAAAGACGACGAAGTAGTCCAAGACGAAGAAGAAGAAGAACCGTGGTACACGGATATACTCAATTATGTCACCAAAGGAGAACACCCTAAAACGAGCATTTAGACTCTTGGCTTCACAATATGTACTCATAGACAACATGTTACATAAAAGAGTACCTAAGGGTCGAGCTCTCTTATGCGTAGGAAAAAAGGATGCACAAAGAGCAATGAGAATAGTCAAGGAAGGAATCTGTGGAACTCATATAAATGGAAAAATGTTAGTCCAAAAACTAATGCGAGAACGATATTATTGGTCTACAATGAATAGGGATTGCCATCAATATGTAAAAAGATGCCCTAAGTGCCAAATCTATGCCAATTTACAACATGTTCCTCCATCCTTGCTCCATACCTATACGTCTCCATGGCCATTCTCTACATGGGGAATTGACATCATCGGCAAAATCACTCCCCCACGAACAGGAGGCCACGAATATATACTAGTAGGAATTGATTACATCACAAAGTGGGTTGAAGCAAAATCATACGCTAAACTCACTGCAAAACATGTAGCACTCTTTATCGATAGATATATTATTTGTCGATATGGAGTCCCACATGAAATGATAAGTGACAGTGGAACTCACTTTCAAGCCGAATGTGAAGAATTGTTACAAAAATATAGCATTCAACATCATCATTCTTCCCCTTACAGACCTCAAGCAAATGGAGCACTCGAGGCAGCTAATAAATATCTAAAGACTATCATCGAGAAAATGACGGAAAATTATAAAGATTGGCCTGACAAACTTCACTTCGCATTGTGGGGTTACCGCACGTCAATCCGTACATCAACAGGAAATACGCCATTTCCCTTGGTATATGGAATGGACGCCGTACAAGCTGTCGAACTAGAAATTCCATCTCTACGCATCGCGTTAGAGAGCAAACTCGATGGAGTTGAATGGACTAGGGCAAGATATGAAGAGCTAATTTTACTCGATGAAAAACGACTAGAAGTTCTACATCACACTCGGTGTTATCAACTCGTATGGCTAGGCATTTTAATAAGAAGGTCAAGACAAGAAACATCAAAGTAGGAGACTTGGTGTTAAAAGCATTAAGGAAAAATGTTTTAGATCCAAGGGGAAAATTTAGACCTAATTGGTCTGGACCCTACATTGTCAAAACAATCATGTCAGGAGATGCAGCAAAACTAACTGATATTGATGGCAATGAGTTCTCGAACATGAAGAATCTTGACCAACTTAAGAAATACTACCCATAATTACTTGAGTAGGATACTCAAGAGAGCTACGTTTGGCCTGATTCCTTAAGAAAGGATACGTAGGCAACCCTTTACGGGTGCGACTACTTTATTTTTCGAATTTCTCGCGTCCTAGAATTAATTAAAAATTCAACAGAAGATAGGCGAAATATCGGCGTCGCAGAGAAAACTCTGGCGCCAGCCAACGACCATCAGCGCCAGCCGACGGCACTGTCGCCTGACGCCAGGCTGCTGTGGCTGGCGCTAGTTGCAGATAAGCGGCGCCAATTCACAGCTAAATCCTGAGCATATTTCAGTGTTTTTTTCGGAAAATTTTCGACTTTCGTACTCGAAAAATTTCTGGAAAATTAATTTTTTCGGTTTTCATTGCTTTAATAAAATAAATTTAAAGTAAATAATTAATTAAAAGCTAAAATTTCATTGATAAAATAAAATTACATTATTGATGTAATTTTAATAAAGTTGAAATAAATTAACTTTAAATAAAGAATATAAACTAAGCCTAAATTTGAAATTAAGCAATGCTCCTAATCTTTCTTTTCTTTCCTAGCCCTTTTCCAATTTTTGTCTACTTCCTCCTCCTCATCCATAACCTTAGCTAGTAGGCATCCTTTAGAGGACCTACATTCAATCTTAGAGTAGATAGTTTCCCCTTCAGCTAGGACTCCATGCTTCTATTCTACCCAAGTCTTTTTATCTGTGGTGTCAGCTTTCCTTTTTCCCTTATCTTTTGTAGTACTTTTCTTCCTAGGCATTGCAGGTGTTCAGAATTCAACTCTTTCACCTAATCATTCCTTGGCAGGAATGACCCTGTCACCTAGACGACTATTCACATCAGTTTTACCCTGATTTTTCTTCAAGTCCTTTGAAGATTTCTTCAGCAACCACTTCTTCACATCATTGGGCAAGGAAGGAGGAACCTTTTGGGTAATTACTTCCCACAAAGGTCTAGCACACCAATAAGCATCAAATCTGTCTACTTCCTGGGAGACAGGGAACTCGTAGGGAGGACGAAGATCTCCGGAAGGAATATTCTGAAGTAAGCCGTATTGTCTTTTTACCCTGCAGGGATAGTAATAAGTCATACGAGACAAACTTCGAAGACGACATAAAGTTTGCTTGTTGACACCAACCATCCTTTCTATTTTCCACCATGGGATGACCCACTTGATAGCAAAATTGCGAGATTCGAAGACCCTTCTCCATTCATGGTGCCCCATTTTAGAGAAGCGTTTCTTCCTCCTTACGAAGCAATTCGGAATGTACTTCTCAATATTGTCGGGAGGGCTAATTAATTCTTGCCTTTCCATTAGCCACATCTATAAAAAATTTGCAATGCAAATAAATTATTATTACTATACAAAAATATATTTTTTCATTTCTGTAATTAAAAATATTATTTTTCTACCTGTAATAAAATTGGAGAGCCTCGAAAAGGTGCTTTTGGGTTCCTTTTCAATTCATCAAGACTAATCATAGTCTCTCCAACTATAAATGGCATTGGATTTCTCTCTGATTCAATTTGTTCTAATACGGTGGTTATAATTGATTGACCCTCATTATTTTTACCACTACTAAGAAAAAATTGATTAAGCATGCAAAATAAGAAAGCCCTTCTTCTATAAATATGAAAAGATTTGGAGAGAGGTTTATCAAAATAATGGCGAGCAAATTCTTTCAAATTAACTATGTTGCCATCTACTATTTTTGATAAATTCCTTTCTTTTAAATTGATGAAGCGTTCAAAATCCTTGTGCTAATGTGCATCTATTCTAGGGATTACTACGAGGTCTATTGCAGGGAAACCTAAATTAGCAACAAACTCTTCCGACAAATAGCTAATTTCATCATACCCTATTCTAAATCAATGAGTATCAACATTCCAATATTCTAGAGCGGTATGAATAAAATCTAAGTCAAGATCTACCCCTTTGATACCATAAATTCCCCCCAAGTGAAACAAATCTAACTCTTTTCTTTCTTTGGCATTAAGAGACCGACACCATTCATGGGTGTATTGGGTAAAAGTTTTGGTGACTAGAGACATGATATTATTTTTCTAAGGCCAAGAATTATTTTATTTGCTAAAATTATGAAAAGATCGGCTTGGCAAGGGGCTATTTATGCACGAATTAGGAGCAGTTTTAATCGGGGTAGAATACGGAGTCAGCGCTACTTGGCGCTGGACGCCGTGATTGGCGCTGGACGCTAAACCTTGGCGCCACACGCTAAGTGTAGCGCCAGGCGCTACACCAATACGCGTGGCGCCAGCTGGCGCCAATTTGTTACGCCATATGCGCTTTCTAAAACCACGTTTTTACCTTAAATCGAGTCTACTAATGACTTAACGGCTCCATTATCTTTTCTAAACATCTTTTTATTCTTTTTTTAATTAATATAGCTATTATATTATTATATTATTCTTTTTTGGATTTTATTTAGGTTAATTTCCAAGTTTTTTATAAACCCCAGTTCTTATTTGACTTTTCCTTTTTTCATTTTTCTTTTGGTGGAGAAAGTCGAATACCCTCCATCAATAATAAAAATGATGAAATTTTTGCGCAAAATTACTTGTCACACTTTCTTGCACACACAAACATGCACATAATAATATAAATAAAAAATAAAAAAACATGATAATAAAATAAACTAATAATAATATGTATATACAAAATATGTCTAAAAAATAAGTCTAACTATAAGGAAAAGTTCTATACAAAGTCAAAATAAATAAAATAAAAAAAAAGCCCAGGAACAAAATACGGCGCAGGGGACGTACACCCATCATCTCGTAAAACTGCGGCGTACGAGGAGTAACCTCTCCACCAACTCCGGCTCCAGCTCCAGTCTCCTCGGGAGGAGGAAAACTCAGCACGGGTCCACTCCACCAATGATCAACCTGAGGATGAGGCTGCGGAGGCTGCTGCGATCACGAGCCAACCTCGTACATCCCACCACCTCTTAGAGTCAAGGTAGCCTTTCCCTGGCCTACCGGTGCAGCATGAGCACCCTCAGAGCAAGAACCCGAGCCCTCTGCCACATCAGCACGGGCAGCCTCACAACGACCGCCTCTACCCCCTGACGTAGTGCGGCGACGTCTCGAGCTAGACCTCGCCGGATCCCTCCGCACCTCAGGTCTCGGGCGGGTATGAGAACAATAGGATGACCCTGCAAAAAAAGAATTAAAATCAGAAACAAGGCAAAATCGAAGCGGTAATGAAAAAATATATGAAAGGGAGACTACCTCCTGAGCAGCTTCGTCCCGGTGGCAGGTAGCCAGATTCCTCATCCGGACAAGATGGCTCCGGAAGGCATCTATCCATCGTGCCATCGCCGAAACCACCTCGCGTGAAAACTGTCAAAGAAATAAGTCAGGTAACACACATAACACATATGTGGACAAAAGTTGCAAACAAATAAGCTTACCCGAGTCTGGTGGCGAGGAATTGACCGCTCTACGAAGCGCTCATCCTCAGGAACCGGAGGAATCATCTCCTCGATCGGCCCATATGTCCGCTGGTAATGGATAGACATACAGGGTGGCACGAACTCAGCAGCATCGTCCTGATAAAGCAAAACAAAGTCAGTAAAGCAGTACTTGGGGGCTACTTAATGAAAGGTAAAAGCAGAAAAATCGTATCGCCACATCCTCTGCCGGTACAGGAACTGGAGCTAATAACGGCAATAGCTCCTCCGCATAGCATCGCCTAGGGATCGTGCAAGATCGCCAAGGAGTACCAGCTCCCTCTGACATGCTCAAAAACCTCGCGGCGTCAAACATGTGATGTGGTGGAGAAGTAGGAACGACAAAGGTATTGGTGGAATGTTGTCTATCAACCCTCTCTCCTAAGTATGCGATCGCTCCATAAGTCCCCTAGAAATAGCGACGCGCAGCAGAATATAGTGCGGCTAACCCAGGGATTGCCAGGCCGACCCACGACCGGTACACCACCTCAGGCTCCTGCAAAGAACATCAATCAGGCGAGAGTCTACCTAAAGCATCACAAAATGGCAAATAAGAAAAAATCGTACCGCGATGATCCAATCTTGGACATATGCAGTGGACATCCCCACACGGCGGCTGCCCCAAGAAGCACACATTGGAAACCTACGCGGCGACGGTCTCGTTGGCGCAGCAGAAGGGAAGTACTCGTAGAACCAGATCTACAAGAAGTTAAAATTATCAGCTAGTGCTAGCTAAAATGTAGAGCTAAACTTTATAGGGAATAATGTTTACCTCTACGACCCTCCAAAAGATGGACAAAGAAACATTCGTCCCAAAGGACTGGTGTCGACACGAGTCCCTCACCGCACGAATGAAGGCAGCATAGACCAAGCTGGCCCAGTCATAAGTCCTGATCCGGTGTAGATCGCGGACAGCAGGAAGGTAGTAAAGCAGCACCCTACTACCCTTGTCAAGGGGAGAACGTCCCTAACAAAAAAATACGCGCAAAGATGTGCACCCGCTGCTCTCGGGTGGTCGTACCATCATCGAAAGCCGCTACCAGAGTCGAGCGGCGAATTCCCCTAGCGCTGAACTGAGACGACTCGACCTCAGCTCGGGCCCGAATGGTAATTCGGCCCCAACAGCTCCTCGACCTCGGGAGAAAAGACGTCGATCCCACTTTCGAACAACAGTGGCACGGAGCTGAACTCCAGTCCTGTGATGAGACTAAAGTCGGTAGGAGTTACCATCATCTCACCCCAAGGAAAGTGGAAAGCGTTGGTGGTGCCCATAAGAACTCCACCAGAGCACGCACTACATGGTGACCCCCGCTGGAGGCAACCATCACCTCGGAGGTCTCAAACAACGCAACGAGACTGCAGGACTCCCATAGGATTCTCGTCTCGACATCCTTGGTGATGTTCATCTTGTAAAAATCTCCCAAGCTATCACAACCGGAACCGTGACAGCGCGTCCTCCCAACAGTGATGCCCCGTCTCACCCTCTCAGAAATTTGGTGGACGGGGGCAAAGAACAAGGTCCGCTCGTCCCACTCGGGGAGTCGACCAAGCGAAGTGGACGGTGCGGCGTCGTCCTCCACGGGCTCATGCTCCCGTCGAATGCCTCGGGACCGTGAACCAGAGCCTCGCTGTCTAGCCATGCTACATTTTGCAGAATTGTCAAAAATTAAGGTTTTGTAGTATCTAAGGTTTGCCTAGCCACATGATACTATGTTCGCAACAAAAGAGTACGTAGTACTAAAGCAGAGCACAAATTCAAATTGAGCATATACGGCATTTTTCAAACAATCAAACAATTTCTTGCAATACTATAGTAATTATTGTGACAAATTGGACAAGAATTTCTAGCAAAAACACCAAGAACAAGTCACATTGCATTCCCGACCTTAAGAGGTCCAACAATGGCAATTTGCTCATTTCTTCACCAAATTGAGTAAAACAAGTCTCAAATTACTCCCAAGGAAATATAGAAACATAATCAAGCAATTTAATGGCATAAAATTTGATAAATAAAGAGAATTAAGCATTCTAAATTTCAAAATTTCATGAAGTTCGAGTATAAACATTTGCAAAATTCATTAAAACTGGTGTGAGTTTGAAGGAAACTTACAAAGATGGGGATAAAGGATGAAAAGATCTTTGATTTGCAACAAATTTGAGTGAATTTGGTTGAGAAACGAGCAAGAACGAAGCAAATGAAATTCAGCGAATTTTCGAGCAAACACGACGAGCAAAACAACGAAAATGAAGAAGAAAGGGGTATTTAATAAAATCCCCGTTCTGGCGCCAAGCGCTAGGCTTTGGCGTCCACAATCAGGCTTGGCGCCTGGCGCCAATCCAAGCGCCTAGTGCTAAAGCCAGTTGTGTGGCGCTGATGCTTTTACAGCGGCGCCAGGACACTCAGCCACTCATTGGGATTGTTCAACCTTTTTGCAATATATTTTGGGTTCCTTGGTACGCTAGTTAGCCCCTCTAAGCAATTTGACACGATTTTTAGTAATCGGCTTGATTGTACAAAGTGATAGACCTGATGAAAGATCGTCTCACTTAGCTTAAAGCACCAAAGCATTGGCTCATTAACGAAAGGCACCGACATAGTGGTTCATTCGCAAAAGGCACCGACGTACAGGTTCAAACCAACAAAAGCGCAGACGTACAGGCATAGCGGGAGCAAAGTTCAAGCGAGCTTTTAAGAATCGACAGGCGGAGATCTTCGGTAATTTCCTTTGGAAAATTATCGCAACAAATAAGGATAGCATCAGGCGAGGATATCTTCAACGGCATTCCCTAGATTGTGGAAAGTTGTCACAAACAACTTAAGGTGATTTCAAGCGAAATTATCTTCGATAGTATTCTCTTGGACGTGGAATATTATCAATGCGGATGAGGATTGTTTCAATCGAAGCAATCTTCGATAGTATTCCCTTGGACGTGGAATATTATCAAAGCGGGAGAGGATCGTTTCAGGCAAAGAAGTATTCTATAATGGAAGCAGTTACAAGCGTAGCAGTTTTCAAGCGGGATGACATTCTTTTGGCAGGAGGTCATCAAAATAACAGTAAAGCAGCAACAAATTGGTTACTTTCAGAGACGTGTGCTCGACGATGCAAGATACGCGTTTCTTAACTCTGTTATCTGTTTGACTAACGCTAGTTTTGCAGGTATCGGCGTTACAAGAGTGACTCAGAATTGCAGAAGGATCTAAATCATTCTTTGTCCCTATCGCTACTTTGACTTTTATTTTCGAAACTTGTGTTTCTCCAAACTCAGTCAAAGTGGGGGCTCTTGTAGACACCCATTTGTGTCTCCCCAAAACCAAACCCAGTGATGAGTACCTTTCACGTCGAATTATAATCGAATGAAGTGAAAGTGTGGAAAGTCTAGTGCTGCGGGTAGTTTTTAATTTCTTTTCTCTTCTCTCTATTTTTGAAAACTTATTTTAAGAAAAAAGCCAATCCAGTTTGGTTAGTCCATCATATGGGTCCAATAGTAGTGTAGTTGGATGGGGCTTGGCAAGAGCTTTCCAACGATATATTATAAGCCCAATTCCGATGAATATTGAGGAAGTTATGGCCAATTTACTAAACTAGGCCCGTTTTGAGCCTTATATGCGGCCCAATGATCTAGGGGAGGGCCTAATATAGATTTATCATTCCTAATGCAATTAGGAATGGTTTTAGTCTTCTAGATTCTTCTAGAAGGTTCTTTTCATTCCTAATTACATTAGCATTGATAAATTGACTTTTGTTGACTTTTCAGAGTTTTAATTAAAATCAAAGAGTATTTTTTAGGGAAATACGATATTATCCTTCTGTACGACGATTTTTATCTGATTATAAGAAAACGCGTGATATTTTGAATCAGCGCCAAACGCCAGTTGTAGCTCTTGGCGCTAAGCTTAGCGCCTGGCGCTAGTGTTGTCGCCTGGCGCCAATAGCCAGCGTTGGCGCTAGTTCAATTTTACGTGCGCTAGAACTCTGTTTTGATATTTTATCTTTTTGGCTGATTTTCTTTATAAATAACGTCGTAAAAACTCCGTTTTCATTCACCAACTCTCATCAAGATTCTCTTGATTATTCTCTCTTTTTTTTCTAAACTAGCTTCTCTCAAAATATAAATATTCCGCATTCATTAGATCTAGACACACCTAGTGTAGACACCCATTTGTGTCTCCCCAAAAAAAAACCCAGTGATGAGTACCTTTTGCGTCGAATAATAATTGAATGAAGCGAAAGTGTGGAAAGTCGAGTGTTGCAGATAGTTTTAATTTCTTTTCTTTTCTCTCTGTTTTTGAAAACTTATTTTAAGAAAACACCCAATCCAGTTTGGTAGGTCCATGATACGGGTGCAATAGTAGTGTAGTTGGATGGGGCTTGACAAGACCTTTCTAACGATATATTATAAGCCCAATTGCGATGAATATTGAGGAAATTATGGCTAATTTACTAAACTGGGCCCGATTCGAGCCTTATATACAGCCCAATGATCTAGGGGAGGGCCTAAAATGATTATCATTCCTAATGCAATTAGGAATGGTTTTAGTCTTCTAGACTCTTCTAGAAGGTTTTTTTCATTCCTATTTCAATTAGCATTGATAAATTGACTTTTGTTGACTTTTCAGAGTTTTAATTAAAATCAAAGAGCATTTTAGAGGAAAATATACAATTTTATCCTCTTGTACGGCAAAGATTATCTAATTTGAGAAAGCGCGTCAAAAACAAGATTGGCGCCTGGCGCTGACGTTGGCGCCTGGCGCCAATGGCCAATGGCTGGCGCCAATCTCATTTTGCGTGCGCCAGACTCTATTTTGTTAATTTTATCTTTTTGGCTGATTTTCTCTATAAATAATCATCTAAAACTCCGTTTTCATTCACAAATTCTCACCAACATTCATCTAGATTCACCTATAATCAGTTTTCATTCGCAATCATTAATTCTCTCATTCTCTTTTCTCATCAAGTTTTCTTGATCATTCATTCATCCATCTCTTTCTTTCCCTTTTTCTAAAATTAGTCTTTTACATACCAAATTCCGCATTCGCAAGATTTAGAAACACCTAGCTATATTCGAAGTTGCCTTCGCCCGAGACGTGAAAGGTTTAATTTCTAAGGGTTTGGTCCCAAATCTCTCTTTCAATTATTTAACTTAATTGTTTGTTTATTATTTTCCTTGAAGTTACTAACGTGTGTATTTTGTTATTAGAAAGAGGTACGAGGCATCAAAGTAAGTGCTTTAATGGTTTTAATTGATATTATGATATAGACATCATGTTTAGATTGTTATTATGATATTCCTAGTATCATGTCTAGGGTAATTTTAATATTAAATCTGATTGCTACGATGCTTCCTATTCTCTTCCTAATGTTTATGATTGCTAGTATCATGTTAGGGTTAAAGATTTGATCTTTATTGCTTAGTGACATACTAGGGTTTGTTATTAGTATCATGCCTAGGATCTTGCTATTTTTATTATGCTTTAACATGATTTATAATTATTATTATTATGATTAACGTGGTTATTATTATGATTTTATTTATTATTATGTTGCTTGATACATTATTTATTGTTATTGCTTGATCACGCCTTTTATGCATGTTTAAAGGGAATTTGTACTTGTAATCACGCTTAATAAGATAATTAATAATCTTGTTTAGGGTTAATTGTGATTATAATTCAAGTGATCACCAATAATAGTTTATTTGTGCATTAAATTCAACCAACATAGATAAACAGGTTTAGGGTTAATCCTAATGATTGCATGTTAGTCAGAAAGCGCACATGAATACGATCAGAATAAAGTAGAGGCCTATTATTAGGGCAGGTTCAATCTCTTTTAGGTTGGATTTGTACCTTCATCCTCGAACCCTTATTTGGTTCAAGACCTTAAGGAGTTGACGATATCTTGGATCGTTAAGGGGTGTAACCTTCACCTCGTGAACGGTTTACAAGTTCCTAAAACTTGTTGGCGACTCTTTTACTCTATCTTCTTCCCTTTTGGACGCCACCGTACATTAGTGTATGATCACAGTGGGGTTCAAGGTAGGGGTTTAACCCTTAAAATTTATTCCCTACACCTAGCCATATTCGAAGTTGCCTTCGCCCTAGACGTGAAATGTTTATTTTCTGAGGGTTTGGTCCCAAATCTCTATTTCAATTATTTAATTTAATTGTTGATTATTATTTTCCTTGAAGTTACTAACGTGTATATTTATTTATTAGAAAGAGGTACGAGGCATCAAAGTAAGTACTTTAATGATTTTTATTGAGGTTATGATATAGAAATCGTGCTTAGATTGTTATTATGATTCCTAGTATCATGTATAGGGTAAATTTAATATCAAATATGATTGTTACGATGATTCCTATGTTCTTCCTAATATTTATGATTGTTAGTAAACATGTTAGGGTTAAAGCTTTGATTTTTTTATGCTTAGTGACATGCTAGGGTTTGTTATTAATCTTGTTAGTATCATGCCTAGGATCTTGCTATTATGCTTTAACATTATTATGATTATTTTTTATGATTTATGATTATAATTGTTATTATTATTGTTATGATGGTTATTATTTTGGTTATTATTTATGTTACTTGATTATATTTATTTTTATTGCTTGATCACACCTTTTATGCATGTTTAAAGGGAATTGGTACTTTTAATCACGCTTAATAAGATAATTAATAATCTTGTCAGGGTTAATATGGTTATAATTCAAGTGATCGCCAATAATAGATTTATTTGTGCATTAAATTCAACAAAAATAGATAAACAGGTTTAGGGTAATCCTATTGATTGTATGTTAGTCAGAAAGCGCACATGAATACGATCAGAATAAAGTGGAGGCCTATTATTAGGGCAATTTCATTTTCTTTTAGGTTGGATTGTACCTTTATTCCCGAACCCTATTTGCACTACTACAAAAAAGGCCAAAGAGACCGGTCCAAAAAGGCCAAAGAGACTGCCTTAGAGACGGTCTCTAGCTAAGCGGTCTCTTTGGCAAAGAGACTGCTTTGTTACAGGCGGTCTCTAGAATGCAAAAACGGAGACCGCTTATCTAAGATAGGCAGTCTCATATTTGGAAAATTGAAACCACGTATCTTAGATAGGCAGTCTCTTTTTACAGAAAACTCGGACTGCCTATTTGAGATAGACAGTCTCTTTTTCATAAAACTCAGACCACTATTTAACTTACCGGTCTCTTGTTTCATTTAAATAAAAAAATATATAGCTTATATAATTTGATATTTAATTTTTTAATTAAATTATTATATGCTAAAATTTATTAAATGCGCTAATGATGGATAATTGCAAATTAGCTTCAAATTTAAAGGAAAATCCCAAT
Source organism: Chenopodium quinoa (assembly GCF_001683475.1). Classification (NCBI taxonomy): domain Eukaryota; kingdom Viridiplantae; phylum Streptophyta; class Magnoliopsida; order Caryophyllales; family Amaranthaceae; genus Chenopodium; species Chenopodium quinoa. Next base: position 6,208,790 of record NW_018742345.1, read on the forward strand.
TGCACTATTTCTTCCACGATCCTCTTTTGACGCATCAGCAAAACCAACACTTGCAGCAACAGTAGCAGAGTATATCTTCTCTCCACCAGCATCAACAAGCTCTGTAATGTTCTTAATGCTCACTTGGGACATGAATAGCTCAATCAACACAAACTGTAACACAATGTAAAAGAGCAAGTTAAAAAAGCTAAAAACTTCTAGCAAATTTTACATTGACCAATAAGAATTATTTAAATTACAAAAAACTATTTGATTGCAAAATCTTAAGATCCACCAACCTAAAACTCATAAAAAATCACAAAATTTAATCGATCCACAAACATAACATATAATAAACACAAAATAAATCAGATTTACATATCAAACAAAAAAAAATGTAAAATTGCTGATCCATAATTTAATACAAAATTTCAAAGATAGATCAAAAACAACACTACAACCCACATAAAAAACAAACCTCAAACAAAAATCAATTGAACATGAACAAGAAATCTTACACAGAATATGAAAAACAAAATTGCAAATTGAGAATCAAACATTCTCTTATCACTTTCCTCTTCGTTTCTCTTCTTTCAACCTTCCCTTAACCGATAAATTTTACTTAATTTCGACATTTAAAATAAATAATTAATTAAAATTAAGGGTATGAAAAAAAATGTCATAATAAAATGAAATGAAAAGTAATTGAAAAAGAACCTATTCTTAGTGGTAAACAATAGTATATCATTAAAATTAGAGACGAGTCGTCTGTGAAGCCGCCGGATGGTAGATCATCTTCCTTGAAAGTCCATTCTGAAAGGAATGGTGTCCTTCGAACAAGTGTACTATTCCGTTAGTGGGTTCAGAATTATTAGAAAGCTAATATATTCAGTGAGGTCAAGTGATCGGAATGCCTTGGTGGAGGCCGCTTCCGATCAGTAATATTAATGAATAATTAATATTACAGCTTAATCTTGACTGAACCCTTCGGGTCACACCCAAGCATTCAACAAACCGAACCGACGAATTAATTCGGAAGGAATTAATGAGTCGACCGAGTAATATTTATATAGACGTCGGAAATTCGAGCTTAGAGCGTCAAAACCGAGCGTCGGAAGTCGAGTCGAAAAATAGTAAAAGACGAGAAGAGAAATAGTAATAAATCAACAAAAGACCAAAATACCCCTAGCATCGGAATGCCTAAGCAAACCGAGTGCTAAGGGCGTATGGCCTAGCATGGTGGCTAGCATGCGCACCAAGCCGAGCCTAGGATGGCTGGTGCGTGCTAGCGCACCCATGCTAGCAACGCAAGGCTAGGCGCTGCCTAGTGCGTGCTAGCATGCTAGGCACAGCCTTGTGCGCACAATGGCTAGCAAGCCATGCCGCAACAAGCTGCAGCAGCTAGCACGCTAGGCGCGCCAGCTCGCCACAGCTAGCAGCAGCATGGCTAGGCCATTGCTTGCTGCCTAGCAGCGCTGGCCAAGGCACAAGGCACAAGGCCAGCAACAGCCCGCACAAGCATGCTGGGCTTGCTGGCCAGCAACGCCTGGCAGCCCGCATGCGAGTGCTGGGCCTGCTGGGCTTGTTGGGCGTGGCTGCCACGGACAGCAGCACATGGCAGCCCACCTTGGCTGCCTTGGTGCCCAAGGGTGGGTGCTATGTGTCTTGTGGTCCTTGAGTGTGTGTGGAGTGAGGTGGCCGGTTATGGGAGAGGGAGTGGGGAGCAAGTTTGGTCCCCCCCCCCTTCTTCAAGTGGTCCTCACCTAACCACTCACATGAGCTTGCCACTTGTTGATTTATTACTAGCTTGATTATTAATTTAATTTTAGCTTTAAAATAAAATGGAAAAATCATACTATCCCACATTGGTGGGAGAGTAAATGATACTCCCATGATTTCCTATAAATACCCAAGTTTGGGCATTGGGTATGATGCTTGAGTAAGAGTTGGAAAAGGCATCACAATTAGTGAAAACCTTTGAACTTAATATAAGTACTCGGGTTTTATTGGTCGGGTCTTGCTAACCCCAAGACATTGGACCTAGTCGGTTTTGTTGGTGCGGGTGGACTTCGTTGGAAGTCTCCGTGTGAGCGGTACTTGAAGCTTTCAAGTATAAGCTCATTTTAGAGCGAAGCACGCGTCAAAGGTAATTAGCTTATTATCTTAATCTTGTGATTAATTTAATTATGTTTATGGTTTTATTCATTGCGAGTGCGGTCTTGTTTTTGGGTTTGTTTCCGCGGTGAATCGGACTCACCAAACCCCAACACATTCTTTCTCTAAGACGAATCAGATGTCGATTAGAGAAGCTTCAAACTCCATTAAAGCTACTTTTAAAGCTCCAATGGTTTATCTATGGAGACGAATTGAAAGACGCAAGGAATTTCTATAGTACCAAGGTTAAAGAAAATGATAAACATCGAAAATTAAGGTTTAAAGTATGAAGGAAAGATGAATTGAAACAAGAAATGGAGGAATTGAAATTAAAATTTGAATGAAATTAAATGGTTTGAGTGTAATAGAGGAGGAGAGAGAAAAAGAGAGGAGGCGGATTGAAGAGATGCTCATGGAGGCGGCCCGGTTTGAAGAATGAATTTGGGGTGGGGGGTGGGATTTTAGGGTTTAGTTATACTTGCATTTTATATTTTGGAAATTGAGGAAACCGGTTAGCATCACCACAAGTCTCTCGAAAACAAATTTTATTTTATTTATTTTTTAATTTTAATAGGTGAGACCGGTTACATAAAAGCAGGGGTCTCTCTTTTAATTTAAAAATAAAATATATTAAGAGAGATATGTTATCTCTTATAAAGGGTCTTTGTTAAAGTTATTTTTTTCCATAATACTACCAAAGAGATCGGTTGTTTGTAATGTTGGGTCTCTTGAAACAAAGAGACCCGTTATGTGATTAACAGGTCTCTTATTTCGGGTCTCTTTGAGCATTTTTGTAGTAGTGTTGGTTCAAGACCTTATAGAGTTGACGATCTCTCGGATCGTTAAGGGGTGTAACCTTCACCCGGTGAACGGTTTACAAGTTCCTAAAACTTGTTGGCGACTCTTTTGCTCTATCTTCTTCCCTTTTGGGCGCCACCGTACTTTAGTGTATGATCACAGTGGGGTTCAAGCTAGGGGGTTAACGCTTGAAATTATTCCCTACAAATACTTAACCCGACAAACCAGTTTTAGTTTCAAGGAGACATTTTTATGTGTCTACAGTAACAAGCACCTTTTGTCCGATACGAATAACTTTGTGAAGAAAATAAAAGACTCTAGTGCCCCGTATCTAACTTAAATTTTCATTTCACAATGAGGGCTAATTCTCTTCCCAGCATCGTGCTATGTATAGCACGTGGAAAAAATACGAAGTTAGTGTATTTGTGGGTCCCGGCTGTATTTCAAGTTGTATCTTTATACGAAGTGAGTGTATTTGGGTATTGTTAACTCCGTTGTGTCAATAGTGTGACGTTGAAGACTTTAACCACGAAATGAAAGGCTAATTCAACACATTTTGCGCTGCTCTTCCTCACAATCATCAATGTCTTCTCCTTGTGCGGTACTTCTCCTCGCAATTCAATTGTGAAGAACAATTCTTAGCTTTCTGAATCAGGTATGTTTTATCAGTTCAAGCGTGAGTTGGTATTTATTTGGGGAATTTTAATGTTCATATGTAGTATTTTTTGCACGTTGAGGGTTACAAATCTAATTTTTGCGATTGAAGGTGAAGTGGATTGCTTGAGCTGAAGCTGATTTGTGGGTCTATTTTGTTTGAGTATGCGTAGTGAATTTGCAATTGATTGATTGGCTAAGGCGATTAACGGTGTTGAAGCTTTGATTTGTAATTCCCATTAAATTAGTGTTTGATGCTAAATTGATGCTGTTAGTGTTTTCTTGCCAATTTATTTGTTTTTTGTTAAAGTTTTGAAGCTTACATAATTGATTTTTGACTAGTTATGTTGCTGTACTGGTTTGGTATATCATGTTGTTGTAGAAATGTGTTGTTTTTTTGGGGAAAATGTTTGAAAATAATTGTGATTTTGTATTTAGTTATCTGATTTTGGGTAGGTAATTATTTGATTTTGAGATAGTGTAGTTAGATTTCTGATTTATTTGGTTAATTATCTGGTTTTGTTGAAATGGTTGTTATATGCTTGTATTTGAAGCTTACATAATTGATTTTTGACTAGTTATGCTGCTGTACTGGTTTGGTATATGATGTTGTTGTAGAAATGTGTTGTTTTTTCGGGGAAAATGTTTGAAAATCATTGTGAATTTGTATTTCGTTATCTGATTTTGGGTAGGTAATTATTTAATTTTGTGTTAGTTTAGTTAGATTTCTGATTTATTTGTTTAATTATCTGTTTTTGTTGAAATGGTTGTTATAGGCTTGTATTTGTGGAATATGCCTGTGTTTGTGCTAATTTGCCTTGAATTACCCCCAATATAGGTGTAAATGTCAGGAGAAGTTGAGGGTTGTTTGTTGGGGGAAAAAGGAGAGGATGAGGAAGATGAATTGATGTTTATTGGTGATGATGAAGTGGGTGACAATGAAGCTAAAATAGTTGTGGATTATGTAGAAGATTATGTAGAGGAGAAGGGGAGTGGGGAAAGAGGAGGATATAGCACTCCAGATGAGAAGGAGTGCAAGTCTATGGTGAACCTGGACTGTGTAACCGTGGAGGCTCCTCAGGTTGGTATGATTTTTGATACCTAGCAAGAAGCGGATTTGTATTACAATGCGTATGGCAAGCAGCAAGGGTTTGTGGTTGTGCTCGCACAAAGTGCCAATAAGGTTGTGGGGGGAGTTAAGTTTAAGCGTGCAACAACATGGAAATGCGACTGTTATGGTAAACCAGATACTAGGAGGAAAGTTGGTGGGAAAAGATAGGCAAGGGAGTTAGAAGGGGAACCCGTAGCAACGAAGAAGACTAAAAAATGTGGGTGTCTTTCGAAGGTATATGATGGTTTGTTGGAGAATGGGAAATGGGAGTTGAAGAAGGTGGAGTTGGAGCATAGGAATCATAATCCACACCCTTCCAAAGCATTGCTAGTTCCAAGGTATAGAATGGAAGAATTGGAGAGGATGCCTAATGTTAGGAAAAGGCTAAAATTTGCTGATGATGTTAGGATAAGCACTTCAACTATGCATAAACTTATGGCTAGTGAGAGGAATGGCCTACAAAATATGCGTTTCACTAAGAAGGACTTGCATAATTTAAGGGCGAGCGAGAAGAAGCTGAAATTTAAAGATGGAGATGCAAATGCGATGATGAAGTACTTTCAAATGATGCAGGCAAACAACAAGAATTTCTTTCACATGTAGCAGTTGGATAGGAATGGTGTGCTTCAAGATGTTTTGTGGGTCGGTGTTCGTAGTCGAGCTGCTTATGAAGATTTTGGGGATGTTGTTTGTTTTGATACGACATTCCTATTGAGTAAATATGATTTACCCTTTGCAAATTTTGTTGGTACGGTGCTAATCATCATGGTTAGACTACCTTGCTTGGTTGTGCTCTTATTTCTCGTGAAAACACTGAAATCTTCAAGTTAGGTGATCTCTTACTTTTTTTTAATTTTAACTTTTGTTATTGTATTTTATTTGGATGTAATATTTGTCTGAGATATTTGTTTGGATTTGTTGTTTATTGAATTTTTGGTGCGTGTTTTCTACATGGATTTATGTCATAGGGGGTACTCCTCCGATGGCTATCTTGACTGATCAAGATGCAGCCATGCGCAAGGCGTTGAAGGAAGTTATGCCACAGACACGACATAGATGGTGTATCTGGCATATAACTGAAAAATTTGGCAGCAAGTTAGGCAAGTGTAAAGGGTATGATGAATTTAAAGATGAGTTGAAGAATATTATTTATGATATAGTTTGAGTATGGAAGAGTTCCAATTGAGGTGGAAGGAGTTTATAGCTACGCACAAGCTAGAGAGTAACTTGTGGTTAACAATTTTGTATTCGGAGAGGGAAATGTGGATTCCGACAGCAATGAACCACATGTTTTGGGCTGGAATGAAGACCACTCAGAGGTCGGAGAGCATCCGTAATTTTTTTGATGAGTTTTTTTTATAGGCATACTGGTCTATGTAACTTGTGGTTAATAATTTTTTATTCGGAGAGGGAAATGTGGATTCCGTCAGCAATGAAGCACATTTTTTGGGCTGGAATGAAGACCACTCAGAGGTCGGAGAGCATTCATAATTTTTTTGATGAGTTTTTTTATAGGCATACTGGTCTATGTGACTTTGCTGAGAGATATGTTAGGGCTATGAAACACCGCATTGAAGCAGAACAGTTGGCTGATGGGAATTCTGTTATGTATCTTCGTACCCTACTAACAGATTTTAAGATAGAAGAGACATTTAGCAATGTGTATACGGATGCGAAATTCGTGGAGGTGCAACGGGAGTGTAAGAGGTTGATGTACTGTAATTGCAAAAACATCTTGGAGATTGAAGAGGGGTTGTATGAGCACCTTATCAAAGACAAAGTTTATATTTACAGTGACATTGAGAAGAAGGAGAAACCGATTGATCGATGGCGAATCTACCGGGTATTATACAATGCAAAAATAGAAGAAGTTGAATGTGAATGCATGTTGTTTGAGTGCAATGGGATTCTTTAGAGGCATTATATTAATGCCCTTGAGTCCCAACAAATCCCTGATGTCCCGAAGAAATACATTTAGGATAGATGGCGGAAAGATATTTACCCCAAGCATACTAGAGTAAAAGTCAAATACTATGACCTGTCTAAGACTGAGGAAATTCTTCGGTATGATAAAATGATGGTTGCATTTGAACCAATATCATCTCTTGCAAGTGAGAATGATGAGGCATTGAGAATGGTTATTGATGGGCTTCAACAGTTAGGAATGCAGATTAAGAAGGTAGGTAAACCAGCTCTACCTATGAGCAATGTTGGTGAGGCCTTGACTAATAGCACGCCACAAAGTGTTAACAACGCACCCCAATTCCGTACTCCTTTTTCTGTGGGCAGGAAAGTTGTTGTAGGTGGACAGTTGGCCGATTGTGGTGAAGATGATCATGTAGTGGTGACTCTTGAGCTACTAGTTGATGGTGGCATTAAGGATCCGCCAACAAACAGGGGTCCTGGGTGTGTTAGAGCTACAAGGTTTATGACGACGTACGAGGAAGTATGTCGTCAAAAGGAGGAAAGGAGAAAGAAATATGTAGAGAAGCAGCGGCGAAAGGAGCGAGCCAAAAAAACGCAAGCAGATGCATCCGGTGATGAAGACGAGTTGATTGATAAAAGTGTAGCAAGGCAGATCGACTTTGATCAAAGCTTAAGTCAAAGTTTGCAGGTATTTTTTTCCAAACCAATGCAATATAAAGACTCTGAAGTTTGTTTCATGAATTCTCTCTTAAAAGACACTTGATGTTTTTTTATGCATTAGGCGGTATGAATAAGTCACTTGATGTTTCATTTTTGAACTTGATGTTGCATTTTTTTTTTACTTCACCAGTGTAGCGAAGATACGGTGGGGAACCAGATTCTTCTTGGACAGAATGGTGTAGCTATTGAGTGCTTTGATGTTTCAGAACCGTTGTGCTTTGATGGGGTGTTGCATGAGGATGATTTTATAAAACGAAATGGTGTTCAATGGGGTTAGTAAGTTAGATAATTTGAATAATTTAGTTGTAATCAATTGTTTGTTATGGATTATTTGAATGGTTGATTTTGTAAACCGTAAACTATTTGAAAGTTTGTAATGAAATTTAGTTAAACACGGTCCAATGGGTGGCCAAAATTGTAATATATGATAATATTGACCATTGTGCTTGCATTGTAAGATAACTATCTATAATTTGGTTTATTATGGGAGAATAACTAACATGATAATTGTATTTATAACATAAAATAATTAATAGAAATAATTATTTACACTGGATTTTATCAGCAAATGGAGTAATAATATTGATATTGGGCCTTAATTTTTACACAAGTGGTCCAATTTGTACCATCTCATACACTACTTGACTATTCTTTTTTAAATGAACTACTAATCTGCAAATGGGCCTTAATTGCTACACATGGTCCAATTTGTAATCTATGGTCCAATATTGTATTTATCAATAACATTTGCTATTTGGTTTAATTATGGGAAAACAACTAACAAAAAAATTAGGTAGCGGTCGAATCCCCGGGCAATGTTGGATATAACATATATGAACTACCATGATCTTGTCGAAATTAAAGTTAGGATAAAAAACGAACATACGAATTGAACAACTAAATATTACTACAAACATAGTACGAAATTATAGTTGATGGTGTAGTAGAAAATACTACTCCACTTAGGAATAAATAGGAATACAAACATAGTTGTTCGATAACTGGAATTCAGGAATATGTATTAAATACTACTCCACTTAGGAATACATAGGAATACAAACATAGTTGTTTGATAACTGGAATTCAGGAATATCCGGAATATAGAAATATTACATAATATAATAGAGACATAGTTCATAACATTAACTGAAAATTAAACAACCCGACTTAACAAGAATTATAGCAAGATCAAATATGGCAGTGACTTCACACCACATACTACTCCTTGTCACCACCAGGACCCTCATTCGCTATTCGCAGCCGCAGAAGTACCAGCTCCATCTTCACCTTACCCATTTACCTACATTATACATCATTTAGTAGATAAATGTATTAGTTATGATGATGTCCAAACAAATTTATCATAGCCATGTAACAAATTTGTATTATGAGAATAATTGTGAGAATAATATGAGTACAATGTGATATGTGGCATGAGACTCACTTTGAGAGAACCCAACCCAAGCAACTAACATGCACCTCCGGAGTTGAACATAGTTTCACAATGCACTTTACAAGCATCCCATAACATAATGATTCCCCCCTTGGAACCAAGACCGGGTAGAGAAGCCTCTTGAAAGTTTGTTTTCAGAATTTTAGCATACAATCGGGTCCAGTTCCTAAGGGTAGCACGAGTCTCAAAGAGTATTATAAGTCCAGGATTGTACTTATTAACTACCGATTGGAAATTGGTAACAAATGAAGATCTAGACACATCACGAACATTCCACACTACAATAAGTGTTCATATTGGCAAGCTTCGGGTATTTGGTTCAATGGTGGGAGTAAGTCTTAGGCCATAAAAGCGAGATGCAAGAGCTTTGGGAATTAGGTGGCTAGTTAGAACCGCGAAATCAATCGTGGTGACAAGGCCATGAACATGGTAAACAACAAGGGCATCAGTTCCACAATCTAGTTTGGCTTTAGTTGGGGTTGTTTTGGACAAACGATAAATTGGACAATTGAGGTCCACAACAGGTAGCGGATCAACTATATTGACTAGGAAGGTTGGAACAACCTTCGACACAGTGTTCATTTCAGATTAATTGAAAGAAGCAAGCTTATCATTTAACCTAAAGGAAGGATCAATAATACCGTACATATTGTAGTAGTTGGGAAGGTAAGCTGGTCGCATTGTACCATCCTCTGTCATCATTTGAAGGGGATCATAACAGTCTGGCCAAGGTGCCTCTAGGTTCCTTATCAACGCCCTAATGTCGTCATCGTCTAGGAATTGAACTCCATACGGTTCCTTTTTACCCATTGAAATCCATCTCATTCTTTTTGGTTGTGTTTGGTTCCATTAAAATCGACTCAGATGGTGCATCTAGTGGTTTACACCCTCGTGGATACTTTGGCTTTTTTAGAGAGTAGCAATTTGCCATTTGTGTGTGGTAAGAATATGAGGGGGGGAATGGCTATTGTTTCAAGTGAGGTGTGAATAGAGAAGAGTTGAAAGTATTTATAGTAATATTTAATAGTCTTTATAAGTACAATTGACAACATTAGTGATACTTAAACGCCACTTGTGGTAAGTTGTCCATGTCTAACTTATGTAGGGATACTTTAACCAATCTAAGTTACCCTTAAATTAAACAAAACAATAAATATACATTAAATTACAATATTATTATTTATAATAACTAAATTTATAAAGGCTTAATTGAAGAAGATTTTACATATAGTAAACATTCCTACTATGACACCTTAATTAACTCAAATAACAATATGACTAAATGAAATAAATTAGTTCTATAATTACATTTCTAATTACATAAATAACATTAGTATTTTGTGAAATGACAGTATTACTAACATAAAAAACATTATTAATTTAAAGAAGTTATTAAAACAATATTAATAACAGTATTAAATATAAAAATGACAGTATTACTACCAAAAAACAGTATAATTAATTCAAATAACGATATAAAGACAAACAAACGGAGATCAAAACAATATATGCACTTGTAATGAAGGTCTTCGTATTATTTCTAATAACATGAAATGATTTAAACAATGTTTGTATTTTTTTACTAAGAGGATCGTAACAATGTTCACTTTAAAAGATCGTACATATTTTTGTACTATACAGATCGTAACAATTTTTGTAACAACAGCTTTATAACGAATGAACATGTTATGTTGAGCGGAGAATTACAAACATTCCTAGTGATGAACATTATTTCGTTCCATTTATATCACAAGTTGCGTTACAATGTTTGTATCATAAGGATCGTACGAATTTTGATAACCATCATATTTGATACGTTGTTGTGATCTAACTAGCTTAATTAATTGAAAAATCCCTCATATATTATCATTACTATGTTTGAATTGAATTTATAAATTACTGTCATATTCGATTTCTATCAAGTTCCTACACAGAAATTATATGTTGTTAGATAAATCGAAATCTGCAAGCTCATGAGAACAATTAAAGAATCAATTTATGATAGCTGAGGCAATGAAGTGAAAAAGCAATGGAATATTTTGCTAAAAGACGTGTTTGTACTAAATTCTAAGACCTAATTCAGTATTTATCAATTCGGATTTTTATACTGTCATTCAATATAAACAAACGACTAAATACATAAGTCTTATTGTTATTAATGCAATGTTTTATGTTATAAATAATGCAAGCATGTCTCACGCGTGGAATCAAATTACGAATCTTTCACTGACCATACACATCGATGTGACAATACACTGTAAAAAGTTTCTAATTTCCTTATATTATTATTTTAAATATAAACTATAAAAGTAAATTTATATATGTCATTATAGCATATATGTATGTCATTCTAGGTAATTACAATGTCAAACCTAACTACTTAGTAATTATCTTAATTGTTAGATAAATAAAACTACTAGGTCAAATAATGTCGTAATACATAATTATAGATCATCTTCAATAATTATACTTTCATAACACTAATTTATTGAATCTTTGTTAAGACGATAATTTTATAGTCATTTATTTATATTGTCATTTTAATATAATACTTTATTAACCTATTATAATATACTATCAAAAACAAACTAAATTGAGTTTATTACTTAATACAATAAATATAAGTATGGAGGTGGTAATGTTAGTACTAAAATCGTAATTATAGTAATAACTCTTATTAGCCCTTGTTAGCTTGCAATCCGTAGCTCTATATATAGGGTTTGTTTTAACTCACTTGTTACCCCTCCAATTTCAATTTCTTGTATCCCTTAAAATGACAGGTGATATTTTCTTCCTTATAACAATAAATTTTGTATTAATCACATTTTTAAACGTAAACTAATCATTATTTGTGTTGTTTAATATTTAGCAGGTTTACGATTCCATGCCTAATTTCCCGGTTGAGTACGAGGACAACTCTAATGAACGTGTGATATAATTTGGTTCATTAGATTAAATAATTATAATAATTTGTTTTACCTTTCCATTCAAATGTTTGATGACTACTAATTTTAGTAATTTGTTTTACCTTTCCATGCAAATGTTGGATGACTACTACAACATCCAAGCGCATCATAGTTATTTATAATACATAATAATAGATCATTTGCTTTATTGCATGCACAAGGTTAATACTTCATGCAAACTGTTAATACTTCATGCATACATGATTAATGTTATATTGATTTTGTATCCATACGTGATTAATTGTTTATTTTTGCACGACAGTGTGTTCCTTATCAGTTTCGAGGGTTGTTGACTGATATGGGTTGCATCGGACGTGTGCATAGGGGTCTAGACACAACCCGATATTGGGAATTTTTCCTAATGTTCGTAGAAGATGGTCAGTCAAATATGATTCCCATCCTTGAGCGCGGTTGGAAGGATTTTGTTACCGACAATGACATCCAGAATGATGATCAACTAACATTTTATTATAGATTTAATGGAAAGTCTTTTGTCGCATTTTCAGAGGCGATGTTGACATCACTAGCTATGATGAACAACCCATCCCAAATCAAACCAACAACAGTGTTTGGAAGACCCAGGCGGTCCAATTTGAATTAAGGAAACAAACCACCCGGCGGAAGTTGACTAGGTTGATCAACGAATCTGACGTGAATGCTTTTGGTGTCACTCTCACCAGAACTTACATTGATGGGGGTGTGATGGTAGATAAAATATAAAATTATTTTTATGAATTAAGGATTTTGAGTTGTCATATTTGATTATTGTTAACGGTTTATTTTGTTTTATTTAGAATGTGATGTTAAATTTGCACGGGAGAACTATGTCGGATTAGGTGAGATGAACCTAATCACTCTGACCTACAAGAGCAAGACTTGGGATGCCGAGTTGCATTTAGTGAAAGGCAATGTTAAAGGGGAGCTCAAGATTGTTATGTAAAAGTTTACAAATGGTCCTCGTGCAATGCTTAGGGAAATGAAATTTCATCCCGGCCATGGTGTGCTAGTCAAGTATGACAGCCGAATCCCTTATGCATTTTTCATTCCAATTTGTTTAACCAAAACCAAGAATGAAGTTGGATTTTGTCATGATCGGCTAATAACAATCTAGGGTTGTTAAAAATTTATAACCGGCTTTATGTACAACGTGAAAATAAAATTAGGTCTCTATGGATGTTTATCGTCTACATGTTATGATTATGGGTGTCCACTGTAAGCTATGTTGATGTAGTTTTTATGTATGTTGTTAAGCTTGTCGTTCAATATATTAAGTATTTCAGCCGTATTAAAACTTTTGTTGCCTAAGTCTAAATTATGTTAAATTGACTGATGTGATTATGAAACATATTATTTGGTTTATTTTGTGATCTTTTCAATATTTTATACTGTCATTGTGAGCATATTATTATGTCGAATAAGCTAAATATAACTCCATACGAAACAGGCAAATCATATATGTTATTAAAAAAATCATTATACTGTCATTTACTATAAATATATGATCCCATGTATTGTCTGTAGTTGAAGGCCATTGAATGATGAATCAAGCTTTTTATTAAAAAAATTTAGATTCCCGCTCTAAATTTGCTGGTTTTTCAGGATGACACTAATTTGAAATTTGGAAGCACCTACACTATAAATAGGACACCCCTCCCACTTAAATCATCACTATAATATCTTCTTACTCCACAATGGACAACCCCCTAAAAAAATTCAGCTATGAGTTTTTCTCGCCTCCTTGTTCACGGCCAAAATCTACCGCGGATGTAATCCAAATCACTGAAAAAGTCCAGCAGGGGCCAGATGTTTAACAAGTAAACATCGGGTACCTTACATTAAAGTCTAGAAATAGAAGTCTCATGTTTAGTCACCAACTCGCCTCTATAGTTAGAAGTGGTAATAATCTGGCCGATATTCAGTTTCTCCCCGAGTATCCATTTTTTGAAACCCTTTAAAATAAGAAACCCAATTAAATTTCGTAAGGAGGCGTATTGTATGCTTTATTACATGCTTGATTTGTACACAATTAGCTTTTTAATTCAATTAACTACTCTGCAATACTATGTTTATAAATGTGTACATTATGAGCGTAGTTTTGGGCATATATCAGCATTTTTACATATGTTCATGAAGTTGCAAGAATGGGAAACGTTGTTAATTGAATTGCAAGGAAAGTATGGTGATCATGCTTGGGCTTTAGTGACTTTTAAGAGAGAATTCTCAACACTTCATTTAGATGATGTAAAGAAAGATGAACAATTTGATGAGGGAGATGAGCAAGGGGGACATGGAGAGGAAGAAGAAGACAAAAAGAAACCAAAAGGAATTGTTAGCTGGCTTCGTTTTTGAGATGAAGACTTTTGCAACCTCTTCAATGAAAATGAGGTTGAGTTTAAGGATTTCGTACTCCTCATGTACAATTTGAATGGGGTAGACCCTTCGACTGCTTCTGGAATTGTGAGTAGTTTACCTATTGAAACCACTGATTCCCCCTAAGGTTATAAAGATAATATTATTGATGCTTTTGAAAATTATGGTTCAAAGTTGTTAGAGCGTAAAAGGGGTAGTTCAGACTCCGGGCGTGAATCTGACGAATACAAGAACTCGGATAGTGGAGATGAATGGTAGGTTGTAATTGGCAATGTTAGATTAATGCTATTAAATTGGCAATGTTAACAAAACCGAAATTATGATAGTATCATCTTCCTTAATGAAAAATATATGTTTTGATTATTATGGATTCAAATACGAGTTGTATGTTGAAATGTAGTAGTATATTATCCAAATTTAAATGATATTGCGTAGTATTAGACTTGAAATTAGGAAACCCAAAATTGTAAGGTGAGACTGTTAACTATCATATTAAAATAAAATTACAATGTTATACGATAAATTATATAATAAATTGCAACGTAAGACGTCTAAATTTAATACTAACTTAAATAATGACTAGACACTTATCTACCCATTGTATTAATTTTTCCTTCAACCCTCAAAATATTGACTAGCCACTCATCTAACCACTTATTATATTTTTTCTCACTTATTAATATATACTACAACACCCATTTAATTGAAGCATTTATTCTATATAATCCTCCCACCAACCCAAAAAACTCTCATTTCTACAGTAATTCCAAAAGACACTCCTTCATTCCCACTATTATAAATAACCGAGCATACATATGAAAAGCATACTCCATAGTACACACTCAAGCTACACCCATCTTCACCACATATAACACCATATAGAATAGTCACCAAGCATGTCCTCTTCTGATGATGATTCCGATGATGAATCACTCGATATAACAGACGAACTAGATGAGTGCATTATGATACAATGTCAACCAACAACTCTAAAGTTCGATTTGTTGGTTAAAGGAGGCGAAGTAGATGATGGTGGACAACCGATCATGATGAGTGTTAACAACCGGTTCCATAGTGTTTTCTACGAGTACGCCAAGAAAGTTGGTGTAAGGCCGAAGGACTTACGTTTGTTCTGGCGGGAATGACTACTCTCACCCGAGGAAACTCCATTTGAGGTAGGAATGTACCGCCATGAAACGGTGCTTGCATACGATAAGGTAAATCGCAATTACACCCAAAGTTATTATGGGTATCAAATTATGTAAGATCTCTTTGTAATTTATTTATTTATTATTTTTTTACATGTGTAGCATGGGAATCCTCTAGCAATCGAACCCCCAAGCAATGTAGCAACAAGCAACCAGAAGCATATTATCATCTGTACTGTTGGATCCGGAGGCCGTGAGTCCATTAGGTTTGTGATGAGAAATGAAACAAACATCAAAGACATGTACAAGAAATGGGGAATTAAGCACAATGTTGATGAGCAGCGAGTTCGACTTTGGTACAACGGAGAAGACTTAAACGATCAGAAAACCATAGCTGAAGAGGGACTCGTAGATGTTGCAGTGGTCTGGGCTCACATTGAACCAAAAGGATTCAAAAGAGGAGAGAACATAGCATTTAATCCACAATATTACATGTGATGGAGTTCAAGGTTCATGATGATATGTAAAGGGAGTAGTCATTGTAGTTCTAATTTCTAGTCAAATTATCCAGTCCTTAGCTAGTGACATCTGATATTAGTCCTAATTTCTAAGTCCTAAATTATGTAAGTTAATAATTATGCAGTACCACCATAATGTTATGGTTAGTTAGTTCTATAAATGTTAGAAGGTCCTCTAGTAATGTAATTATGTGGAAGTTATGAATATAAAGAAACAATGTAGTAAGGTCCTCTAGTAATTTTGTTAAAAGTAGATTGAATATGAAAAATCTAGATATCATGAAACTAGATGAATTTTTGGCATATAAAAAGTTGATGGAAAAATAGATGATGAATATGGTATATTGAAAAATGGTGCAATAAAATAGATGATTTGAATAGTATTAGACATAAAAAAAGGTTGTTGATATTATAGATGATTATGATAGAAAATAGATGTTGATTCTAATATTAAAATAGATACAATCAAGTAGATAATATGACTTAAAATTGGATAGAAAAAATAAATAGGATAGAAAAAATAAGTATATTGAAATGTATAATTTTTTTCCTATATATATATATATATATATATATATATATATATATATATATATATATATATATATAAAGGGTAAATGAATCAATCTAATTTGAGCTAGATAAAAAAAACACAACAAGGGGAACTTTGGACACTAAGCCCAAATTGAACCGTAAGCCTAAATACCTATCAAATACCTAAAGTGATCACTAAGCCCAAAATTAACCACTAAGCCCAAATACCTGTCCAATACCTATTAAACACTAAGCCCAGATACCAAAATTGAAACAAAAGCACAAATACCTATGTTTAAAATACTTATCAAAGTGTACATAAATATACCATAAAAAAACCAAAACAATTATTACCATCTACTGAGGAACCTTGGCAAATAAACGAAGCCAAGATGACTCTCCCATGGACTAGACTAGCCAAAAAACAAATGACCACATGTAAAGGGCAATATCAATAGAGTCTTGCTACCAACAAGTAAAATTGAATACCATATGAATATAGTATTGATAGGTCAATATTTCCCAACTAATCAACTGTCCAAGTATTAACAACCAACATAACATGAACATCGATAATAATTTAACAACACAATAAGGATGTCAGTGCACCATAAGACAAATGAAATTTTGGTTTGTTCTACCTGTTATGTACCAAAGTGAGCCCTAAACACTATCCACAAAATCAGTTTCAAGAAAAAATATAATTTCCAAGTTTGATTATAAACAGGGATGCTAAATATTCACATCAAAAAAATGAGGGGATGAACTTTACAAAACCAGGGGCTTAATAATGTCAAAGACAGCATCACGCGATTCATTGAAATCCGATAGAAGATCTTCACAAAGGATCCAAGACCTCTCCAACAACATGTCATCAACCTACAATCCATAGAGAAATCAATTATAACGTAATCAGACAATAGTAAAGAGTGTACTGAGTGTAAAAGTAGGAAAAAATAAAATAAAATAAAATAACTTACACTAGGCATAATTTTAAGGAACTTGTGAGCATTACGTTTGACCGCTATAATCATGTGCACTCCGCAGCTATATCTATAAGACAAGTAAATTATGTCAAGCTATGAACTTGCAAAATAGATATCCATCAATTAAGAAATTTGAGAAGGTGATATGAACAACATACATATCTCCTTGTCGCTCCTTTTCTAAAGATGACCTTCACCTTCACCAATCCGTCGCGGTTCCAGTTTGCCAACTAGGGTCCATGCTCATAAAAACTAGATCCATTGCAACAGCCTGCAAAAATTAAGATTTTGGGATTTAACTTCTTGTAATTACAAAACAATTTATCTCCATAAAAATGACCATGAGAGTTCAACTGCTTCACCAGTTGATGAACCTCCAGACTCCTAGTGTCACATGCATTTTTTGTCTCTAAAGAGTCGATTACAATAACCTCTTCCATGTTCATTGAAAATGCAACACACCACCAATGGCCATCTCGACATATAGGAACAAAAACCTGGTGATTTTATACCAAGAGATGTAGTTCAATATCTATCCAAACCTTACAAACACACAGATCAACAATAACTTCTAAAGCATACTTATTATCTAAAGCATTTTACCACATTGACTCTATTAGTGGGGGTTTGCATCATATGTTTGCAATACGCCTTGATAGTCCTTTGAATTTTCTGAGTCAGACCTTTAGCATTCAATACCATAGTCTACAGGTCAACACAAAAAAATTAAGAGAACATACCTCACATTCCAGTTTATAGGAAAACATGAAGTTGGTAATTCAACTTACTCCAAATGATATGATGGATCTAGTATGAAACGCCTACTTTTACCAGAAAATTGCTTTTCCCAGACCTTTTCATACATTTTTCTGACAACCCTAACATACTTGATTACATAAAACCATACCAAATGTCAAAATGAGACAAACATAACTAAGTTTAGTGCTTAAGGTAAGAATTAAAATAGTTACCTGATCGCAAACCTCACCCACACAACTAGCAAGCATTCCACATAAATTCAACTTTACCATATGCCCATCAATGCAAAGCATAGTTGACTCAGAACTACAACACAAAAGTAGTAAATTAGCAAAAAATCAAATTGGTGACATGAAAGTATAAAGATAGTTAGGTTAACTAGGGACTCACTCCAAGCTCCGCAGTCGACCGGATGAATTATCCATCACATACTGGAGTAATGAATCCCGGAACCTACGAATATATTTTGCCTTCAGTGTGTAACATAGTACATTGGCAGTGTTTGAACCCCAATCATCTTCCTTTGTCTCCTACTACGCTCAAATTTCCTCCTCAACATCTCCTTCTTTGCAGCGATTCAGAGCTTTAACGGGGTTACCGGTTCATCTTCAGATTCAAATGTAATCTCATGCCCATCCACATCATCAGATATTTCAGGACCATTCACATTCTCTAATGTCTTCTCCTGTCCTTCCAATAGTTGCGCCTTACCACTCTGATCCTTCTCTTTATCATGATCTTTCTCCTTCACATTCTCCTTATCAGTCTCCTTGTCATTCACATTATCATTCTCTTCCTCATTCTTTTTCTCCTTCTCATTCTCTTTCTCCTTCACATTCTCATTCACCTTTACATTCTCATTCAACTTCTGAGTCTCTTTCTCCTTCTCATACTTTTTCAAATTCTCATTTTCTTTCTACTTCTCATTCACCACATTCTCCTTCTCATATAATTTTTCATTCTCCTTATCCTCCTTTTTCTCCTTCTCCTTCTGATATTTTTTCTCCTTATAATCCTCTTTCTCATTCTCCTTCTGATCCTCATTCTCCTTCTCCTTCTGATCCACTTTCTCCTTCTCTTTCTCATTCTCAGTCTCTTTCTCCTTCTCCTTATCCAATACTATTCCAGTGTCATTTTTATCCTTCTCCAATGTCTGCTGCCAAATCTCCTTCTCTGTAGATAATCTCTCTTCATTAATCTCCTTCTCCTTATGCTCTCCCTTGAGTTGACCCACTCTCTGCTCCTGAACACAAATTGGGGAGCTATCCAAGCTATTGCTTGAGAACATTCCATTAAACACATTGGTTTCACAAAAGTTTGAACAATCATTTCCCAAAGTATACTTAGGTCCCATATACTGGTTACCCGGCATGTTAAGCTGCATTGGATTCTCAATCAATATGTATGACTGATTGGGCGCAAATGCATCACCATTAAAAAGAGCACCTACAAAATGAGTAACATTCCACACTAAAGAATTGACATCTACATCTGAGTTTGACAAAATCTCTTCACTCTGTACTTGATAAAAATCTTTATCAAGTGAGTTAGAATTGAACTCCTTCACAACATTCCCCACCAGATTAATCGACTTCTGCAAATCGCCTGCCGTGTCTGCATCGTTAATCTACAAATTCTCCACCGGAGCCAAATTCACCATAACTTTTGGATTAGCTGCATATATGATCAAAATGATCACAAAATCAGAATGCTAGTTGTAAAATTTATACTTATTTAAAACAAGGAAAATTATATAGATTTGGAAGATGTAATAACCTTCTCCTAAATTTGGAGCACGACCAAACGACCGATCGGTGGTTGCCATTCTTCTCCTCTTCACAATTTTGGGATTACTATCCACTTCCTCTTCACCCAGTTCAACATCCACTTCAACATTCAATACACTCTTTAAAGCATTTAGGACCTAAGGAAACAGATTAATAAATCAAAAATTTCTTTATCATCAACACATAACCTCAATCACAAACACTAAATAGTTAATAAAAAAGACAAACCTCAACACAGTCTTTTAATCTTTTACTCCTACAAGGCAAGATGTCTCCTGTATTTAAAGGGTGATCCCGCCCATAATTCACATTAACACACTAGCAAAAATTTAGCACAAATGGTCTAAAGTTTGTAAACACTTACACCAAGGGCTTCATAATCACCACTTTCAAACTGATCAGCAGATAATGCGTTGTTCATCTCCTGCCTCGACCACACTTTGATCCTAGGAAACTCACCCCATTTAAGGGATGAGCGATTAAGCCGGTCCAAATAAAACACCTACAAATTTACATAGCCTATTATTAAACACTCATTGATATCAACATCAAATCTATCATTCCAATTTAAATTAAACTTACCGCCAAGAACAAGGTACATCCACCACAACTTGCATTAAAATTAAGATCATCACCATAGAACCTTATACTAAACTGCCCTAGAGCTTTCATTAGCTCATCAAGTACAAACTTGCACCAATTATACAGAGGAGCATTGTCTGCCACTGATACACTATGAAGAAATTGCTTCTTCATACGATGGCATGTCGATGAACAAAGTACGCTCAAAACATACATTAGAAACACCTTCTTAAACTCATCTTCATCCACACAAGGACCCTCTAGATATTGCACAAGTGTCTTCCTAGTTATGCCTCTAGTCCCGCAAGTTGTTTTTGTGTTATATGTATTCCAGAGTCTATCCTCCAAATCCTGGTTCACCACCTTCTTTGGTACTACTTTAGGACCATGTGGAAGGCTCAACACCTAATGGCCTGAATTGGGTCCAATGGTAAGACTTGTCCATCAACAGTCAACATGTATTTTCTACTCAGATCAACCCTTGTACAAAGCTAGAAGGCCAACTGTCGAGGCAGCCCCTTGAGATAAAACAAGCCACCAAAACCCATTTTTCTGACGACACGCTGCTTGCTTTCATCAAAACTGCCTAAAATCCTACCTAATGTCTCCACGGGGCAGTAGACATTCATTACTTGCCCAAAAAAGTGACACAAAAACATGATTACTGTTCCCAATTTCTAGCATTTTGATACTATTCTCAAAACAGAGCAAGGGATTTGATTTAATACCTTTTTCTTGCTTCTTTTTGCTCTTAAAAGAAGCAATGACAATCCCATCCTCCTTCACCTTTCCTCCTAAAGTTTTGGAATTGTCCTATACCAGAAAATTGCATAAATACCCCCATAACTATAGGAAATTGGATGCCTATATTCATAAAAACAAACCAACTCACCACAAACACCTTCGGATCAATCTTCCTTTTCCTTCTCGCTTTGCGTTGTGCCTTCCTAACCTGCATATCAATGCATATACATCATTCCACATACATGTTATCATGTCTTACCTCAACAGAAATCACAATTTCTACTACAAATTCAACTTTTACCTCATCACCACTACTGTAACATTCACTAACATCATCACTACACACAACACTATATTGCATTATTGGATCAAAATCTGGTTTAGGTTCATACTCAAAATCAGATTCTGACATCGACCCACTTGACGAATATTTAGAGGATAATTCATCACTTGATTCTACTTGATACTTAGTCACTTGTTTCTTCCTGCGACCCTTAATGGCCATCCCTTTACCTGAATATCAAAGAAGGACTAACCCACTTCATATAATGCCTCTTAACAATGATGCAACTTAAAACTTCACAATAATTCAATCAACTTCAACCTTTCAACTCATGAATATAAAATATTCAAACTTCACTATGCAACTTCACAATTCATGAATATTCAATCAAATATTCAATCAAACATTCAGTTAAATAACCAATCAAATATTCAATCATATATAAATCAAATATTCAATCATATTTAAATCAAATACACAATTTGCAACTACACACTTCACAATTAAACCAAATATAAATCAACTACCAAACTGCATGCATGAATATCAATTACAAAACTGCATAAAAAACAACAACACGACTGCACAAAATGGCCACACATACAACTCCATATCACAACTTCACAAAAGCTAATACTTAGATAATTCTCTACATGCGGGTTCTAAAAAAACATCACAAAATCAAATCATCACTAATTTCAAACTAATAATTTAATTCAAACACTAATTATCACAATTATGCGATTATTAGATTAATTCAATTACCAATTTCACAAAACCCCAAACCCTAATTTCAAAATTACTTCTTAATTCAAAATGGCATTAACAAGTACATAACTGATTAATATCAATTAACAATTACACACAATCCGCTAATAATTCAATCAACATTTGACCCATTCAGTGTCGCAAAATCGCAACTTCAAACCCTAAAGTACAACTACTACGAATTAAAACTTACCTCATCCCTTCATTGGAAATGCGAAGGCTACCCCGATCGAAAACCCTCATCTCGTGGACGAAAATGGTGAAGAACAGACCTCTGCACTAACTCTACACAAGCGGGAAAACTTAAGCTATGTGGTAGATGAAGAAACAGAAATTCTAATTCAAACGGGTATGTTGTGTTTTTATATTTGTACTTATATACGTATGAAGTATTAAAATACACTCACTTAACTGAGAAAACTCGAAAATGCCCCTTGCTATTTACAGCACGGTGCAGGGCTGAGACATACTCCATAATGAGCTGCCTTCCACTATTTCACACATACTCTCTCATCCCTCAACTTTCGGCTCTCCTCCAATCCTGCCATCTTTCTATAAAATCAATCAAAATCTGTCTTAAAAAAAAGAAAATCAATCAAAATATAATAAAAATGGCTAGATCTCTTTCCAATTCTTTCTCCTCCGCAACATCTACCAATATTTATCAATTTTCGACACTATTCTAAGCAGTCAAAGCCATTTTCCGGTGAAATCTCACGACAGAGGAGGTTGAGAAGGTTTGGATGAAGTAAAGCGATGCTGCTCAACCCAGAGAAGAAGAATACGGTGGCAGCCACGCACGACAATGGAAAGATAAGTTCTTGTTCTTTCTCTTCTACAGATTTAAAAGTTAGGGTTATGATTTGGTATTCTTCTCTTTCTTTTCTTTCTGAAACTTATAAATTCTGTTTAACTAATGTCATATCTAAATTTAGATCTATGATGCGTAGGATAAACATTTGGAGAGATCATTGCCTTTAACTTCGAAAGGATTGAATGGTAAAGATAAGGATAGATTATCGGCACAGTCGATTATTAGTACTACTGTTGGTAAACAGTCGTCTGATTAGAGAGATTCTCGCGATGTTCCTCTCTCTAAGATTTGTTGCTCCGTGGTATGTTCAGCTTTCTCTATCCTGGATTATTAAATTTTTCTATTTTTGGAATGTTGTGTTATGTGATAGTTTTCAGCTTATTTTGTTGTTTTAGTGTGGGTTTTTTCATATGTTTTGATGTATTCTGATTGAAGGTTTTAATTGTTGGTTTTACTTTGCTATAATTTGAGATGAACAAGTGATGTGGGAAACGACAATGTTTTATTTTTTTTGCATGTTTACTTTGAGATTTTCAATAATTTGAGGTGAACAAGTTTAAGACAATAGGAAGATCATATTTGTGCTCTAGGGGATTACTAAAAACAATCTACAAAATGCAAATTACCTAGCAAATATATGCATAGGGTGTTAGAAAGCTTGGTCAATTCCTAAACTGACTTCCCCAGACTTATATCCATGTTAGAATTATTGGCAGGTTTTGAAACTTGGAATAGAAGTGACAGGTGCTTCATTGCTATTGTTCTTTACCGATCATGTTTACAACTACAATTTGCATGCTGGAATACTTATATATATAACACTCCCATGTCCTAAATTGATGAACTCCTCTGCCTTGTCCTATATATTAGTGATTTATGAAATTTGAGCACACATTATCATATAGCTAGTACCAAGTACTAGTACTGATCACATGGCTCATTGAGACTCTCTTTATGTATGCAGAGCGCATTAATACTACTGTCGCACTTCTGCTTCAAGGTGAAGTTCACTCAAGATTTCTATTGCACAATAGGTATATATGGTTATTCTGCTCTCATTTAGCTTTGCCTGGGTTTACTTGCTGCGTTGCTGGAATTTGTTTTCTTATAATCTTTTTATGTTGTCACTGATGATATATGTAAAACAAGTTAAGGCCCTGCTCCTTTTAGTTAAACTGAATTGAACTCTAAGACATAGTATCATGCAAGGAAAGGAAATATATGCATAGAACTTCTTATCTAACATAAACACTAAATTGTTAATCTATAGATTGGTTTTCAGCCATTGATCTATCTCTATATTGTTTGAGTTACAGTTTCACAAGTCTTTGTCCTAGATTGTTAGATTAATTTAATTGATAGAATTGGATGCGAGACTGATGTTACTGCAGTAAATTTTGTAAGCTGTTTGTAAAATAAATAAGGAAGCTTGAGTCTTTTTGATTGAACTAGCAAAAGGGTTACGAATATAAATAAGGGCTTAAGCTATAACTCTTGGTGGTAGCTTGAGGCTACTAATCTCACATTCAAAATGTCACTCAAATTTCTGCCTAATTTCCTACTGCTACCCTATTTCTCTTATATTCTCAAGCACTAAAATAACCCTAACATTAATGTACTTTGGCCCCATTATATTGTAGTATCTCAGGTTTGCTAATTTATGTTGCCTCCTCTTCTAGTGGAATGTTAATTGCATTTGTCTCCTAGTGCATAGTTGTCCCCTCCTATTTCTGAGTGTGCAATTTGTCTTTAATTATTGTTGGTTCACAACATTGGAGGTGATCAAGAATGTTGTGTTCTATGACCTAAGAGTCTTTCTCTATCTTCCTGTTGAGTATCAAGAATTATATTACAATTTCACTTAAGTTTCACTTTCTCTGTCTTCCAATTGAGAATGAGGAATGAGAGCAAACTAGTATTATTACACTCGGATGTGGTGGGTATTCATAATGAAAACTATTTGAAGATGAATGGGAGATTCTGTAAAGCGTAAGATTAAGTCCTAAGTTGTTTATTACAATTATTATGTCTATGTGTGACGCTACTATAGATCCTTACCTTAAGTCATGAATAAACACATAATCACTGTATAAAATGAGAAACACCATATTGATTCATTGGAACAATTTATTACATTACAAAAGTCGTATTACTAATACATTGTAGTAGAGGAAGCATCCTGCCAGTTTTAGTTGCAAATAGACCATAACTAATGTCTCAGGGGCACTTTATTGTACTAATTCTCATACTTGATGACTTGCTGTTAGATCTTACAGTTGATTTGGTGCATTAATCTAGTACATTTGCAAACAAGAAATAATTAATATAAGGACATTGAGTGACAAAATAATTATTGAGAATACATATTTGAAGCCAATAAATTACATAATATTTTAAAATTCATAACCTGATAATTATTTACTTTATGTTGCTTCCTTTCGTTTCAAAATTGCTGGTACTTGATTTGGTGCTTTCCATGTTTATGTCGACTTATGCTGGTAATATGGAGTTGAATGTCATTAAAATGTTTCATCGAAATTTAAGTAGTTTAATGGGTTAATTTGTAGGGTCCATGTCGCCTTGGAGTCAGAGATTCAGTTGAGTTATGTAGGGCTGCTTGCGTAAAGGTATGTGTCTAAACTCTGAAGTTGCGATTCATTTTATGGTACAACCAAATTAATGACGCCCTGCTGGCTGTATTTGACGGGTTATCAACCATGTATATGAGACTGAGTTCAGAACAGAGTGGTACCAAACTATTTCTAGAGCTGCTCCTTTGTTTTTGCGGGAAAATGTATAGGAGAAAGACAACGCACTACTACAAAAATTGGAATATGGAGCACATAATACACAACCGTTAGGAAAGATAGTCGATCTATATAATTTTATAGAACGGCTATGTTAGATAACCGTTTTATATGTTGAATCTTATAGAACGCCTCCCTAGTTAACTGTTCTATTTGATTTATTATTAATTTTTAATAAAAACATGACTTTACCTAGAAAACGCCTTTCATTGATAACCGTTCTATTTGATTTAATTATATTTAAAAATAAATAAATATATAAAAACTAGATAATATAACCCTAGCACAACTCTACATCCTCTTTCATTACTCTAACTTTTCAACCGCCGCTACATGCCTTCATTCTCATCCCTCTCACAGGTTTCTTCTTTCTCTTCTCCTCAGAGACGCTTTTGCAATGCAACTCCTGTAAAATTATTTTTGCAATTTCCCATTGCCTATGGCCACAATCGGTAATTATAAGTTTGTCCTTTTTGTTATTCAAAGCTATATCAACATATCGAAGTCTATAAGATTCAATTTCAATGTAAATCATTCTTCTTTTATTACGTTAAATTTCGTTTAAATTTAGTTTCTCAGATCTTGTTATGGTTTTTTAATCCGGTTTCATTGTATAATTATTCAAACTATGATTGAGGTTTTAGTTTTTTTAGCATGTTGTTCCAAAATTAATCCAAATTAATTAAGTATTTTTGGTTAAACATTCTGCAAATCCAAGCACTTTTTGGTATATGATCTGAAATTTTGTGTTAATATCGATATATCCAAATGCTTATGATTTCAATTTTTAATGTTGGATTTTGCTAGAGTTTTAGATTTTTCTTTGATTTTTTTTTTCATTTCTACTCTTCGATTTGGAAGATTTTTTGAAGAATTTTTTTTAATAATTTAGGTTATTTGTTTTTATTGCTTGTTGATTCGAAATTTAAATGTTTTTTTTGTTATGTTGATGCAGAATTGCAGATGAAAACTAATTGAGAAGATTAAGTACTGCATATATATGATTTTTTCTAGGTCAGCATCATTGAAAGAAAAGAGATTCTTGTAGAATTATTTTTATTTGATATCTTGTTATTCTTATCTCACTTCCATTTGAGTTGTACGAAAATTTTATCAATTTAATTATAAGTTTCGATAACTTTTCAGTACTTGGTACTTCAGTAGACGGTATTTTAGTTTGACATCCATTATGTATTTACTACGACTCTACAACTTAGTTTTTTAATTTGCAAATTAGCTGCCTACTATCTCACCAATTATTTTGTATTTGTTTTTTTAAAAAAAAGGGGAATAGAGAACGGTTGGCATATCAAACCGTTCTCTTTGGTAAGGGAAAACAAAACGGTTATGTATTATGACCGTTGTCTTTCCCTCATTATTATCTAATTTTAGATAGGGAATAGAGAACGATGATCAGACATAATCGTTCTCTATAGTTCAGTATACAAAACGCCTATTCAAACCGTTCTATATACTTAATACATCGCTTAGCAGAAGAACGGTCTTGAGGCATTCTATAAAGCCTATTTTAACAGTTCTCTAAACCATTTTTTGTAGTAGTGACGGTTTCAATTTTTGTGAGAATTTTTAGGGCTTTATTAGACTTTGGGCGGTTGGTTTGTGTAAATGTTGTTTTTACGGGAAAATGTAACAGGCAGGAATTCTTTTTTTTTTGGAAGGATCTTTTTTTTTTTAGTTTTAGTATTAGTTATTAGGAAAAAATTAAAGCAGCTTTTGCCGATTGTATATTAATCGTTAATCACTCACTCCAGGAACTACAACACAGATCGATTTCCCATGTTAGATTCTCAAGTTTTGGAAAACTCATTAAGTGTATACTATATATATATATATAAATTAATTGATGAAATAATTGTGCAATCTAGTTGTCCAGCATGTGCTGGATTATTTTTTTAATTAGATCTCACAATATTCGTAACAGGGCAGAACCTGCCTGTTACAAATAACCCCGTTATTCGTAACGGGCACCTGAAAAGCCCGTTACAAATAACGGGATTATTCGTAACTGGCACCTGAAAAGGTCGTTACGAACAATGGGTTATTCGTAACGTTTTTTTAGGTTCCCGTTACGAATAACCTATTATTCGTAATGGACGATGCCCATTACGAATAAGAAAGGCTATCTGTAACGGTCGCATACGTAACGACCGTTGCCCGTTATGGATGGATCATTTTTGCCCGTTACGGATGTCCTGTTTTCCACTAGTGTCAGGTGTCGTCTCAGCTATGTCAAAGCTGTGGGCAAGAACATAAGCCAACTCTGATCACCCACTCTTAGGACCAGCTCGAGGCACCGTCCGAGTCGTGATATGTTGAACGACAGGACCTAACAAATCAGCTACCTCAGCCGCCCCCCAAGTGAGGTCAGAAATCTGCCGTACAACCCGCTCGGTGAAGCGTAAGCCGCTAATCATGCTAAAATCTAGAAGGGTCACTGTTGTCTCCCCCCAAGAAAAGTGGAAAGTGTTGGTAGTATCCCAACATACTCCAACAATGCTCGAACAACTATCGAACCACAACCCCGGGGGCTGCGAAATCCTATGATTGCTGAATAGAAATCTCTTAAACCGGCAGACTTCCACAAGGCATTAGTGACAGGATCCCTCGTGATAATCCTACATAGCCGGGGAATCAAATCCCCAGATCCTGATCCATGATGGCTAAGCATGCCGTCAACTACGCCAGTAAGTGGACAACGAGAAATATGGTTCTCACGACAGAAAACCAACTCGTCTGGTGTCCACATAGGTAGACTCCACCTACCCCTACCCATAGAAGGGCGAGGATTAATCTCTAAGGCATCGTCGTCAATGACCTCGGTAATTGTGGGAGTGTCCTCTCGAAAAGCCTGACGCCGGCCACGAGTAGAAATTTCTTGATCCCGTTGTCTAGGCTTGCTATTACATTCAAACAAAAATAAAAATCTAAATACTTAGAATCATTTCCTAAGTTATTTAGTTATTTATTCAAAAACGGCTTAACGGCGATCTCAAGTTGCATTTTCTGTTATACGCAAAAATTTTACCTCAAGGCTAAAAATTAGCAAAATAATATAATTATTTCTAGTACTTAGTTTCTCCATAACAAACTAATACTACAATTTTCCTAATTATATTATATGATACTATGTTCACCATGACAATATAGTACATACACAAAACAGAGCATATTTCGAAATTGCAAAAAAAAATGGTTCGACACATCATGGCATATTTTCCAATATCTATAACCAATATATCACCACTTCAAGTGCAAAGAATTAACATGAACAATAAGAACACCATGTCACACAACTAGTACCAAAAAATGGTGATTTGCTCGTTTCATCACCAAATCACACAAACTTGGTCTCAAATTGCTCACATAGAAACATACATTCATATACAAACTAATTCATGGAAAATATTTGACATAGAAGCTCAAAAACAAAAACCCTGATTTGATTTTTTTAGGGTTTCAAGCAAAGATGGCATTCACGGAAAAATTTGAGACAAAAAGCAAAGAAAACTTACATGGATCCTTGTAAGAAATTGAATATAAGGAAGAAAGCAAACAATTGGAGAGAATTTGGTGAAGAATTGAGCTCTAAAAGCTCGAAAAACTGCAGCAAAAGCAACTCCAAAGCCGCGGCACGCCAATCCCCGCCGCGTCACAGTAAATTACGCCGTGTCACGGTGTTGTTCCAACCAAAGCGTCGAAGTAAAATGGAGGTAGCAGTTGGAGGGCACTCAAACAGTTGCAGCAACGAAATCAAAACAAAAAAGGGCGAAAAAAAACCGTCGTGTAAGGATTTCTGATGCCGCGACACGGTGAGGATGTACGTGCGCCTATATAGCTCCGCCGTGACGCAATTCTTGTGAGAAAAAGAAAACAAAAGAAAGGCTATAAGAAAAAATGCAAGAATGTAAAAATGGGGAGAAGCAGCAGCTAAAATAAAATGAAATGGTGAAAAACAGCTCGAATTTAAAACAAAAGGATGCCGTTACGCGGCTCCGTTTCTTGTGCCACGATGGCCGTTACAGTGTAACGAGGTTCATGACGTGGCGCGGCGCGTATATCGATGCACGTTGACCAGTTCTACAAAGAACAAGTCCCTCGTCACGGTATTATATATCGTCAGACGGGACTGGACGCCGTGGCGCGATATTTTCTCACGTGATGCGATACACAAATGCGTGTCCTGCACGCTCTTGAAAACTCTTGGTGAATACTCCGGGAATCTTTAACTAAGTCTAAACGATTTTCCGCAGCTTTTGGATAGTTATTTTCTCACCGGAATTATGCGGAAAATTCTAATTGGTATTTAAAGGGTACAAAAATTACCAATTTACCCCTAACAAGCATTATAATCACATTTTCGACATTCTTAGTACCTAATATGGTCGGATAGTCGACTTGAAGGTAAATCACCTACGGCCCACGTTCCTTAGACAAGTTTTATCTTCAAGCATGAAAAATTGTCGGTCGTTGTCACCTCTCAAAGCAAATAAGTCAGCAATTATATAAGTTGTCGGGTTTCCTCAAGCATGGAAAGTATTATCGGTGGATTTCTTCAAGTTAAGAAAACCATCAAGTCGGCTTTCCTCAAGCATGGAAAGTATTTTCGGTGGATTTCTTCAAGTATCGAAAAACGTTAAGTCGCCTTTTTCTAAATAAGTATGGAAAGTATTATCGGTGGATTTCTTCAAGTATAGAAAAATAGCCAAATTATTCTGTCGGCTTTCCTCAAGCATGGAAAATATTATTCAGTGGATTTCTTCAAGCATAGAAAACCATCAATTCATATGTCGACTTTCCTCAAGCATGGAAAGTATCATTCGATAGATTTCCTCAAGCATACAAAACTACCAAACTCATCTACCGACTTTCCTCAGGCATAGAAAGTATCTCAAAAAAACGTCATTCGGTGGATTCCTTCAAGTATTGGAAGCTATCATACACATTTGTCACCAATACACTGGTGTCAGATATGCATTCTATCCCATTACTCTTTTATCTATGGAATTAACATTTTTCAGCAGGTATCGGCGTATACAAAGTGATTTAGGATCGCAGATGGTCTTAAATCATTTTCCATCCCTATCGACTACTTTGACTACCGTTTTTGAAACTGACGTTTCTACAAACTCAGTCAAAGTGGGGGCTTCTGTAGACACCTAAAAATGTCTCCCCGAAACCAAACCTGATGATGAACAATCTTTCACCGCCATTATTGGTCGAGTTTAGTATTTAATAACGAGAGTGCTCAAAAATCATATTTATTTAAATTCAGTTTTTTGGGTTTTTATCCTTTTTAGGGTTTTGTGTGTTCCCTCTACTCATTTTCCCTATAAATCCCCTCTCATTTCTGTTGTACGGGGAATCAATTAATTCTTATTTTCTCTCTTCTATGCTCTAGCCTAAACAGTAGCCACCCTATTCTTTGAAAATTCCTTAAGCAATCCAAGGAGTCCGTACTTTACTCGAGATTATGTCCTTAAACCAAGGCGTGAAAGGTAGAATTGTTTGAGGGTTTGGCCCCAAATTAACTATATTTAATTTAATTTAATTTAATTTTATTATTATTTATATTAATTTTCCTTGAAGTTACTAACTAGTTTATTGTTTTATTGTTGCAAGCAAACAAAATCAAAGTAAGAATTATGTTCCTTTAATTTCTATTATTTTTCAAACGATTTTATATTGCTGGATTTATTGCTAAATTGCTTTCAATATTAATGTAAATTTTATTAATATTTATTGATCACCATATTGCATGTTTAAAGGGAAAATGTTTGAAAATCACGCCAAATAAGATAATTTGGACAACCGGTTTAGGTTCCTTTTCAATCTTATTATTTAATCAAGTGATCACTAATATTCTAGAATTATATGTTGCATTTATATTCAACCAATTTAGTATAATAATAGTTTGGAGCAAATTGAATATTCTGTTTGTATGCCTTTGAGATCGCAGGAATCATTTTTTCACTATAAGAATCGAGTAGAGGCTAATACGGGCAAATGTGACTCCATGACTCACTTCGTACAATCATTCCCGATCCTCCTTTAGTGGTTCCGAACCATATGGAGTTAGTAATCTCATGTATTGTGAATGGGGTGTAGCAAGGGTCAATCGTTGTTGCCTTCATTGTCACTTATTCGTGATTGCCTTAAATGATCATGAATGGTTTACAAGTTCCTTAAAAACTTGTTGGCGGCTCCCTACTTTCCTTGTCTCTTATCGAGTACTTGGTATCGTGCCTGAGAAACATGAATGCCAAGTGAGTGATAGACCGCATGATTAGGATTGCCCACACTTATAAAAAAAAAAGTTTCAAACAAAAAATGCAAAAGCAAAAAAAAGAGAGCAAAAAAATAAACAAAAGAAAGAGAGTTCAAAAATGAAAAAAACCTCAAACATAAAATATAAAGATTTAAAAGCAAAGTTGCACACCTTGGGGGCTTATGTAACAACCCGACTAAAAATAGAAGGCGAGACGTTAGCGTAAATAATGTCAAGATGGAATGTCAATCTAAGGGTTACTAAAAACTAAACAAAATAAATAAATAACTGAAATAAAAATAATAAAGAGAAAGAAATCCCAAATGATCAAATAAAACTTTCAACGAGGCAAAACAACCTCAAATTCGACTATCTCATAAAGAGAGGTAAGACATCAAAAGATAGTCGATAAAACTAATTGGGAACAACCTAAACACTCTGCTCTCAGCCCAGACTCAACAAACACTACACTTCACCTGCAAATAACATTTAGGTTCCACAATCAGTAGGGAGTAACTAGCAGTTCTCCCAAAACTTGTAGAAACACAAAGCTAAGCATAGTGTAAAGCATAGAAGCATGAATACAATTAATACAACATATATACATGTCAAGCAACAACTTCATAATATAGACAAGATAAACAGGATAAGATACATAGATAGGAATCCAAGTCAACACATGCAACCTGATTACAATACAAAACAAAATAAACGTGTATATTGAACAAAATGATTATATTACCACA
The DNA here is from genome assembly GCF_001683475.1 of Chenopodium quinoa. Classification (NCBI taxonomy): domain Eukaryota; kingdom Viridiplantae; phylum Streptophyta; class Magnoliopsida; order Caryophyllales; family Amaranthaceae; genus Chenopodium; species Chenopodium quinoa. The sequence continues at coordinate 6,241,683 of NW_018742345.1, forward strand.
TGATTACAGAGTAAGAATAAATTGCACCCAAAACACAGCAATAAACTCATAAAACAATAATAAACACTTATTAAGGTTCTTTAAAGAGATCTAGAAAATTCTTGACTTGACTTAAGAAGACCTTCTCAAAAGCGTAATAATATTAAAATAGAGAATTTTAATTTTTTGAAAACTGATCCATAGTGAGGTAAGCATATAAAATATGAACGCCGGTGAATCCTGCAGCCCACCACCAAAGGTTTGTCAAGGCGAACCTACAGACGATTCCGCAGCCATCTGTGTCTAAGAATGGCCAAACTCTTAGTTTTTTTGCTCGAATTCCGCAGCCCGAGTAGTTCTGGACGACAACAATTAACCTAGGAAATTACATCTCAATTCCGCAGCCCAAGATGTTGACATGTTCCAACCATTGAATTTCGCAGCCTTAAACAGTAAAAATACTTCTTCAAAATCATCCAAACACATTTTAGGGATCATCAACCCTAATTTAAAATACTGCAAGTCTTTACTTCTAAGATCAAAATTCAACGAAAACCTTCAAAAGAGTTTAACTTCAAAATTATTCAAAATATACAAAAAAAAAATCATTTGTATATCAAACAAGGTGTCACTCTTATTGTCTGGATTTAGGTACGAAGCTAATTATAATAAAATATCACAATACACTCCGTACACAAACCTTGGCGAAGCGGTGCTAAAAATAGTGTTATTCTACTTTAAAACACAACGACGTCGACAACTTACTTAATAACCGAAAAGGGCAGCAACCATACCACTTCGTCACACTTCATAAACACACTCAAATAATGCCAAAATGATAAAAAAAAACTATGACATATTAATCCACATATTAAGAAATATATAAATATAAGATAAGATTAAATTCATGACTTTAACATGATAAAAACAACAGGAAAATGCAGCAGCCCCTAACAAGAATTTTAGCAGCATATAGCACAACAAATTCACACAAAACCAACCTTAAACTCACAATTAACCTTAGCCCATTACCATACACACTCCAGGGGCGGATATATTAAGGTGCACAGTGAGTCACGTGACTCACCAGCACAAAAAAAAAAAAAAAAAAAAAAAAAAAAAAAACTAAGAGACCGCATATTACAGATAGGCGGTCTCTTTGTTGCTTCTACTTGAGATTATCCGTTTGTCAGTTTTTAATATATTAAAGAGACCGCCTATTCAAATATCAGATAAGTGGTCTCTTTGTTGCTGCTATTGCCACCACGTCATTAGTGACCTGTTATCTAGATAACAGGTCTCTTTTTGACAGAATTAGAATTATTTTTTGTGATGCTTTCATATTTCAATAAAGAGGCCTGTTATATTTAATAACAGGTCTCTTAAGTTATCTAACTTTTTTTAATAATTCTTGCTTTTAAGTAAAAGATCATAAAGTTAGTTTAATGTAATAGTTTTATAGTATGTATTTTTATATCCTATTTTTGGATTGCAATCATTTTGGTGAAATATAATTTTTTTATATAATTTTTTGATTGAAACAAGTGATCAATTGTTGATGGTGACTCATAAGTTCGAAAATCCTAGATCCGCCACTGCACACTCTAAATACATAATAGGTCAGGTTAGGCACAATATTAGGCACAAAAATTAAGCATTTCATCACTTAAAAACTACTCGATTCACACAGTTCACAAACTGATCTGCAGCAGCACCTTTGCTTAGTTTTAGGCATATAATCACAACAAAACTTACCCAAAAACATGATAATTTAATTTTGGGATATACCTAAAATGATGCTATACCATAATAGGAACAAAAACAAACTAAATAAAAGGGAAATAAGGCTGAAAACGTACTGCACAGGGTCAGCAATTACAGCAGCAATATTGTGTGCCATAGTGTATATATCATGTTTAAAAACAACCAAAACATAACAACAATTTATGGAACCAATCCTTAATATATATACTACTTCCAGGGATGATTATATAGAGTAAAAACCAGCAATAAAACATGAAACAAAACAAGGCTAACTTTCCTCATTTCTCCCGCACAAAACAACAAACGAACATGAAACTCTAGCACCTTGAATTACAACGAATTTCTAATCTAACCAACTCTAATTTGCACCTAGCCTTACCTATCCTAGCCATGATTTTTATAGCTTGTAATAGTTCTAGTTACCTCTTGATTTATAGGAAATCGAACCTCAAAGAAAGGTACAAACCACGCACAAACAGCAGCAACCAATACGAACAACACCCATCCAAGTAGCCTTGTGCCTTGCTTCGTTTCCGTGTTGTTTTTATAAGGGAAATGGAGTACGACTTTTGCAGAGATTATGGCAGTAGGTTAGTCTTTGATTTCCCTTTTATTCCCACCTTGAATTCCACGAAAAAGATGGGGAGAAGAGAAGTGAGTTGCTGCATCTTTTAGGTGGAGAAAACTGATGAAAGTTAGCCTTGTTTTGTACGTTATAAGAGAAGTAGAAGGAGAGGAGTTGGGCAGCCATAATTAGGTGTTATTACCATTGATTAGTGGAGGTTACTTAGGGTAAAATGATCAGCCATATATCCCTCAAATATGCTGTGTAAATCAGCCTAAATTGGGCTTAAATGAAGCGCATAAACAAGCCCCATAATACCTAGGTTCAAGGCTTTTCTTTAGGGCTTGATTAAATGATTACATTAGCTTAAGAACGGGTTTAAGAAATCTAATAAACAAGTTTATCTTAATATAATTAGTAATGAAAGCATTGAGGAAAAACTTAACCCATAGATAAATGCTAGTTGGCCCAAAAATAGACTAAGAAAGGAATGTAACGAGAGGCAATTTAAAACGCGTTCAAAAACGATAATATAGATTGTAGTATTGATATATCAATAATAATAATGAAAATAATAATTTAAATTACAATACAGAAATATATATAAAGTTCATATGTACCGAAAAGCGATGTAAAAGACGAAAAGCGAAACCAGTAATATTATTCTCATATAATGACCTAATTAAAAAAAGGACATTATAATTAGTTTTATAAATAAAAGAATTAAAGAATACATTATAAACAACACCAATTTGATAAACGATATGACGGAATCACCCAATACAACTTTATTTATCGTTATTGATATGGTAGCACGTAAAACGTTTTTAAAGCTCCAAAAAAATCATTTTTGTACCTATTAGATTGGTATTTCAGTCAAGGAATCACCCATGATGACTCGTATCAATCGCAATATGTTAAATATCAAAATTATATATAATTTAGTAACACTTACTGAATTAATGCTTAATCTTAAGGAATCACCCTTTAAGGCTAATATCAACTCATACAAGTCTAATATAGTTGAAATGGTTAAAACTTAAACATAAAACCTTTTAAATAACTTTTAATCATTTCGTTAAAATATTTTAATAAGGATATCAAAATCTTGAGATGACGCTTAAATCAAATAACGATTTTAATAATTAAATTAACATTTCAATTTAGAAATTTATATTTAAATTAGAAATTAGGATTTATAGGTTGAAACACACATAAATAATGGTTCGAAAATACGGGGTGTTACAGCTTATCTAGGGTCTTGAGCCTTTATCACCCTTCTTCTTCAACCTTTAGCCTAACCACGTTACAACCCTTAAAAAGACCTCTTTGAGGTATACACACACTTGTGCGAGGTTCGGCTAGAGCTATGTTTAGCCTGATTCTTAACGCATACGTAGGCAACCTGACATTGAGGTTCGGCCGTAATAAAGATGCATTCATATTTATATTCATGCATGATCATATCAAGGGATCTCCAATGCTCATCCCTGTCCATTTAGAGCTAGACTTAAGGGCTTGATCCCTACATTATTATCTTACCTAGCCTAAGATTCACCATCATCTGACTCTTCTCAAAATATTTTTCCATACACTTAGCCTTTGCAGCTTAAACATAGTGTCACGTTCACACACATAACAAATACATAGACAAATAATCCTACCTTTAGGAACCTTTTGTCATGAAATCTTAACACAACGATGAAGCATACCATGTCATATCAAGATCACTCATTATCATAATTCTCATTGCATCACAAAGTATGAAGTACTTACCCTCCGTGCCTAAGTTACCCAAATACTTTTATCATCGAGTCAACAATCGAGATTGCCTAGGATGTTATAATCCTTGCACCATGAGAAACAACATCAATCCATACATTTGACTAAACTCCTTCAACATGCACCACAAACACTCAAACACTTCACTTCTTCCTTTTTTGTGTCATTCTTTTTTCGGGAGAAAGTCAATGCCCTCCATAAAAAATGACGGATTTTTTTTCATTTTGTTGGGTCGCACAATAACATTATAATGTACACACGAGTCATGTACGTTGAATCATATCAACTTGAACTGAGTCTAACACATGTGTCAAAACATATTAAATCACACAAGAGTAACACATGTGTCAAAACACATCGAGTCAACCTCAAGTCAGTCAATCACCTTAGGTCAACCTAAATAAAAAGAAAAACACTAGCAAAGTCTTTTGGCAATCTTTTGATTTTTACAAGATACAATCATTCAGCAAAGCTCCTGTTCCCAGCCAACCGAACAATCTCAATAAACATTCAAGTATCAAAGCTCTTTTGTTCAGAGATGCGTAGAAGGAGATAAGATCTATAAAGATCTTAAACAACATTTTTTGTGGCTGAACATGAAGCGTGAAGTAGCCACGATTGTGGAAAAGTGCCTTACCTGTCAGAAAGTAAAGATTCAACATATGAGACCTGGAGGGAAACTGCAATCTTGAGATGTGCCAGGATGGAAGTGGGAGTCTATCTCTATGGATTTCGTGATGGGATTACCTCTTATAAGGGCAACAAAGAATTCTATTTGGGTCATAGTTGATTGTCTAACGAAGACAGCAAGATTCATAGCAATAAAGGACACTTGGAATGTGAACTAGTTGGCAGATGCCTATGTGAAAGAAATTGTGAGGCTACATGGAATTGCTAAAGATATTATTTCAGACAGAGATCCAAGATTTTTATCAAAGTTCAGGGAAATATTTCAGCAAGCATTTGGCAGTATCCTAAAGTTTAGCACAACGTTTCACCCTGCTACAGATGGACAAACAAAGAGAACAATTGTAGACACCCATTTATGTCTCCCCGAAACCAAACCCAGTGATGAGTGCCTTTCACGTAGAATCATAATAGAATGAAACGAAAGTGTGGAAGGTCTAGTGTTGCGGAAAGTTTTATTTCTTTCCTTTTCTCTTCTCTTTGTTTTTGAAAACTTTATTTTAAGAAAACAGCCAATCCAGTTTGTTTGGTACATGATATGGGTCCAATAGTGATGTAGTTGGATGGGGCATGCAAAGACCTTTCCAACGATATATTATGAGCCAAATTCCGATGAATATTGAGGAATTTATGGCCAATTTACTAAACTGCGCCCGGTTTGAGCTTTAAGTACGGCCCAATGATCTAGGGGAGGGCCTAATATGATTTATCATTCCTAATGCAATTAGGAATGGTTTTGGTCTTCTAGAACATTCTAGAAGGTTCTTATCATTCTTAATTCAAATAGGATTCTTCAGAGTTTTAATTAGATCAAATAGCATTTTCGACTAAAATTATATTTTTTTATCTTCCAGTACGGGAAATATATCAGATTTTCGAAAACGCGTTGAAATCCTATTTGGCGCCCAACCCCAGGCCTTAACGCCTGGAATCAGGATTGGCGCAAGACGCCAGCCATTGGCGCTTGGCGCTAGCCGCTGGTCCTGGCGCCTATCAGCTAGGGCTGGCGCCAAGTTAGTTTTGTGGTCTTCAGACTCTGTTTTGATAAATTATATTTTTTGGATGTATTTCTCTATAAATATCGTATCAAAAACTCCGGTTTCATTCATCAACAATCACTTTATCAGTTACCAATAATCAACTCTCTTCATTCACAAAATTATTCATCAAGGACGATTCATTAATTCTCTTCATTCATCAATTTTCAATAACATTCATTCTTTGTTTTTCTAAACCTTGGTTTTCATACAAATTCCGCATTCACAAGATCTAGAAACACCTAGCCATATTCGAAGTTGCCTTCGCCCTAGGCGTGAAAGGTTTTAATTTCTGAGGGTTTGGTCCCAAATCTCTCTTTCAATTATTTAATTTAATTGTTTTGATTATTATTTTCCTTGAAGTTACTAACGTGTGTATTTTGTTATTAGAAAGAGTTACGAGGCATCCAAGTAAGTAATTTATTGATTTATTGATTTTTTGATGTAGAAATCATGTTTACATTGTTGTTGTGTTTCCTAGTATCATGTCTAGGGTATTTTTAATATCAAATAAGATTGCTATGATGCCTTTTATTCTCTTCCTAATATTTATGATTGTTATTATCATGTTAGGGTTAAAGATTTGATTTTTATCGCTTAGTGACATGCTAGGGTTTGTTATTAATCTTGTTAGTATCATGCCTAGGATCTTGCTATGCTTTAACATGATTATTATGAGTATGATCGATATTATTTTTATTAATGATGTTGATTATTTATTATGTTGCTTGATATGCATTATATTTTATATTGCTATTGCTTGGTCACCCTTTATTGCATGTTTAAAGGGAATTGGTATTTGCAATCACGCTTAATAAGATAATTAATAATCTTGTTAGGTTAATTGTGATTACAATTCAAGTGATCGCCAATAATACTTTATTTGTACATTAAATTCAACCAACATAGATAAACAGGTTTAGGGTTAATTCTATTGATTGTATGTTAGTCAGAAAGCGCACATGAATACGAGCAGAATAAAGTAGAGGCCTATTATTAGGGCAGGTTCAATCTCTTTTAGGTTGGATTTGTACCTTCATCCCCGAACCCTTATTTGGTTAATGACCTTATGGAGTTGGCGATCTCTTGGATCATTAAGGGGTGTAACCTTCACCTCGTGAACGGTTTACAAGTTCCTTAAAAACTTGTTGGCGACTCTTTTGCTCTATCTTCTTCCCTTTTGGACGCCATCATACTTTAGTGTATGATCACAGTGGGGTTCAAGCTAGTGGGATTTTTAAAGGCTTGAAATTATTCCCTACAGTTTTTGGCGACTCCACTGGGGAGGATTTCTATTTTTATTCCTGAATTTGTTTCGGCAATGATTTAGAATGAGTGGATGAGACTCGAAAAGTTCTAAGTATTTCACGTGCTTAATTTTTATTAACATTATTGTCGTATGCATAAAAAGGTTCTCATTGGAAAGACCATCCGTAATGACTCAAAAACATAGGATTTTACACGTAGGAAATTTGAGAAATGTCTTTCACAACTAGGACTGAAATAACACCGCGCGAAACTGGATGATTTTATTGAGCACACAAACTGCTGAGGCATGTGGGAAGTAGCGTCAGGGGCCAGAGCTTGGCGCCAAACATTTAACCGTAGCGCCAGACGCCAATATTGGCGTCAGGCGCTACAGTTAAAAGTTGGCGCCAGTCTTTGTTTGTTGGCGCCAATTTCCCCCAATACCGAGCCAGAAATATGCGTTCTAATTTCGACCAGTTTTTCGTATTGTTTGCTCAATCCTACTGCCTGATTGAATTTTTTCTCACTTTTCTGAAACCCATATGTGTTCTACATATGGGCATAACCCTCTGGGAATTCATGCCTTATCTACCCGATTGAACGCTCATGGCAACAAAGGGTACATCTGAGAGGTTGAATTCACCAAACCATGGAAGCGAGTTTTTTTTCTAAAAAAAAACTCGCGGTGTTCTATCCACACGCGTTAACCCTTCACGGTTAGGCTTCTACGCGGCGCATCTGGACAATTAACCATGGACCCTGTTTGACTAAACCATATCCCGAACTTTAGAGAACTAGAGCCATGGTTAGGTTGCGAACTCATTGCATCATATTGTGCTTACTTGACTAATTGTGCATTTTTGTTGTGCATATATATTTTATGCTCCTCCTAACCGTTTGTTGATTTGTGTTGAGATTATAATTAATGACTTAAAGAACTTTGCCTAATTAATTAATTAATTAATTCGAGTCAATAAAGTTTTTTCTTCTTTTAATCGGAATTGACCTAGTATGACTTTAGGCATACCCCAGTTGACTAATAATATCGAAAACAGTCCCAGACCGAGGCTCCAGTATTGGTGCCAAAATCTGGGATGTAGCGCCACTGTATGGTGTGTAGCGCCAGACATTTACTAAAAAGTCTGGCGCCAACCACCATATTGTGACGCCAGTCCTGTCGCTTGGCCGACGGTTCGGATTATTTGTCGAGTCATCACCTAATGTCTAATTAATCAGTTCCCTGTCTAATTCGGTTAATTTTGCCGGCAATAATGCTTAATTGAATAAATATTCGAGTTTAGGCACTAATTCCCATGGTCTTACACAAGAGTCCAAGCATGTCACTTACACTCAATACACACACTAATACACATGTCTTGACCATGATTAAGGGAGTCTTGTGTGCGCGCGTTATTTTTTCGTCAATTTTTTTAGGGGGGTAAGACGGATATTAATCCTCCAATAAATAATAATACTTAAGTTCCCTAAACACATGTACATTATTGCTCCCTAAAAATATGCATACTTTTTTTAAAATAAAAGCCTTAAAGTCAAACTGATTCGAGTTAAGTAATTAAAACGCAAACTGGCTTAATTTACAGCGTGTGGTCAAGAAAGGAAGGGCGATTAATCAAAGATAACCTCTTCGTACAAGTCCAACTTTTCGACAAACCTATAGCTCGCAAGAGGAAAGCAAGAGTTAAAATGGCAACTCAGGAAGAAGTTAATGATCTCAAGAACCAACTGGCTATTGTAACTGAGACACTGAAGCTTCTCGCACTTAAGATCGAGGATCCCGCGAAGCAACAACAAATGGACCTCATGCAAGAAAGCCTAAGGAAGTTGTCCAGCGACTACAAGTTTCAACAACTCACATCCCAAGGGGTCACAGTGGATAAGGATCTTCTTCCGCAGAAGTTCAGTGCCAACGACATCCCAAAGTTTAGGGCAATCGACAACCCCTACTTCCATCTAAGGGCATTTGAAACAATAATGAGTATCAAGGGTATCGATAAGAAAGTTTTCCCTTCTTTGTTCTCGCTATCTCTCGAGACCGTTTGCCAACAATGGTTCTTTTCTCTTGAAAAAGAAAAGACCTTTACCTGGGAATCCATAGCAAACGCTTTCGTCGATAGGTACAAGTGCAACGTTCAAGTCGAAACTGACCATAGAGAACTTGAAATTCTCAAGCAGAAGGAGAATGAAGGCTTCACATCTTTATTTAACAAGTGGAGAGAAACCTCAACTAAAATTATTGAGGTACCAAGTGAAAAAGAGTCTGTGAGATTATTCATTAAAAATCTCCAAGAAAAATATTCAAAACATCTTAAATATCAAAATAACCTTCATACCTTTAAGGATGTTTATGATATTGGGATTAATATTGAAGATGACCTAGCTAAATCTAAAGTTGCCAACAATAACTCCAACAGTGGCTGGAAAGGAAAGAAGAACGACAATCTTTCTTCTTCCAAAACCGCCCACTCAAATAATGTTAGCGCCTTTAATCTAGCAGAAGTCCTCGCCATGAACAACCAAGGACAAAAGAAACCGTTTAGGAGAAACTTGACTCCTATTGGCATGAGTTATGACTCCGCGTTTGATCGGCTAAATGCAAAAGGTCTTATAACTCCCATTGGACCATTTGGAGATCCACCAGTCGAGAAGTGGTCGCCTAATTGGAACCCTAATGCACATTGCAAATACCATCAAGGTAGGGGCCATTCTACTAAAAGCTGTTGGAAGCTTAAGGAAGCTATACAAGACCTAATTGACAGTAATAAGCTGTCGTTGCCTCCTGCCAGTAAGAAACCAAGTATTGACAATGCACCTCTAGCTCACACATTGGCTATCTCCGATGACGAAGTTGACCCCTCATCTCTCATTAAGCCTTTCAAAGTAACCAACGTCGAAGAGGAAGAAGAAGAGACCTTTTTCGATGTCGAAGATAATCTTCCAGAACCAGCAAATGAGGTAGAGATACGAATACTCACACTGTATCTGAGGAAGACATCGCAACTGTTACATGAAACTCTCAAAATTTTGAATGAACTTCGCAAGGAATATGATGAAGAACCTAAGAGAAAATTCACACCAGTAAAAACGACTTATGAGGCAAAACACTTTCCCTTACAAGTCACCGAAAGACCCAAGAAGAGCAATAAAGTTTATACTCCAATTGGGATCCCGTATACACAAATGTTTGAAATGCTCTCCGAGAGTGGCAAGGTCAAACCTCTCGAACCGAGACCATTTGAATCATTAAAAAAGACAGATAGATATTACTGTCAATACCATCAGTCAGGAGGACACACCCTAGAAAACTGCTTCAAATTCAAGGATTTGGTGCAGAAAATGATTGATAGAAAGGAATTAGTCCAAGTTCAACAAGAAGAGGATATAAATGTTAATGGAGTATGGGACAGTGATGAAGAAGATGTCTATCTAAAATACATAGTAGGACCTTCACCTTCTGTATCATACACCACGGACGACGTTTGGGCTGAAGAAGATTCATCAATAGACGTCCTCACAAGATCCGGGAGAATACAACCTCTTGTTTCAACACAACCCATGCCTACTGTACAACAAGTTCCCACACCTATCATCGAAGACAATGACATCGTTAAACAATTCAAGAAGACAAAAGTTGAGATGAATGTATGGAAGCTTTTAGCAACATCTCGAGAACATAGATTGGCTGTGATGAATGCCTTGGATAAAATCGGGATAGATTCTGACACCACTCCTGAGGGACTAGCTAACTTCCTCACGATTGATCTCCCTAGTCCAATTAATCTAATCACCTTCTCTGATAAAGATTTACCCCCGGAAGGTGAGAAGCACTACAAAGCGTTAAACCTTACGGTGGTCTGCAAAAGAATGAATGTTCCCATGACTCTTGTAGACAATGGATCGGCTATTAATGTCTGTCCACTTAGGACTGCGAGGATGCTCGGCATAAAGGATGAGGATTTAACTCCGTCCACACAAGGAATAAGAGCTTACGATAATACTCGACGTCAAGCTCTTGGCAAAATAACCCTAAATGTGACGGCAGAAGCAATAGAACATGCTACTACTTTTCAAGTGGTAGACATCAAAGCCTCATTCAATCTGTTGTTAAGACGCCCTTGGCTCCATGATCTAAAGGCCGACCCTTCATCTCTCCACCAACAAGTGAAAGCTATAGTTAGAGGAATCCCCATCACTATTGATGCTTTGCCAATGAGGATCAAGTCAATAGAGAATCCAATCATCAACGTGGAGCACGACGAAGATGATGAAGACCTATGGGGCTTTAACGAAGAAGTCTCCTTATCCAAGAGGATGAAAGGACATCTCTTTGCCACGACCCCCATTCCAACATGATTATCAAAACTATGCTAAATAAACAAGGACACTTCCCAGGGATGACCTTAGGAAAGAAGAAGGGGATAGCAAAATCGATAGAGTGACTTGGCCTCCCTAAACTAGATACTTTCAGACTTGGTTTCAAACCGACTCGGAAAGATCTCAAGCGAGCCCAGGAAAAATTGAAAGCACGTAGGGACGCTCGCATTCAAAAGAAAGCAATTCCAATGGATGAGTACCCTCTTACGCTTAATGGTCAGTTTATAAAAGAAGGAGAGGACTATCCATGCCATGAATTTCCCAAACCATTTGTTGTAAATGGCATACGACAACCAGGATTCGAGATTTTCTTGGATTGCTACTTCATTGATGAAATCCCAACTCCCGTCCATAAGGAGAAAGCACCTCCATGCTTTGACTTTAACGTCATGGGATTACTGTATGGGCGAGAAAAGATTGAGCCAGTTTATAAGGAAGATAACTCCTCACTCATTCAAACGGTCCTACAAAGAGAAAACTTCGACCCCTCAAAGCTAATTACTCCAGCTGAAGGATTACTGCAAGGGTGGCGCAAGACTATCAAGGTGATTACATCGAGTGGTAAGAAGATATCAATCACAACAGGACAAGGGCCAATGTTTGAAGAATCGTCAGAGACAGAGTCAGAGTCTGAGTCAGAGTCTTTCCCTTTAGAATCTTCTAAGTCTTTAGCTCTAACGCCTTCCCTTCCTATTTCTTCTCCTAGGATAGTTAGTGATCCAGCCCCTAAGGACATATCACTCTTTGATGTAATGATCTTAGAGTATAATAATATCGCTCATTCTCCTTACTTCTCGTGTTCTTCCCTAACCCGAGATGACGAACATTGCTTGGTAACGATGAAAAAGATAAAATATTTATTAAAGCAATGGAAACACTTGAAAAGAAAACACCAGTAATTGAAGAGACTGAAACAGTTGACATCTCAAACGATTCAACTCATAAAAGAGAAGTTAAAATCGGACTAACTTTGAATAAACAAGAAAGAACCGATTTAATTAACTTGCTTAAAGAATTTACCGATGTATTTGCTTGGTCATATGAAGATATGCCAGGCATTAACAGAGAAATAGCTCAACACACTATACCATTAATTCCAGGAATGAAACCTGTAAAACAAAAGTTACGTCGAATGAAACCCGACGTAGCACTTAAGATAAAAGAAGAAGTTCAAAAAACAAATAACTGCAGGTTTCATCAAAGTATCCAAATACCCCGAATGGGTCGCCAACGTCGTCCCAGTTCCAAAGAAAGACAGAAGGGTAAGGATGTTTGTCGACTATCGAGATCTAAATAAGGCAAGTCCAAAGGACGAATTCCCTTTGCCACACATCGATATTCTGGTAGACAACATAGAAAATCACGCGCTTCTCTCATTCATGGACGGATACGCAGGGTACAATCAGATTCTCATGGCGGAAGAAGACATGGAGAAGACAACTTTTATCACACCATGGGGCACTTACTGTTACACGGTAATGCCATTTGGGTTGAAAAACGCAGGTGCTACTTACCAACATGCAGCAACTGCCTTGCTCCATGACATGATGCACAAAGAAGTTGAAGTATATGTCGACGACATAATTGTGAAATCAAAGGACCGTCCAGGCCATCAAGTAGCCTTAAGGAAATTTTTCGAAAGGTTAAGAAAATACAATATGAGGTTGAATCCATCAAAATGTGCTTTTGGAGTCACCTCAGGCAAGCTCTTGGGGTACGTCATAAGCTCTAGAGGAATAGAGATAGATCCAACCAAGATTAAAGCAATCATGTCAATGCCACCGCCCAAGACCGAGAAACAGATTCGAGGATTCATTGGCCGGTTGCAATACATAAGTAGGTTCATATCAAAACTAACAACGATATGCGAACCAATCTTCAAAAAGGTCAAGAAGAATGTACCAGTAATATGGGATGACGAATGTCAAGAAGCCTTTGACCGGGTCAAATCCTATCTCGCAAATCCTCCCGTATTAGTGCCAGCACTTCCCGGAATACCTCTTAGGTTATATTTGACGGTTACCAAAGAGACAATGGGAGCCATGCTAGCACAAGAGGTAGAAAACAAAGAGAATGCAATCTATTACTTAAGTAAGAAGATGCTCGAATACGAAACACGCTATACACCACTCGAGAAATTGTGCCTCGCTTTGGTGTGGGCCACGACTAAGTGGAGACATTACATGTTGGTGCATACCGTTTTCGTAGTATCTCGATTGGATCTACTCAAATACTTGTTCGAGAAATCAACACTCAATGGACGTATTTCAAGATGGATAGTCAACTTAGCCCAGTTCGATGTGCGGTTTATGCGACAAAAAGCTATTAAAGGATCCATGGTGTCAGACTTTCTGGCAGATTTTCCAATAGAAGACTCGACACCAACACTAGACAATGAATTTCCAGATGAAAATTTGATGGTCACCGAAGATGATACTTGGACCTTGTATTTTGACGGATCTCAAACCAAAAGGGAAGTGGTGTCGGAGTGCTACTAGTATCACCTAAAGAAGAACACGTCCCAATCTCAATAAAGCTTGATTTCGACGTTACCAACAATGCTGCTGAATATGAAGCATGTGTGGTAGGCCTTGAAACAGCCCTGGCATTGGGAGTAAAGAAGTTAAGGATATTCGGAGATTCCTCTCTACCAAACTAAAAGGTGGAAAGTAAGGAGCGAAAGCCTAGCCCCTTACCAAACTTATCTGGAAACTCTTACCGATCAGTTAGAGAAGGTAGAATACACATATCTACCTAGAGAAGAAAATCAATTTGCTGATGCCTTGGCGAGATTAGCCTCAATAGTTTGGATTCCCACGGATATCGAGCAAATGCCTCTAACTATCGAAAAAAGGCACAAACCGGCATATATACAGGCTATAGAAGACGACAACCCAGTCCAAGACGAAGATGAAGAACAAGAAGAAGAACCATGGTATACAGACTTTCTCAACTATGTCACCAAGGGAGAATACCCTCCTTATGTTGACAAAATAGCAAAACGAGCCTTGAGACTTTTGGCTTCTCAATATGTACTCATAGACAACGAGCTACATAAAAGGGTACCTAAAGGTCGAGCTCTCCTATGTGCAGGGAAGGTGGATGCACAAAGAATAATGAGAATGGTCCACGAAGGAATCCGTGGAACTCATATAAATGGCAAAATGTTAGTCTAGAAAATAATGCGAGAAGGGTATTATTGGACTACCATGAATAGGGACTGCCATCAATATGTGAAAAGATGCCCTAAGTGTCAAATTTACGCCAATTTACAGCACGTTCCTCCATCTTTGCTCTACACCTACATATCACCATGGCCATTCTCTACATGGGGTATTGACATAATTGGCAAGATCGCTCCTCCAGGGACAGGAGGCCATGAATTTATTCTAGTAGCAATTGATTACTTTACGAAGTGGGTTGAAGCACAATCATATGCTAAACTCACCGCAAAACATGTAGCACTATTTATCGAGAGAAATATCATTTGTCGATATGGAGTCCCACATGAAATGATAAGTGACAATGGAACTCACTTTCAAGCCGAATGTGAAGAATTGCTACATAAATATGGGATCCAACATCATCATTCGTCCCCTTATAGACCTCAAGCAAACGGAGCAGTCAAGGCAGCTAATAAGAATTTAAAGACTATCATCGAGAAAATGACAGAAAATTATAAGGATTGGCCTGACAAGCTTCACTTTGCATTGTGGGGTTATCGCACGTCAATCCGTACGTCAACAGGAAATACACCATTTTCTTTGGTATATGGAATGGATGCCGTACAACCTGTCGAACTAGAAATACCATCTCTACGCTAGAGAGTAAACTCGATGAAGTCGAACGGACTAGGGCACGATATGAAGAATTGATCCTACTCGACGAAAAACGACTAGAAGCTCTACATCACACTCAGTGATATCAAACTCGTATGGCTAGACATTTTAATAAGAAGGTCAAGACAAGAAATATCAAAGTAGGAGATCTGGTATTAAAAGCGCTAAGAAAAAATGTTTTAGATCCAAGGGGAAAGTTTAGACCTAATTGGTCTGGCCCCTACATTGTCAAAACAATCCTGTCCGGTGGTGCAGCAAAATTAACTGACATGGATGGCAATGAATTCTCAAACATGACCAATCTTGACCAACTTAAAAAATACTACCCATAATTACTTGAGTAGGACACTCAAGAGAGCTACGTTCGGCCTGATTCCTTAGGAAAGGATACGTAGGCAACCCATTACGGGTGCGGCCACTTTGTTTTTCGACATCTCCGCGTTCCAGAATCAACAAAAAGTCAACAAAAGTCGGAAAAGCAACTAGCGTCACAGAACAGAATCTGGCGCAAGCCAAAATCCATTAGCGCCAGACGGTGGAATTGGCGCCTGGCGCCAAACCTCAATAGCTGGCGCCAATTTGCAATTACTGACGCCAATTCTGTCATAAAATCTGGGCGAATTTCGGTGTTTTTCGGAAAATTTTCGACTTCCGTACTCGAAAGGTTTCCGAAAATTAATTTTTTTTTCGGTTTTTCATTGCTTTAATAAAATAAATTTAAAGTAACAATTTAATTGAAAGCTGAAATTTCATTAATGAAATAAAATTGCATTGTTAATGGAATTTAAATAAGGCTGAAATTAATTAACTTTAAATAAAAATTAAGAATCTAATAAATCTAAAGCTAAGCAATGTTCTAGTCTTTCTTCTCCTTCTTTGCTCTTTTACAATTCTTTTCCGCCTCCTCCTCTTCATCCATTACTTTAGCCAGTAGGCATCCTTTAGAGGACCTACATTCAATTTTAGAATAGATTGTTTCTCCTTCAGCTAGCACCCCATGCTTCTTTTCCACCCAAGCCTTCTTGTCAATAGCTTTCCTTTTCCCCTTTTCTTTAGTAGTATTCTTCTTCTTAGGCATTGTAGGTGTCTTGAACTCAATTCTTGCACCTAAGCGTTCCTTGGCCGGTGTCACCCTGTCACCTAGACGATTCTTCACATCGGTTCTACCCTGATCAATTGAAGACTTCTTCAGCAACCACTTCTTTACATCATTAGGTAAAGAAGGGGGAACCTTTTGGGTAATCACCTCCCATAAAGGTCTAGCGCTCCAGTAAGTGTCAAATTTATCTACTTCTTGAGATATGGGATACTCATAGGGAGGACGAAGATCCCCGGAAGGAATATTTTGAAGCAGGCCATATTGTCTCTTTACTCTGCAGGGGTAATAATGTGTCATGCGAGACAAGCTTGGAAGACGACAGAAAGGTTGCTTGTTAACACCAACCATCCTTTTTATTTTCCACCATGGGATGACCCACTTGATAGTAAAATCACATGATTGAAAGACTTTCTTCCACCCATGGCGCCCAATTTTAGGGATGCGCTTCTTTCTTCTCACAAAGCAAGTGGGCGTATAACTTTCAATGTCGTCCGGAGGGCTAATTAATCCTAGCCTTTCCATTAGCCACATCTGTAAAAAAAAAATTCCAATGCAAATAAATTAATATTACAATACAAAAACATATTTTTTTATTTCTGTAATTAAAAATATTATTTTTCTATCGGTAATAAAATTGGAGAACCGCGAAGAGGTGCTTTTGGGTCCCTTTTCAACTCATCTAGACTAATCATAGTCTCTCCAACTATCAATGGCATTGGATTTCTCCCTGATTCAATTTGTTCTAGCACAGTGATTATAATTGATTGACCCTCATTAATTTTACCACTACTAAGACAATATTGATTAAGCATGCAGAATAAGAACGCCCTTCTTCTATATATGTGAAAAGATTCAGAAAGCGGTTTATCAAAATAATAGCGTGCGAATTCTTTTAAGTTCACCACATTGCCATCTACTATTTTTAATAAATCCCTTTCGTTCAAGTTAAAAAAGCGCTCAAAATCCTTATAGTAATATGCATCTACTTTAGGGATTACTACCAGGTCTATTGCAGGGAAGCCTAAAATAGCACCAAATTTCTCTGGAAAAGGGCTAATTTCATCATACCCTATTCTAAAACAATGTGTTTCAATATTTCAATATTCTAAAGCGGCATGTATGAAGTCTATGTCTAGATCTACCCCTTTAATGCCATATATTCCCCCCAAGTGAAATAAATCCAATTCTTTTCTTTCTCTAGCATTGAGAGATCAACACCATTCATGAGAATATTGCATGAAGGTTTTAGTGGCTAAAGACATGATTATTATTTTTTCTAAAGAGAAGAATAATTTTTTCGTTGGAATTATGTGAAGAATCGGCTGAGCAGGGGGCTATTTATGCTCGAATTGCGAGGAATTTCAATCTGGATAAAATACGGAGTCAACGTCGATTGGCGTCAAAACACCGAGAATTGGCGTCACCCATCATCTTTTGGCGCCACACGCTAGAAATAGTGCCTGACACCACGCGCCACAGGCTGGCGCCAGCTGGCGCCAAGTGAGCAGTACACCCGCGCGTGCTCAGTTTGCGTTTTGATATTAAATTGGAGTCGGATAATGACTTTATGGCCCCGTTTTAATTTCTTCTAAATATCTTTCTATCCTTTTCTTAATTAATTAAATATAGCAATTATTTTTAGTTAATTTTTATTTCCTTTTTTGGATTTTATATTAAAATTAAAAAATCAGCCTTTCTCTCCGTTTTATTTTTCCTTTTGGGGGAGAGAATCGGATAATACCCTCCATCAATAATGAATGACGGAATTTTTGCGCAAAATTGTTATCACATCTGCACACACTAACATAATAATAGATAATAATAGATTTACAGAACAAAGTGTCTAAATAATAAGTCAAAGGCAAAGTTCTATAAAAAGTCAAAATAAAATGCATATACAGAAATAAAGTACGGCGCCGGAGGACGTAGGCCCATCATGCCATAAAACTGCGCCGTCCGAGGAGTCACCTCTCCACCAGCTCCAGCCTCAACACCAGCTCTGGTCTCCGTAGGAGGAGGGAAACTCAAAACAGGACCGCTCCAGCCAAGGTCAACCTAAGGCTGAGACTGCGGAGGCTGCTGCGATAACGAGCCAACCTCGTACATCCCACCACCTCTGAAAACCGAGGTAGCCTCTCCCACCTGTGCAGCAGGAGCACCCTCAGAAGAAGACCCTGAGCCCTCAGCAATGTCGGCTCGAGCAGCCTCGGAACGGCCACCTCTACCTCCTAACAAAGTGCGACGACGTCTCGAGCTATACCTCGCCGGCTCTCTCCGCCCCTCAGGCCTCGTACGGGTGTGAGAAGCAATCGGCTGACCCTGCAAAAAGAATTAAATCAGAAACAAGGTGAAAACTGAAGCATAATGAAGAAATAATAATTAAAGAAAAGTTACCTCTCGGACAGCGTCGTCTCGACGACAGGTAGCCGCGTTCCTCATCCGGACGAGTTGGCTCCGGAAGGCATCTATGCATCGTGCCATAGCCGAAACCACCTCGCGTGAGAACTGTCAAGGAAAGTTAAGTCAATAAAAATGCATGATAACTGAATACAAGATTCTGAATTAGAACTAGACTTACCCTGGTCTGGTGACGAGGAATCGACCGCTCCACGAAGCGCTCGCCCTCAGGAGCCGAAGAAATCATCTCCTCGATCGGCCCGTATATCCCCTGGTAGTGGATGGACATACGGGGTGGCACAAACTCAGTGGGACCATCCTGATGAAACAGAAAGAAATCAGTAACGTATTACTTGGGGGCTACTCAGCGAAAACCAAAAAAGTTAAGAATCTTACCCTTACATCCTCGGCTGGCACGGGGGATGGAGCCAACAAAGGAAGTAGCTCCTCAGCATAACTCCGCCCAAGGATCACATGGGACCGCCAGAGGGAACTAGACTCCTCATCCATGCTCGACAACTCTCTCTCGTCGAACATGTGGCGTGGTGGAGGAGCAGGAACGACAAAAGCATCGGAAAAGTGCTGTCTGGCGACTCTCTCTCCCAAGTACACAACCGCTCCGTAGGTTCCCAGAAAGTAACGGCGCTCAGCAGAGTACTGTGCAGCTAATCCAAGGACTGTCCAACCACCCCATGGTCGGTATACTACCTCAGGTCCCTATAAAAATACCAATCGGGTAAGAACATGTCTGAAACGTCGCAGAAGGGCAAGATAAACACTAAAAATCGTACCGAGATGATCCGACTCCGGACACGTGCAGTAGATAGGTCCGCATGGTGGCCGCCCCAAGAGGCGCTCACCGGATACCCCCTCGGCGATGGTCTCGCCGGCGCAATGGAAGGAAAGTACTCGTAGAACCAAATCTACAAAAAGCTAAAGCGTGAGTAAATGCTAACTAAACATATAGGGCTAAGCTTTATAGGGAATAATGTTTACCTCTACGATTTTCCAGAAAGCAGACAGAGCAACATTCGTCCTAAAGTACCGGTGGCGACACGAGTCCCTCAGTGCGCGAACGAAGTCAGTATAGGCCAAGCTGGCCCAGTCATAAGTCCCGATCCGCCGGAGATCGCGAACAGCAGGGAGATAGTAAAGCAACGCCCTACTACCCCTGTCAGGGGAGAATGTCCCTGACAACAACATCAACACAAAGATGCGCACCCGCTGCTCTCGGGTGGTCGCATCGTCGTCAAGAGCCGCTGCCAGCGTTGAGCGGCGAATCCCCCTAGCACTGAACTGAGTCGTCTCGACCTCAGCTCGAGCCCGAACAACAATCGGCCCCAACAGTTCCTCGACCTCTAGAGAAAAGACGTCGATACCGCCGTCAAATGGCAGCGGCACAGAAGAGAACTCCAGTCCTGTGATGAGACTGAAGTCTGTAGGAGTGACCATCATCTCACCCCATGGAAAATGAAAGGTGTTGGTGGTGTCCCAAAAGAACTCAACTAGAGCGCGTACTACGTGGTGACTCCCGCTAGAGGCGACCATAGCCTCGGAGGTCTCGAACAGGGCAACCAGTCCACAAGACTCCCATAGGAGTCTCGTCTAGACCATCATAGCCAGAGCCCTGATGTCGTGTTCTCCCAGGCTCGGTTCCCCGTCTCACCCTCTCAGAAATGTGGTGGACAGGGGCAAAGAACAAGGTCTGCTCATCCCACTCTGGGAACTGACCAATCAAAGTGGACGGTGTAGTGTCGTCCTCCACGGGCTCATGCTCCCGTCTAGTGTTTCGGGACCGTGAACCTCAGCCTCGTTGTCTAGCCATGCTACATTGTGCAAAATTATCATAAATTAAGGTTCTATAGAATCTAAGGTTCGCCTAGCCGCATGATACTATGTTCGCAAAAACAGAGTACGTAGTACTAAAACAGAGCACAAATTCAAATTGAGCATGACAACATTTTTTCAAGCAATCAAACAATTTCTTGCCACACTATAGTGATTATTGTGACAAATTGAACAAGAATTGCTAGCAAAAACAACAAGAACGGGTCACATTGTTCTTCACGACCTTAGGAGCTCCAACAATGGCGGATTGCTCATTTCTTCACCAAATTGAGTCAAACAAGTCTCAAATTACTCCCAAGGCAATATACAAACATAAACAAGCCATTTTATGGAATAAAACTTGATAAACAAAGCAAATTGAGCATTATAAGTTTCGAATTTTCATGAAATTCGTGAATGAACATGCCAAGAATTCATGAAAACCGGTGTGAGTTGGAGGAAAACTTACATAGATCGGGAATATGGATGAGAAAAGCTTTGATTTGCAACAAATTTGAGCGAATTTGGTTGAGAAATGAATGAGCAACGATCAATTGAAGTTTCGACTTCTTTCGAGCAGCGTTCGCAACAAACCAGAGCACGAAATGAACTGAAAAGGGGAATTTAAAGTGATTCCCGTGCTGGCGCCAGTCCCTAGGCATTGGCGTGACATTCTGTGTTTGGCGCCAGATGCCAATTTCAGCGCATGGCGCTAATGCCGTAAGGCTGGCGCTGATTGATTTTCAGCGACGCCAAAGCAGCCAGCCACCTGTTGGGGTTGTGCTAGCTTTCTGCGATATATTTTGAGTTCCTTGGTATCCCAGTTAGCCCCTCTAAGTAATTTGACATGATTAAGTAATCGGCTTGATTACATAAAGTGATCGACCTGATGAAAAGATCGTCTCACTAAGCTTGAAGCGCCTAAGCATTGGCTCAATAGCAAAAAGCACCGACATACAGGTTCATTAGCAAAAAGCACCGACATATAGGTTCAAGATAAAAGAGCGCCAACGTACAGGCATAGCAAAGGCAAAGTTCAGGCGAACTTTTAAGGATCGACAGGCGTGGATCTTCGGTATTTTCCTTTGGGAGATTATCGCATCAAATGAGGATGACTTCAAGAGAAGATGTCTTTGACATCACTCCCTAGCTTGCGGAAAAATGTTACAAACAACTGAAGGTAACTTCGGGCGAAATTGTCTTCGATCATAGTTCCTGAGGCATGGAAGATGATCATAATGCGGATGAGAATTATTTTCGATGATGTTCCCTTGGACGTGGAATATTATCATAGCGGAGAAGGTAGTTTCAGGCAAAGCAATCTTCTAATTTGGAAGCAGTTACAAGGCGTAGCGGTTTTTAAGCGCGATGGCATTCTCTAGCTTGCAGGAGGTCATCAAAACAGCAACAACAGCAACAGCAGCAATCAGTTACTTTAAGAGACGTGTGCTCGACGGTGCAAGATACGCATTTCTTAACTCTGTTATCTGTTTAACTAATGCTAGTTTTGCAGGTATCGACGTTACAAGATTGATTTAGGATCGCAGAACGTTCTGAATCATTCTCCGTCCCTATCGATACTTTGACTTTTGTTTTTCGAAACTTGCGTTTCTCCAAACTCAGTCAAAGTGGGGGCTTCTGTAGACACCCATTTGTGTCTCCCCGAAACCAAACCCAGTGATGAGTGCCTTTCACGTTGAATCATAATCGAATGAAACGAAAGTGTTGAAAGGTCTAGTGTTGCGGAAAGTTTTATTTCTTTTCTTTTCTCTTCTCTCTGTTTTTGAAAACTTTATTTTAATAAAACAGCCAATCTAGTTTGTTTGGTCCATGATATGGGTCCAATAGTAGTGTAGTTGGATGGGGCTTGCAAAGACCTTTCCAACGATATATTATAAGCTCAATTCCGATGAATATTGAGGAATTTATGGCCAATTTACTAAACTAGGCCCGGTTTGAGCTTTAAGTAAGGCCCAATTATCTAGGGGAGGGCCTAATATGATTTATCATTCCTAATGCAATTAGGAATGGTTTTGGTCTTCTAGAACATTCTAGAAGGTTCTTATCATTCTTAATTCAAATAGGATTCTTCAGAGTTTTAATTAGATCAAATAGCATTTTCGACTGAAATTATATTATTTTATCTTCCAGTACGGGAAATTTATCAGATTTTCGAAAACGCGTTGAAATCCAATTTGGCGTCCAACCCCAGGTCTTGGCGCCTGGAATCAGGATCGGCGCCAGACACCAGCCATTGGCGCCTGGCGCTAGCCACTGGTCCTGGCGCCAATGAGCCAGGGCTGGCGCCAAGTTAGTTTTGTGGTCTTCTGACTATGTTTTGATAAATTATCTTTTTTGGATGTTTTTCTCTATAAATATCGTATCAAAAACTCCAGTTTCATTCATCAACAATCACTTTATCAATTACCAATAATCAACTCTCTTCATTCACAAAATTATTCATCAAGGACGATTCATTAATTCTCTTCATTCATCAATTTTCAATAACATTCATTCTTGCTTTTTCTAAACCTTGGTTTTCATACAAAAATTCCGCATTCACAAGATCTAGAAACACCTAGCCATATTCGAAGTGGCCTTCGCCCTAGGCGTGAAAGGTTTTAATTTCTGAGGGTTTGGTCCCAAATCTCTCTTTCAATTATTTAATTTAATTGTTTTGCTTATTATTTTCCTTGAAGTTACTAACGTGTGTATTTTGTTATTAGAAAGAGGTACGAGGCATCCAAGTAAGTACTTTATTGATTTATTGATTTTATGATGTAGAAATCATGTTTACATTGTTGTCGTGATTCCTAGTATCATGTCTAGGGTATTTTTAATATCAAATATGATTGCTATGTGCCTTTTATTCTCTTCCTAATATTTATGATTGTTAGTATCATGTTAGGGTTAAAGATTTGATTTTTATCGCTTAATGACATGCTAGGGTTTGTTATTAATCTTGTTAGTATCATGCCTAGGATCTTGCTATGCTTTAACATGATTATTATGATTATGATTGATATTATTGTTATTAATGATGTTGATTATTAATTATGTTGCTTGATATGCATTATATTTTATATTGCTATTGCTTGGTCACCCTTTATTGCATGTTTAAAGGGAATTGGTATTAGCAATCACGCTTAATAAGATAATTAATAATCTTGTTAGGTTAATTGTGATTATAATTGAAGTGATCGCCAATAATAGTTTATTTGTACATTAAATTCAACCAACATAGATAAACAGGTTTAGGGTTAATTCTATTAATTGTATGTTAGTCAGAAAGGGCACATAAATACGAGCAGAATAAAGTAGAGGCCTATTATTAGGGCAGGTTCAATCTCTTTTAGGTTGGATTTGTACCTTCATCCCTGAACCCTTATTTGGTTCATGACCTTATTGAGTTGGCGATCTCTTGGATCGTTAAGGGGTGTAACCTTCACATCGTGAACGGTTTACAAGTTCCTTAAAAACTTGCTGGCGACTCTTTTGCTCTATCTTCTTCCCTTTTGGACGCCATCGTACTTTAGTGTATGATCACAGTGGGGTTCTAGCTAGTGGGATTTTTAAAGGCTTGAAATTATTCCCTACAACAATTCAGACCTTGGAGGACATGTTGAGAGCTTGTATGATGGATTTTGGTGGATCGTGGGAAGGAAATATACCTATGATCGAATTTTCATACAATAATAGCCATCATGCGAGCATAGGAATGACCAGGTATGCTAAGTTTCGAGGTCGGAAATCTTGAAGAGGGGTAGAATGTAATACTAACTTAGTCTTTGTCATTGCGTGAGCCTTATTTGAGATGCCTTAATTCAGAGCTCACTTTAAAGTTTGAGGACGAACTTTTTTTTAGGGGGAGTAGATGTAATACCAAAAAATTTTCTAGCTAGTATAAACTTTTAAACTTTAATTATATAATAATAAATTTTAATATTATTATTTTATTTTCAAACTTATTATTAAAAAAAAACTAATTTTGGATTATTTACAAAAAGTGATAAAAAAAAATCTTAAAGCTGATCTTTTCGACAATCTTATCTGATCATTTGAATTGAGTTTTATCTGATAACTTGAATAATCTTCTAGAATAACTAAACTCAAGAACTCTGAATTATATATACCTATCTACCCCAAACCATTGTTTTCACCATCATCTCAATTTCATAAACTCATCTCTATTTTGGTAAGCAATTGATAATCCTTTTAATGGCTGGCTTAAATAAAAGCACCTTCTTGATAAAGAATTAGAATGGTGTCGATTGATTTAACTTGTTGGGCGAGATTATCGTGCCCTCGTAATCAACCAATTTCGATCATAGCTTGCTTTACAAAAACAAAATTCCTACGTTGCTAGTTGCTAGATATTTTACAGTAACAAAAGGGATTTTTGGTTCCTTATTTTATACAATTATCTTGGTATTACTACACTAACGGGCTTACAGTGGATTTCGAAAAAGGAAAACAAAAGTAAAAGGATTTGATGGAAGTAATGATGGATTAATTTTGGGTGGAGTAGCCTATTTTTTTTTTTTTTTTACTCGTATAAACTCATGATCTTGGATTATTGTTTTTTTTTTTTTGTAAATCAAACTTTAGTATATATTTTGAGTATATATTTTTATTATATAGGTTTTTACAGACTGCTAACTAAGTAGTGGGTAGTACGTGTAAAATGATACTAACTTAGACCTCGTTTATTTGTTTATATGTAGACGGAGGCTACCAGGTGAACGTTTTGGTGGTTACTTACCTTAAGATCTATGCACGTTCAAGGTATTTTTCAATGTCCATAATCTTTAGAATCCCGTTACGAAATAGTTTTGAAATATTGTGTGACAACTAAGTGCTTATATAATTATATGTGATGAATGTGCTATCGTATGATATTATGGAATCATATTATATACTAATTTTATATTATGTGTACTAGTATATGTATTTTTGAAAATCTAAACAATTGATATCATATGAGTTTTTTTTTTTAAAATAATTAAAATCTTGGGAATTGGACGATCGATTATATGTAATTGTTCCTTTCAAAGGCATATAGAGAAAAGAGTTGTAATTGGTATGTCATATAGAATTACTATGTTTTAATAATAATGAAATTGAAATATTGTTATTTGGGTTTAAATTTATTTGTGTAATACTTGTGTACAGTGTAGTTAGATGATTTAATCTAATGAAATGTACAATGAAATTAAATCTAAGAAGGGAAATGAAACCCGAAAGGGTAAAGAACAGGTTTCCCACTAGTAGCTATGGTTGCTACTAGGTGGTTTAAATTATTGTATATTGTTGTTAGTCTTCCTCCTAATCACTGGGTATTGGTGAGGGGTGTTCACACTAGGGACATTATGTTTTATTTTATGGCCATTTGGGGTTACGCGTGACCCTGTGTAAAGTAGGTGGTGATAGGGACTACTCCTAGTTTTCTAGCATTCTCTTTCCCTTTCTTAACTAAAGTAGTAAAGTGTTATGAGACAATTTGATTTTGGTTTAGTATTATATTGCCTATGGGACTATATTATGAATAAAAATGTTTTCTAACTAAAATTATTTATTTTACGGGATGGAGTTAGAGTTACTCAGTTTATCTGATTTTGGGAGTTTTTTCTCTTTTCTTGTTTCTGATATATTTTGTAGGTTGGTAACAGGGTACTCGCTTATGTGTGAGGAGATGTTAGAATAATCACGTAGCTAAGACAAATTAGTTTATTTCCGAATTTAATTCTTTTCCTTTTAATTATTGTTTTTTTTAAAAATTATTTGCAGTTTTGATGTAATGACTATTTCATTATCCACCACTTAGACCACTTAGTTTATTAAATAGTATTTCGTTTTTCTTTTCATTTATTTTCTACGGATAATAAGTGTAGCAGTAACACTCCCAGGGTTCCATGGCTGGATTTTGAAAGTTTAAGGTCACTCTTACTGTTTTGAAAACACTCGAATTTTAGGGATGTTATACACACTTGCTAGCATTGCTACCCACACCAGCCAGCAATGCTAGCATGCTCGGCTGGGTGCGGCTGCCACGCATCTAACACTCGGTTTGCTCGGGGCATTCCGATGCTAGGGGTATTTATGACAATGTTGATTGTTTGATTTTACCATGTCGTTTCCTAAATTTGACTCGAGTTGAGACGCTCAGTTTCGATGCTCCTAGCACTACATATGATGTCTATGCTCATAATACTCTAACGAATCATTAATTCCTTTGGATTAATTCGTCGTCACGGATAAGTTACTTGACTGGGTGTGACACGAAGTTTTCAGTAAGATTAAGCTAAAATATTAATTATACATTAATATTACTAATCAAAAGCGTCCTCCAGCTAGACATTCTTATTACTTGACCTTACTTAATATGACTTTCTAATGATTCAAAACCGTCATCCGAATAATACACTTGTTCGAAGGACACCTTTCCCATCAGTTTTGTCATGGTATCGACCGGAGTCGAGGACGGCTTGCACGATGATATATTGGCTCGGGTCATCTAAGGACGAGGAACCAAAACCTAAATCTTTGTTTCAGTTAGAGCATTGTATTCAACGAGCATGACATTTTTTAAAATTTCAGGTCATCTAAGGCGGTGATCGGGTTGCACGAGAGTACGTGGGAATGGAGATGTCAAATCATGAAAGTAAAATGGCTATTTTGTCTTGAAAATTCCATGAGAGCTACGTGTGGCCATTTTTGGTGAAGTAGTGGGGGTTATGTTGCGGGAGTGGGCTACAACATTAGGCCGGATTGGAGAGGACAGGTTAGTTAATTTGGATTGTGGTGACGCGGGCTGGGCTTCTATTTGTGGTGGGGAAGCAGGGCGGGCTGAAGAAAGAAGCTGAGGAGGAGACTAGGCTGTAAGGGATGGAGGTGTGACAAGGCCCATAAGAGTGGGTTAGGCCTGTAGAGGAGTTGAGTGAGTATTCATTTGATGCAAAATGGCGGAAGAGAGGCCATGATCCAAAAAGTCAAATGTGTTGGCAGAAGGTGTATGAATTTTGGAGAAGGGGAATTAAGTCTCATCAAAGATAACATATCGAGAAGTGAAAATTTTGTGGCTTGAAATGTCGTAGAATTCGTAGCCATGATGATTGGGAGGATATCCTAAGAAGACACACGGTGTGGACCGGGCTTGAAGTTTATTAATAGAAGTAGAGGAAAAGATTAGGTAGCAAAGACAACATAAAACCCAAAGGTATGAGAGTATGATTGATACTTTTGATGAAGAATTTGTGTTGGTGAATTTAAAGCTATGGTTTTTAATGGAAGGATTTTATGTAAGTAGGTGGCCATTTGTAAGGAATGGTGCCAAAATGAGGGAGGCATGAAGGAGTGAGCAAGAAGAGTTCAAATCATGTTGTTTATGGTACGAATATTGCATTTCTACTTACCATTTTGAGGTGAGGTGTAAGGACATGAGAAACTGAATAGCATACCATCTTGTTAAAAGAAATGTCAAAATGGTCCATTATCATATTCTTTTCCATTATTGCATTGGAATCATTTAACTTCCCTTTCAAATTGAGTTTTAACATATACACGAAATTGAAGAAAATATGAATGAACTTTGGGTTTTTTGCAAATAGGAAATGTCCATAAAAACATATTAAAATCATCCAAGAACAATACATAATAAATATGTACAGCCAAATTCAGTTTTGGAGCGTCTAAATTGAAGGACTTTAGATACTGTAAGAGGAATTACATGAATGACATTCATAAGAATCTAAACACCAACATCAATGCATAACACATAAACACCAAATAAAAATACCTTTGAAGCGTGATTCCACGTGTGATCAAGTAAGAACAATGGGAGATAAAGAACATCAAGCGTGATTCCTCTACTTGGTCCATGGGCACATATTAGACCTCCACTAATGCTAGTTAGTCGTGATTGAACCTTTTAATCAACCTTATACGAAGAGGAAGGAACAAATCAATAGATATCCAACACCACAAACACCACACACTACCTAGGGGTGGCCGACCATACGGAAGGGGTGAGAGAGAGAGAGTGAGAGAGAGGAGGGCGTGTGTGAGAGAGGAGAGAGATAGCTTCGGGTTTTTTGGGAATTGGTTGCCTTGTTTCACAATTTACTAACTTGTTAATTATGACTTCCATTCAACCTTATTCATGGACTTTATTTATAGATCATATCTAGAAATAAGAGTCCATGTCAAGCCGAAATTCCTAACTCAAATCTAACTACTCTAGCCTAACTCCATTCATGGTCCATCATAGCCTCATGAAGCTCATTAATGACCCTCTTACTTGTTTAACCCAATAACCTTGTTATGAGACCTCATAGGATCCATTCTATTGGGCTTTGGACTATTTGACTAGCCAAAAGATCATTTATCATATCTAGCAACAAACAATGACGACCCAAAATAATAAATTTATTATCTCCATAATAGTGATCCTTGATATATCTAGTATTTGCACTTATCGAAGACATAATTCCTTGAATCTCCAACTTGTCCGAGACAAGTGCGCAATATTAAAATTCCTTAAGTTAATGTGAGCCGATTGGATAATATGATTGCATCTCATGTCGTGAGCTTATTAATCTTCAAATCTTTTCTTGAAATCTGAGTTAGAATTACAAAACAAATGATTACTGTGTAATCCATTTGAGCATGGATATTAATTTTCTGATTTCTCCCTCTTCAAGGGGCCAAGACACATTCCTAATTAAATAGGTAGACTCAATCCAATTTTGTGGCAACCAAGGCTTCCACTTAATTCTTGAAGTAACAAGGAAACATTCTTTATAATCTCCAGTTACGAGCAAACGTTTGGATGTACCACAGTTAAATCAATCATTGAACGGATCAGGTTCCACTCATTTCAAAGGAATCCACTAATGTGGAAGCTCAATGATTGAACTTCAAAGTAGGTCTATCGTATGATCATGCATAATTTATGCATATCCATGGGATTGACCGAGCATCACTATGCCCCTGTAGCCCATGAAACTGCGCTATCCAATCAATCTTAAATGCTAGTCCATTTATTGAAATCATTTATGTCCAATTTAATTATTTCAAACTAGGAACTTAAATAATATATGAATTTTAATCACCTGTAGGGTTTCATTTATCAGGTCATCAACCTGATGAGCCCATTGACCCATAATTATTTTGGACATTTTATTTAACATTAAACCATAATTATATAAGAGAAATAATAAATTTCTAATTAAACATAATTTTGCAAATGAATTTATTACGTATGTAATAAATTTTTCTCAAAAACAAATACAACTTGAATTACATCATCCGCTTTAATCCATTTGCTATAGTATGAGTGCAGGAAATAGTTCAAGCACCTTAAACTTTGAGCCCCAATGTAATCGTACATTTAAGCATGGTGGCGTCCAAAGGGAAGAAAGCTTGAGTGAAAGAGTCGCTACGACAAGTTTTAGGAACTTGTAAACCATTCACAAGGTGAAGGTTGCACCCCATTCACGGTCACAGAGATCCCTAACTCCATAGTGGTCCTGAACCATGACTGGATATTCGGGGATGATGGTACAAATTCAACCTAAAAGAGATTGAACCTGCCCTAAATAGACCTCTATTTTGTTCTCGTCATATTCATGTGCGCTTTTCGATCAACATACAATCAATATGTTAATCCTAAACCTTTTAATCAATGTTGGTTGATTATTAATGAACAAATAAATCTATTATTGGTGATTACTTGAATTAAAATCATATTAGCCTAAATAAAATTATTAATTATCTTATTAAGCATGATTTCAAATACAAATTCTCATTAAACTTGCAAGAGAGGGTGTGATCAAGCAATAACAATAATAATATCAAGCATCATAATAATAACTCTACAAATCATGTATCACCGTAATAATCTCCTCAAAGCATAATAATATTAGCAAGATCTTAGGCATGATAGAAACAAGATTAATAACAAATCCTACTATGTCACCAAACATTAAAAATCAAAGCTTTATCCTAACATGATACTAGAAAGCAATAAAAGCGTCCTATCATGGTTAAGTAATTAAATTACTTACTTTGATGCCTCATACCACTTTCTATCAAAACAATACACGCGTTAGTAACTTCAAGAAAAATATTAAAGTAAACAATCAAAATAATCATTGAAATTAGATTTGGGACCAAACCCTCAGAACTATTAACCTTTCGCATCAGGGTCTAAGGCAACTCCGAGCTTGGTTATGTATATTCGAGTCTCGTTATGGACGTATGATGTATTTTGAAAAGGCCAGGCTTAGAAATCTAGAGAGAAAAAAGAATAAGCTTTAGCTTTGAGAGAGAAAAAGAGATGATGATTCTGGGTGAATTGAAAAGAGGAAAATTGACCCTATTTGTAGAAAAAAAAATTGACCGAAACGATAAGAAAAAAGTTAGAATTTCACTCAGAGTAAAACCAGCTCCAATGTGGCGCGACAGGGCTATCGCATAGCGACAGGCGTATCGCGACGCAATAGAAGCTTTACGATAGAATTCTGTACGGAGCCCTTCATCCAATTGAATAGGGTTACTTAGAGTCTGTACTTATTTTCTATTAAATCAGATTTCATCCTTTTTAAACAATTGTTTTATTCCAAATAGAATTCGTTATCTTTAAAAAAAAAAATAATAATAATTACTAATCCTAATCCCTTTAGAACTCAAAATAACCTTCTAGATAATTCTAAAAGACCAAGATAAATCCTAATTACTTTAAGAATACAATCATAATTAATGGACCCTCCACATGATCATTGGGTCACCCATAAAACTCATTTAGACCCAATTTGTAATACCCCGTATTTTTATTGTATTTTATAAATTATTTACTTATTTATAAAGTATATTTTGGGGTCACCTTGTTTTAATTATAGGATTTAAATAAATTAAGTTTTTAATTTGATTAATACTCACTCTACCACATTACAATTATATATATATAACAAGCCCAATCATTCTTTTATTTATTTGGGCCAATTGTTTCTCCCTCCTATCATCTTTTATGAAGCCCAAATATCTTAAATCTACCCTAACCTATATATACTCCTTCAATCCCCAAAAAAATTTTCCCACAAAAGAGGTTAGTCTTACTTTTATTTTCTCTTTATTTTTTTTATCTTATTTTCCTTTAATTTTCTTTTCTTTTATTTCTTTTTCTTGTTCTTCTTTCTTTTCTTTCCCCTTCATCCTTCCCGCAGAATCAAGCAGCCCCACCCCCTACTGTCTGGCCAGCCTCGTCGCCGGCCAGCCACCTGTTGTCGCCGGCGACCTGCCGGTGGTCGCCCAAACTGCATCGCCGCACCACCTTTCTTCCACCCTTCTCTCTCCTCTTGTTTTAATTATTGTTCTAATAAATTATAATTTGGGTTTTTGATTTTAAATTGTTTAAACATGATTAGTATGTTCTACAATTGTGCTTTGATGATTAAAGGTTGTAAATTTTAGATTATAAAGTGTTTAATTTTCAGATTTTATGAAGTATTAAAAGTTAGGGTTTTAATTATTAAAGTGTTGATTTTTAGGGTTCTAACTTACAATTGATTTGGGGGTTTTATATACCCATTGATTGTAAGTGGTAATAAAGCTTAAAGATTGTATCTTTATGGAGTTTTAATGAAATTTTAATGGGTTTTTGTTAATAGAATAATGCTGGAATTTATATTTACATACTACTTTTGTGTATTAATTAAAAGGAGTTGATTACCCATAAGTAGAGAATGTTTTAAGTGGTTTTAAAAAATTTTCAGATTTATTTAAGGGGTTTAATCCTTAAAAAGTATGCTGGAACTTTTATATGAACACGCAAATTCATGTTTTAATAATTAGATTTCCGTTCGTTAATATTAATCTCGTTTTAATCCCAATCAGGTTCTAAACTCCTCCGATTTTGATAAAAAAAGTATTGTTTTTCGAGTGGAAACAACGTTTTAAGAAAAACTCACTATCTTTGATAGTGCGTACTACCCTGTCGTGGCCAAATTCAGCCTCTAAATACGATTTTCGAACAGTTTTTTATTTTTAACGAAGTTTTTTTATGCTTTAAATTTTATCTTTGAGTTTAAAAGGGGTAAGAGATAATTTAATGTTCCTATAGATAATTTAAGTATAAAGATGTATTTTGATGAAGTTTTAAAGGATTTTTGATTAGTTTAAAATGTTGGAATTTTATTTAAAGTAGTATAATTGTGATTTTTAATAAAAGGGTGTGATTATCCATTAAAAAGGAGTTTAATTAGGGGTTTAAAAATAATTTTCAGATTATTATAAGTTATTTAAAGTTAGTTTAAGTTGCTAGAAATTGTGTATACGAGGGTAATTAATATAGTATTATTGTCCCTTTATGTAGGAGACTTGATTCGAGAATTGTTGTAGAGTACTCGGTTATTTTAAGGACTTTATTGAGGTACGTTCGCGTACTTAGCATAGTTATGTTGATAAAGTAGCATGCTAAATGTGTTTGATTAATTAAAAATAGTATCATGCTA
This sequence comes from Chenopodium quinoa, assembly GCF_001683475.1. Lineage (NCBI taxonomy): Eukaryota > Viridiplantae > Streptophyta > Magnoliopsida > Caryophyllales > Amaranthaceae > Chenopodium > Chenopodium quinoa. The sequence goes on from NW_018742345.1 coordinate 6,274,808, forward strand.
TGATTGGAATGGAAATTTGTGATTTGGATGTTATTATTGATTGATTTGTGATGAGTTATTGAATGGAAATTTATAGTTTGGAATATTATTTATGAACCACATGTTTATTTATGGCTTGATAGAGAGCATGTTTAATCAAAGTAATTGTTTAATTATGTTTGGAATATTGAAAAGGAATTTTATTATGGTTAATATGATTTTTATTGATGCTTTAAGCATGAGGAAGGAGCTATATAAGTGTCTATGTACACAAGGAATAAATTGTATGTTGGTGCCTTTGTGCACTTAATGTGTTTTTTAACACCGAGGGATAGGCTTTTTGGCTCTTTATGCGTTTAAGGTGTCTTTGACACTGAGGTAGAATTAAAAAGGGTTCAACATTAAATATTATGTGGTCACTAAATATTCAAGAATTAAATTGGTATGTTTGTTGATTGAAAAATTATTGATGATTGAATAGTTATGCTTTGAGAGTCATCACCAAGTCTAATTATATGTAAATAACGTAAAGTGAAAGAGATTACGCACCAAAACTCTTGGAACGTATATACCTTGAGTATGAACATATCGGGGAGTTATGTGACTTTATATTTGATCATCACTTCTAACAGAGTACAGGACGTTGTATATTCCTTTTTATTATCATTATGCGCTAGAATTCCGCCACCTATGTGTGGCACAGGTTTGTCGCTAGCACGGTTAGCTCCCGTGTTAGTTAACCTCAATTTATTGGGGGAGGTATAGTTGGAAACCCGTTCGATGCGTAATCAACGCTAAATAAATTATTTAGTGTCTAGTTAAAGTGTCTTGTTGATTGTTGTGTGTGCTTGTAAATAGGTGCATTGAGGTAAGTGTGTGTTGATAGGTGAAAGCATGTTAGTGTGTTTAATTACGCTTATGTACTCAGCTTTGCTGATTGTGTGTGTTTGTGTGTTTGGCCATGTCTTTATCTTGGCCCTATGATGACCCATTTTTAATGGAGAGTAGTGGGGACAAGTGGAGATAATCTTTTCAGGTGTTGAAGTATATTCATGACGGGGTGAGTGAAGAGCGAATCATGCTAGTTTCTATTAGTTGTGATGCGGTTTATTGCTTTCAAATATTATATTATGTTACGCTTATGAGACTAACGCAAAGGTTTTCATAATTTAATTGGTTTTGATAAGGGCCTTCAATGGTTCCAAGTTGTAGGTTGATTTTATTTGACTTCGTTTGACTTTGGTTTTAACTTTACTTTCGTTTGGTTGACTTTTTAGTTGACTCGTTTTGAATGGTTTTGATTTAAGTCTTCCGTTGTGTGTCTTTGATAATTGCCTTAGCCGTTCTCACGGTAGCGGTAATGTCTTAGATATTCCTAAATCGTATTTTAAAGAGTGAAATAGGTATTTTTAAAGGAAAGGAATTTCTAGGGTGTTACACAGTTTAGTATTTTGACCATAACTTCCTCGTTATAACTCAAAAATGGGCTTATAATATACTGTTGGAAAGCTTTTTTCAAACCACATCCAACTACATAAGTATTGGACCCATATTATGGAAAAATAAATATAAATTGGACATTTTTCATAAATAGGATACGAAAAGAATGATTCTCGAAATAAGAAATGAATTATTTTTATTTAAACATTTTAGAAAACAGCGGAATTGACAAGACTCTTCAACATTTCACCTCGTTTGATATTCAATGAATTAAAAGGTACTCATCACTGGGTTTTGTTTTTTGGGAGACACAATCAAGTGTCCAGAATGAGTCTCATGCTTAGGAAATGGAAGGGGTTTAATAAGTGGATCAGTGATGTTCTCATTTGTATGAACTTTGTACATCTTAACATCTTCTCTGCCAAAAATTTCTCTAATGAGGTGATATTTCCTCTCAACATATATGGGTTTGAAGTGTGACCTTGGATCCTTTGATTGAGAATTGGTGCCAGTGTTGTCACAATACACCACAATTCCTTCTTAGGCACTTGGTACAATGTCCAAATTTGTAAGGAACGTCTTTATCCAAACTACTTCTTTAGCTGCATCAACGGCAGCCAAATACTACAATTCTTTTGTAGAGTCTATGACAATGCTTTAATTTGATCTCTTCTTGCACACTACTCCTCCATTTAGACAAAAAATGTACCCTGACTGGGATTTGAAGTAATCTTTTTCTATTTGGAAACTTGCATCCGTATAGCCCTTGAAAACTCACTCATCCTTCTGATGAGTGTCATTTACGGCACTCATATGGTAGCATTTTAGGACGTTTTTCTTATATTTAATATTTTTATCTTCAAATAATGCTTTCGTTTTGATCTTTTATGATTTAGTTCCTTCATTCCCTTTACTTTGTAATTTCTTAGATTTTTAGGGTATTTTTATCTTTTCCTTTTTACTTGCTCTAATTTCTTTCTTAACAGGACTTGCTAGGCTCAGTATTCTTTTCGAAAGGATTTCCAAGTCTTTTGGATTCTTGGGACAAGCTTTAGCATTATTTGGTTGGCATATGTGCATGTTAAGAGACAAGCTCCTACTTTTGGCTTTGGCGCTCTCGTGCATCACCATCATCGCATGTCTTGATCATGATTGCGTAAAAAATGAAGTTTTCAAGGATGCCTACCTCGCGGGCATCACATGAGAGTTTTGAATATAGGGATGCATGAGAGCGCTAAGATCGAAGATTAACGTAAAGGAGCCATGAGAGGAGCCATGCCACATGCTTGCAGCAGGGGTGCGCGCGCACATACCCCCTTATGCGTGTGCGCAGGCCCCTCTGTGCGCGTACACGAGCCTGTTGCGTGTGCGCACAAAGGCCCTCCATCCTTTTGTTTTCTTTTGCTACATATACCTTTGACCTTTCCTTTTTTAGGAGATGACGTTTTTTCTAATACTTGATTTATTTTTCTAATTTTAGTAAAGAAAAAAATTAGAGAGAGAAACACTTGATTAATTGATTTGTACTTGAAATTACTTCCTTATGCTTGGATTTTTTCCTTAATCAATAATAATTAGTGAGAATTTCTTCCCTTGAATTTACTTTTTGCTTGATTCTACCTTTAATTCTTGAATGATTGATTTGATTGTTGATCTTTGGTTTGAAAATTTGTTTTATTTGATTTCTTTTTTATTAAGCTTAAAATTATGATATTTGAGATCAATTTGTTTTGTTTTTTAATTTCATTACTTCTAATGAGTAGATTAGTAGCTAGGAAGATGGGGAAGCATGCTTGATTGATGATCTTTACTAGATAATGATTCTTAATTGATTGAATTGTTGCAATTAAATTGGTTGACATGATCTTGCATGTGATTAATTTGATTAAGAGTGATCAACCTTGATGATTAATCTAGATTGCATAGTAATTTTCAATGACATGAACCCTTGATTTGAGAATTTCTTTAATTGGTTGAATTTGATTGCGATTTTACTTTTTTGTCATTCATAGTAAACCCTAGCTTGACTTATAGGAGATAGCTCTTGAATTCTATTGATTGCAACTATTGTTTTCCCTTGCAACATTTGAATCAATTGAGTTATTCATCGATTGGCATGATAATTGAGCTTGCATGTGGAACCTAAATTCCTAGTGTTTATCATATTGATTTTCTTCATTGTTTAGTTAATTAAAACTTTAGTTACACCTCAATTTACCTCTCATTCTTCGAAGTAGCTTGACTATAGGATATAGCATTCTCCTCCTCATTCCTCGTGGTTCGACTCGAACTTGCCCTATACTAGGAGTTAGTTTGATTTACTTTTTTGTTTTATTCGCGGTGCTTTAGATTTCAACGACCTAGATTACCACAAATCACCTTGTCGCCATAAATTACAAACATTCTTTTAATCCTTCTCATGTACTTAAGGATGTTCTTGGCAGCTGTATAGTGTGCTTCACCTGGATTTCCCAAAAATCTGCTACACATGTAAGAACATATGAAACCTTCGGCCTTGTACATATTATGATATATATAATAGACCGTATTGCAAAAGCATAAGGTATACTAGCCATACATCTCATCTATTTTAGCTTTTAAGGGCACTAAGATTTACTGAGCATAATGTCATGGGACAAGGGGGGCAATCTTTTCTTGGAGTTATTCATCTTAAATCTGTTAAAAACCTTATCAATATAATTCTCTTAACTTTTTCCAATTATCTTTCGAGATCTGTCCCGATGGATTTTTTTTCCAAAATGTACCCCGCTTAACCCAAGTCTTTCATGGAGAAACAACCTTTCAACCATTCCTTGATTGACTCAAGCATTAGTATTTCATTCCCCATAAGTAGTACGTCATATACATACAAGAATAAGAAAACTAACCTGCTCCCACTAGACTTCTTGTATACACAAGGTTCCTCTTCACTTTTGAGAAAACCAAACGGTTTGATTACCTCATCAAAACAAAGGATCCAACTCCTTAATGCTTGGTTCAATTAATTGATGGATTTCAGAAGTTTGCATACCCTTCTTGGATTTTCTAGATCTTAAAAACCTTCATGTTGTGTCATATACACTTCCTCCATCAAGAACTCATTCAAGAAGGTGGTTTTGACATCCATCTGCCAAATTTCATAATCGAAAAATGCAGCAATCGTTAGAAGAATCCAAATGGACTTAAGCATAGCTACTAGGGAAAAGGTTTCATCATAGTCAATACCATGAATTTACTTGTAAAGTTTTGCAAAAAGTCTTGCTTATAGATGTAGGCATTTCCATCTTTGTCTATCTTAATCTTGTAAACCCAATGTAGGCGTCGTTCGAAGAGCGCCTATGTTAAGCATGTGTGAATATGCTTGGCACTCATAGGAAGTAGGAATTGACATATATGATTAGGGATAAGAAAATTAGGGAGCTGCCAACAAGTTTTTAAGGAACATGTAAATAGTTCATGGAACATAAAAGGCAACCACGATTGCGGGCAACGATAGGCAAGAACAATTGACCCGTGAAGGTTACACCCCATTCATAATGTCATGGGACATGGGGAGCAATCCTCTCTTAGAGTTATTCATCTCGAATATGTTAAGAACCTTATCAATATAAATGCTTGAATTATTCCAATCATCCTTCGAGATCTGTCTCGATGGAATTTTTTTCCAAAATGTACTCGGCTTAACCTATGTCTTTCATGGAGAAACAACCCTTCAACCATTCCTTGAAAGACTCATGAAGTGGTATGTCATTCACCATGAGTAGTATGTCATCTACATACAAGACTAAGAAAACGAAGATGCTCCCGCTAGACTTTTTGTATACACAAGGTTCCTCTTCGATTTTGAGAAAACCAAACTGTTTGATTGCCTCATAAAAACAAAGGTTCCAACTCCTTGATGCTTACTTCAATCCGTATATGGATTTCTGAAGTTTGCATACCCTTCAAGGATTTTCTAAATTTTAAAAACCCTCAGGTTGTGTTATATACACTTCCTCCCTCTAGAACCCATTAAAGAAGGTGGTTTTGACATCCATCTGCCATATTTCATAATCGAAAAATGCAGCAATCGCTAGAAGAATCCAAATGGACATAAGCATAGCTACTAGGGAAAAATTTTCATCATATCAATACCATGAATTTTCCTGTATAGTTTTGCATATAGTCTTGCTTCTAGATGTAGGCATTTCCATCTTTGTCTATCTTAATCTTGTAAACCCAATGTAGGCGTCGCTCGAAGTGCGCCTATGTTAAGCATATGTGAATATGCTTGGCACTCATAGGAAGTAGGAATTGACAAATATGATTAGGGACAAGAAAATGAGGGAGCTGCTAACAAGTTTTTAAGGAACTTGTAAATCGTTCATGGATCATAAAAGGCAACCACGATTGCGGGTAACGATAGGCAAGAACAATTGACCCGTGAAGGTTACACCCCATTCATAATGTCATGGGACATGGGGAGCAATCCTCTCTTAGAGTTATTCATCTCGAATATGTTAAGAACCTTATCAATATAAATGCTTGAATTATTCCAATCATCCTTCGAGATCTGTCTCGATGGAATTTTTTTCCAAAATGTACTCGGCTTAACCTATGTCTTTCATGGAGAAACAACCCTTCAACCATTCCTTGAAAGACTCATGAAGTGGTATGTCATTCACCATGAGTAGTATGTCATCTACATACAAGACTAAGAAAACGAAGATGCTCCCGCTAGACTTTTTGTATACACAAGGTTCCTCTTCGATTTTGAGAAAACCAAACTGTTTGATTGCCTCATAAAAACAAAGGTTCCAACTCCTTGATGCTTACTTCAATCCGTATATGGATTTCTGAAGTTTGCATACCCTTCAAGGATTTTCTAAATTTTAAAAACCCTCAGGTTGTGTTATATACACTTCCTCCCTCTAGAACCCATTAAAGAAGGTGGTTTTGACATCCATCTGCCATATTTCATAATCGAAAAATGCAGCAATCGCTAGAAGAATCCAAATGGACATAAGCATAGCTACTAGGGAAAAATTTTCATCATATCAATACCATGAATTTTCCTGTATAGTTTTGCATATAGTCTTGCTTCTAGATGTAGGCATTTCCATCTTTGTCTATCTTAATCTTGTAAACCCAATGTAGGCGTCGCTCGAAGTGCGCCTATGTTAAGCATATGTGAATATGCTTGGCACTCATAGGAAGTAGGAATTGACAAATATGATTAGGGACAAGAAAATGAGGGAGCTGCTAACAAGTTTTTAAGGAACTTGTAAATCGTTCATGGATCATAAAAGGCAACCACGATTGCGGGTAACGATAGGCAAGAACAATTGACCCGTGAAGGTTACACCCCATTCATAATCCCATGGGACATGGGGAGCAATCCTCTCTTGGAGTTATTCATCTCGAATATGTTAAGAACCTTATCAATATAAATGCCTTGAAATATTCCAATCATCCTTCGAGATCTGTCTCGATGAAATTTTTTTCCAAAATGTACTTGGCTTAACCTAAGTCTTTCATGGAGAAACAACCCTTCAACCATTCCTTGACTGACTCATGCATTGGTATGTCATTCACCATGCATAGTATGTCATCTATATACAAGACTAAGAAAACTAAGCTGCTCCCACTAGACATTTTGGATACACAAGGTTCCTCTTCACTTTTGAAAAAACCAAACTGTTTGATTGCCTCATAAAAACAAAGGTTCCAACTCCTTGATGCTTACTTCAATCCGTAGATGGATTTTTAAAGTTTTCATACCCTTCAAGGATTTTCTAGATAATAAAAACCCTCAAGTTGTGTTATATACACTTCCTCCCTCTAGAACCCATTCAAGAAGCTGGTTTTGACATCCATCTGCCAAATTTCATAATCGAAAAATGCAGCAATCGCTAGAAGAATCCAAATGGACTTAATCATAGCTACTGGGGAAAAGGTTTCATCATAGTCAATACCATGAATTTTCCTGTATCGTTTTGCATATAGTCTTGGTTATAGATGTAGGCATTTCCATCTTTGTCTATCTTAATCTTGTAAACCCAATGCAGGCGTCGTTCAATATGCGCCTATGTTAAGCATGTGTGAATATGCTTGGCACTCATAGGAAGTAGGAATTGACATATAAGATTAGGTACAAGGAAATTAGGGATCTGCCAACAAGTTTTTAAGGAACTTGTAAATCGTTCATGGATCATAAAAGGCAACCTCGATTACGGGCAACAATAGGTAAGAACGATTGACCCGTGAAGGTTACACCCCATTCATAATGCCATGGGACATGGGGAGCAATCCTCTCTTGGAGTTATTCATCACAAATCTGTTAAGCACCTTATCAATATAAATGTCTTAAATTATTCCAATCATCCTTCGAGATCTGTCTCGATGGAATTTTTTTCCAAAATGTACTCGGCTTAACCTAAGTCTTTCATTGAGAAACAACCCTTCAACCATTCCCTGACTGACTCATGCATTGGTTAAGGAAGTCTATACCCACTTGCAATTAACAAGTTTTACCCCATTAAGGAAGTCTACTAAGGCCCACACAACATTTTTAGAGATCGACTCCATTTTAGACTTCATGGCCTCAAGCCATTTCTTTGAGTTAAGGCTTGGAAAAGGTTTCTTGTAAGGGGGTAGGTTCTTCATTTTACAAATTTCAGAATCCTCAGTTAAGAGAATATCAACAAATTGTTTGTTTCTGATTCTAGAAGACCTACGTGCGGTAGGAGCCACACTAGAAATTTTTTCTTCAACTGTTTGAAAATTTTCACGATAATTAGATTCAAGTGGGATGATAGGAGTCTTGGTAGTTGAATTAGGTTGCTCTAGCATGTGATTTATCAAATTAGCAAACTCATGCATCCTCGCCTCTGATGTGGTGTTATCCATATCTATTTTTTGCTCATCTTGAATTTCTTCGAGAACCATTTTACTCCCACTAGGCTTTTTAGAATGAAATTCATTTTCTAGAAGGACACCATCGCGAGTAACAAACACTTTGTTATCTGCGAGATTGTAGAAGTAATACCCTCTTGTCTCCTTGGGATAACCCACGAAAAAACATTTGTCTAATTTAGGCCATAGTTTGTCGCCTTGTAAACATATTACAAAGGATTTACATCCCTAAATCTTGAGAAAATATAACTTTAGAGCTCTTCCATTCCACATATCATATAGTCTTTTCAATAGCTTTGGATGAGCTTCTGTTTAGTACTTTTATAGCTGCTTTGAATGCATATCCCTCTAATGATATGTGAAAACCAATAAAGCTCATCATGGATCGAACCATGTCTAGCAAGGTTCGATTCCTCCTTTCTAACACGCCATTAACTGTAGTGTTCCGAAAGGAGTTAGTTGTGAAAGTATTCCACATTCCCTCAGATTATCGTCACATTCTTGGGTTAAATATTCACCACCACAATAATATTTTAGTGTTTTATTTGTTTTCCCAAGTTGATTTTGTACTTCATTCGGGAATTCTTTGAGTTTTCAAAGGCTTTCGACTTATGCTTCATTATGTAAATATAACTAAATATACTTAAATCAACAGTGAAGTTAATGAAGTAACTAAATCCACCCTTAGCTTTTGAACTCATTAGTCCACACACATCTATATGTATGAGTCCCAAAAGGTCAGTTGATCTTTCACATATTCCCGTAAAGGGTGACTTGGTCATTTTACCGAGAAAGCATGACCAACAGTTTCCAAATGATTCATAATCAAATGATGAAAGGAGTACATCCTTATGTAATATCTTAATGCACGTTTGGTTAATATGGCCTAGCTATAATGCCATAGGTATGTTGGATTTGAACCATCTGTTCTTTGCTTTTTGTGATCTATGTTGTAGATATGGGTCGTATAATCTAATACATATAAATCATTAACCAATTTAGCACTAGCAATTCATATATCATATTTTCCCTTGAAATAAAACAACATTTGTCTTTTGTTTAAAAAGAAAACCTTTTAACATCTAAAACAAGAACTGAAATAATGTTTTTAGTAATCGCGGGAACATAATAACATTTATTAAGCACCAAAACGAGTCTAGATGGGAGCTTGAGTTCATAGCTTCTAATAGCAAGTGCAGCAACAGTTGCTCTATTTCCTACTCAAAGCATCATTTCCCCTTTTGCTAGCCTTTGACTCACTCTTAAGCCCTACATTTGTTTAACAATGTGAGCACCACAACCGGTATCGAATACCCATGTGGAAGAGGAAATAAGGTTCATTTCTACAACAAAAACATTGGATAACTCCTTACCTTCTGTTTTCACTGGTGTGTTATGGGGAAAACCTGGTAAGTGTCAAGACCACCTACGGCAATAGAAGCATTAGCTTCCCTCCTTCCTCAAGTACTCCTCTGTATGGTTGATCCATATATCAACAAGCAACACTGCCGAGCCGTCATCATTATAAATAAGCTTGACCAGATCAAATCCATCGTGAAGTGAAAACAGAATAATGTCACACGCAGAGTAATCCTCTAATGCCCCCCCTAAGATGTCCATCTGATTGAATAATTCAATCAGTTCCTTGATATGGTTCTTAACTAACTGATCAGGAGTGAGTTTCTAGCCATTATCTTATAATTAATATTGTAAGTCTAAAACCTTACACTGTCTATCCAGGAGTAATATATTTAAGGAATCGAGTTAACGACATCCTTGACATTTTAGTCATTGATGCCTCTAATTTGTAATGCCCTAATGCCACCTCTACAGATGGCATGTAGACATTCTCACAGGTTAGTCAATTCGTAATCCTTGAGCCTTCTTTCCCAACAAGTTGGAATTGAATTTAATATGAGATTCCTTAATTTATCTGCATCCGAAACATCTTTCCCATGCCTATCAGGAGTGCAACTCACTATGAATCTGCTTTCAATTGGAATATATAATCGAGCTTTGAGCTTTTGGCTCTTAAGAACACCTTAGCTCATCTTTCCATTCCTTGAAGTTTTTGAGGTTGTGCCTTATTTTTAGTTTGGTTGGAAAATTAGTGTTGTCATTAATCCTATTAATCTACAAACAAAAATAAAAACAAGGCAAGGTTCAATAGTTATATTTAATAAAATTTAAAGTACCATAAGCGTATTAAATAGGTAACTTTAAAACAGTTTATTCAAATGATTCCAAGATCCATTATTTGTGTAATAGATGATCAGACTAAGGCCCTACCATCAAGCATTATATTTTCAAGGTGAGTAAACTTTTTACTAATTACAACTCTTGTAACTCTTGGTTGAATAAGTAACCATCACATGTTAAATTATTACCCTTTTCTTCAAGGTTCCAAACTTTATAGGTAACCTTGTTGAGTATAACCAATTAAATTTTTAGAACGTGATCTACCCCAAATTACCCAAGATAACAAGTGACACTCTACTGAGGCCAACCCGTCACTCACGATCGAAGGATCGTTGGGTATCTAATTGGAAAATAAACCTTAATATTACTAGACCTAGATTTATTATGTTGTGATTATTTAGTGGACTCTAGCATATCATCTATCTAGCTCCTTTAGGACTTCACTCCATTGGGTTCTTGGATTAACTGCAACAAGTAAAACTATTCTATTCTATCTACTACTTATATAAAATAAAAAAAATTACATAAATACTTAATGGTACGTAGAGCGTATTTAGATTACAAAAAATATGTCACGATGTGCAGATCATATTTAGAATCTATGGGCCATACTAGTCTACACATAGCAATTAAAAATGCCATATAATAAATTATTCATCATTCTTTCATAAACTACAACATCAAATATTCATAATTAAGGAAACATTGCATCTAAATATCTCATATCAAATTAAATTACTGCAATTGTAAGAAGGGTATGCCCATCGTAGAGGATCCTTCTCCTTAAATTCCCATAGCCTTTTAAAATCCTAGGACTTTACACTTGTTATGGTGTATTAGGATTTGAATTCCATACTTTTTAGGGGATCTTAAATTAGAATTAATCCTATCATTACGCTTATTTGTAAGGAACAAGTACGTTTTGCCAATGAGTTTTAGGAAAACTCATAAACCTCGTTCATGCCTTTCTCCCAAGTAGAGTTCAAGGGATATTTAGCACAAATCGTAAGTTTACCCATGCCCAAATTTATCTACGTGTACCATAAATGAGTTCGGGAGCAAGGGTACTAAAATAACGTCCCTTTTAGAGAAGAATTGCTATTCTAGCCCTAGTGCAGCCTGTAGTAGCTCTTCCTTTTTCACAGTTTCATCACAATACAATATATGCAACGTGATATCTAAAAACTAAGGGTTCTTTTGGCATTCACTAGTAGAATAAATGTGATGGGAAGCTATAATTGGCAAGCGGTTTTTAAAATCCGCTTCCCATTACTTAATAAAAAAAATAAACAATGAATTGGCAAGCGGTTATGGCGCGAACTGCTTGCTATTTAACTAATGGCAAGCGGTTTAGGGTTGAACTGCTTACCATTAGTTAAATTGGCAAGCGGTCCAACCCCAAACCGCTTCCCAATTAAAAAAAAAGCACGCTTCTTCTCTTTCTCTCCTCTTTAGCACTGCTTCCTCTAACACTTAATCAATTTGCAAAATTTTCACACTCCCGCCTTCACTCCTCCTCTCTGTCGTCTCTCCTTACCCTCTAGCTTTTCTGGCCACCACCACCACAACTCTATTCACTTTCTTTTGAGGGTGTTTGTTGGTGTTGCTCGCGCGTGGGTGCTGTTTTAAGGGTGTTTGGGATGCTGCTCGAGTGTGGGTTCTTGGGTTGTGGGTCTTGCTCGAGGCTGCTCGTCGATGGGTTAGTTGGATGTGGTGGTTTGACAAGGGTTAAATCGGTCGCTACAATCTAAATCTCAATCAAACAATACTTATACGAACACCCTATAACCAAGTACAATGGCAAATAAAGGTTCGGTCCACGAGGAACGAGAGTAATTGCAAATCAATCTTAAACCTAAGCTAGTTCGAAATCAATGGAAAATGGTGTTCTAAAATACTACTAATAAGATGGAATAAATCAATAAACTAAGACACTAGGGAGAACGGGAATCCGCCTAACCATTGGTAACTAAGCAACAAGGAATCACAGAGACAAACGGGATATGCAAAGACTATAAGTCTGATCAATATCATGTGATAGGAAGACAACGGGCAATACTAAGCTTGGATTTCTCATGCACTTAACATTACTCGATACATAATCAAACCACATTCAATAATGAAATACTCAATTCACAATCTCTTGTTCAAATCAAGAATACCATGCAATCAAATTCAAGATTTTAGGTTAGCTACTCCTATTATAATGAATTAACATGCAATCGCATATAATCAATTTAATCACAATCCATTTATCAAAATCAACCCTCAATTACATAGATTACCTAGGCCGGGTTTCATCCCGAAACCCTAGCTAGGAGACTACTCACACATATTCATAATCAAAGCAATAATGAATTTCAAAAGCATAATAGATATAAACATGAATTCTGATTAAGGAATAATAAAGCTTGATTAATAAACAAGAATGAATAATACCGATTGTATTGATGCGAATCAATGGAAAAGTTCAGAACTTTGATATCCGTCGTCAATGAATAATACAAAGAATCTTCGCAAATCTTGCTTCAAATCAATCCAAGAAAACTAAAATCTCTAGAAATATCTCTAAGAAAACTAATGAATCTCTAATACTAAGAACGTTCTCCAATAACTCTCTACAAAGGCTCTTAAAACTATCTCTAAAACTGTCTCTGGAATCCTCTTAAAGTTGGGCCTTATATACGTCTTCTAATTCGGAGAGGTCAAGCGCGCAGTTAACCCTGGATCAGCACGGCCGTGCTGAATTTGGCACGACCGTGCTAGCTTGTCAGTAAGTAAACCGGATTTCTTCTTCAAATTGGCACGGTCGTGCTATATATGGCACGGCTGTGCAGCTTCCTGGCACGGCCGTGCTAAAAATGGCACGACCGTGCCGAATATGCTCTAGCACGGGGCTCATACTGAAGCTGACACGGGCACGGGCAACATCTGGCACGGCCGTGCTAATGGCCTGCACGGCCGTGGGGGTGCGTGGATACTGACACGGCCGTGCTATTGGCTTGCACGGCCGTGCTGCCTTGCCTTGGGTTGCTTGCTTATAGGCCAGCACGGGTGTGCCTATGGTAACACGGCCGTGCTGCCTGTGCTATGTAATCAATGCACGGAACTTGAACTTCCTTAACTCCTCGGACTCCGGTCAAGGCTAGCTCGGTTACGCATCAAGGGCTCGGGATCCGATTAAACTCGGTTGATATTACCTGAAAACACATCAAAAACAAACCGAAAACCCGTGAAGCACGTAATATGGGGAACGTAAGCATAACAAGGTAATAATCAGCCAAAGCGGCCCCAAATACATCCAAAATCATCCTAAAATATGCTCTAAAGCGCGCCCTAAAGTGCGCTTGTCAAAACCCCCCAAGCTACACTTTTGCTAGTCCTCGAGCAAAAACCAAGGGAAACACACACAAGATCAAATAAACTATGCCATTGCGAACAAATCAAATTAAGCACGGAATGAAATCAATGGATCCTACTTAGAACAACCATGCACGAAAGGAAAACTCACTCAAACAAGCAACGAGACACACAATCAAAGATATCGTTGATCAAATGCGAACAAGACCTAAACCAAGCATAGAGAACAAAGAAATCATGCTTCCCTCTAAACCCGACCAAACCGGCCACGTCCTCCCCTTTTGCTTCAAATCACCACCCTAATTGGCCCCTCGTGATTCCTCGAAGGAACCGGAAGAAGTGATGTTTTGAGGAAATAACAAAGGTATCCCGACATCTCGATTACGCATAATCTTTCCATAGGGTTGAAAGGTATCTCCCTCCACCGTTTGAGAACCAAACACCTCTAAAGTCTAAGGGTCTTAAAAGGGTTGTAATGTATTGGCAATGGGTAAGGTAGGTGAAAACAATTTAAAAAAGTGGGGTTAATTCCTAAATGAAGCGCAAGAATCACAATTCTCAAAAACAATAGTTCAAAAGATGCAATTCACTTTCCACAATCTCATTGATTCACATTCTTACACATCCCAAATTATCCATATAATACACACTCAAATGACCTCTTTCAAACTTCAAAACTTTATTTATGTGTCCTTGCCTTTTTCACAATTCGGACGGCTTTTCTCTTCTTTTTTTTTCTTTTTTTTTTATTGATGGCAAATGACTTTCACATTACATATTTACAATTAGGCTCACCTTCACACCTGCTCAAACCAACTATCAAACTTTATTTCTTGATTAGTAAACAATAAGCTCAACAAACCTATCTAGGTAAACGCTTCACAACTAAGGGTTGGTAAAACATTGGCCATCGGGTTTGTAACACGGTTAACCAAGAATGGAATTAAAGCTCAACATGGTTAGCAAGTAAGATGATGTAAAAAGAAAATCAATTTGTAACAAAACAAAAGGAACAAAATAAGAAAAATGAAAAAGGTGCCCTCTTCCTCCCTTAAAAGTGTCAAGTCGGTCTCGGGAGCTACTAGTCAACACAAAGATCGAAAAATGCGTAATCAAGGATCCAAATATGCCACTCAACAAGAATGATGAAGGCTAGAACAAATAACCCTC
Organism: Chenopodium quinoa; assembly: GCF_001683475.1. Taxonomy (NCBI): domain Eukaryota; kingdom Viridiplantae; phylum Streptophyta; class Magnoliopsida; order Caryophyllales; family Amaranthaceae; genus Chenopodium; species Chenopodium quinoa. Next base: position 6,289,850 of record NW_018742345.1, read on the forward strand.
ACGGGATCTAACAAATAAAGCAACTACCAATCAAGGGGGTCAAATCCATAACCGGGAAGCGACTCCATCTTACCACAGCCCAAAGGCATAGAGTTTCACATGACAAAAGTGTCTTATTTCTACCCTTCGCCTAGACTCGTCCACATTGATCAACAATAGACTCGAACTGTGTATTCATCACCGGCTTAAGTGGAAATAGACATTCCATACACATTCATTCACATTTCGAATCCAACATGAACAATATTCCAAAATTTTGCAATTAGACAAGTTTATTATGATCCAAAAACATAGGAAAAGACTACAAGGCATATCATATAAGCTAAACCACACATCCTCATAGCAGAAGCTTTTCCTATCTAACACAAACATATGTACAACTAAGCCAACTGAATAAGTTGAAAGGCACATAACGAGGCATAAAAATCACATAAAATCCCAATCGACAAACAAGTGATCGAATGATATCAACATCAACGATCCCAGGTTCCTTAGAACCGATCAAACATCCTCGAACCATTCAACTTCTTCCTAAACTAAACTATCCTAAGCACACAAAAAAAGAAAAGATCTCACCAAATTTGCTTCCCGGGAGCTCCAATTAACGGCCATAGCATCCTTCTTCAAACTCATGCCGCGTCTCGAATGTTCCCAATCTGCAAAAAGGAAAGACATACTAGCAAACAAGTTAAGGTTAGTCTAGGAAAGCAGTAAATCTTTTTTTTTTTTTTTTTTTTTTTTTTTTGTTTTAGAATGAATAAAAGTAAGACCCCCCCCAAGCTAGAATCAAACATTGTCCTCAATGTTTATACATCAAGGACTTACAATAGTAAGGAGAGGGAGGTAACTAAAGGGAAAGGGAAAGGGATCACGAGCTAGGCCCGCCCGGGCCATAAGGGAAACGGGAGGCCATATCATCAACACTCCTCTTCAGGTCTCTGAAGGTGGAGGTCATATCCTCGTTCGACCAGCGCAAATCCGCTACCTCGAGCTTCAAATCTTCCATTCCTTGGCGGAGCAAGGCGAAGTCTTGCGCCGGGATCTGCTGGGCCGCATCCGGGCCACCCTCCTCGTCATCATCATCAGCATCGTCACCTCCTTGGCCCCCGTGGGCCTGCTTATCCCCGGTGAGGCTGGGGATTGCGGTCTACATACTCCGTGCCTCCGTCCTCGTGCCAGGCAAAGTCGGGGTCAAAGATCCAGTTGTCTTTGTTGTAAACCACCGTCCTCTCCGAATCGGGCAAGTAGGCGTATGGCTTGCCTGCTACGAGCCACAAATAGCAATCCGGCTGGGATGTCCCTTCAAGCCACTGCATGGCTCTCAAGGTGCGCATATCAAGCCTCGTAGTGGCTGGGATAGCCTGCAATTCAGAAAAATCAATCCCATTATATTGCGCAAGAATGGTGATCATGCCACCGATAGTAATATCACCCCTACCCCGGGCTACACCGTCGAGGAGGTCTAGTAACCACGCTCCCATGTCTAGACGCCCGTCCCCACGGGTGAGGTGCAAAATAAACTGTAACTCCCTAATGGAGACTACACCCGAACTATCTCCTCTAGCAAAGATAGTAGAGGAGAAGGTCTTGTGGGACAACCGAAAGGCGGGATTGACGATGGAAGTTGCCTTATCCCTTCCCTACGGGGATCTCTATCCATTTTCCCCGTGATTTGCCGCCAAAACAACCCGGAGTTGTAGTGTTTTGAGTGGCCATCCTTAGGACCATATTTCAGGTCGGATGTCACCCAAAGGCGGCATTAACTTGGGCCACCGACATTTGAATGGTGCCCGAGTTCATTAGTTGAAAGGACAAGTACCAAGGTGAGTTATTCTCATCCCGATGCACGTACAAAGAAGACAAAAATTTGAGGGTAAGCCTCTTGTAAGTGAGAGCATGCATGGTAAGGAAAGAATCAAAGTTGGTAAATGAAAATAGTTGAACCATGTCGCTTTCGATCCCTAGAGCCCTAGCGGCTAAAGGGTCGTAGAACTTGGTAGGCCGGATCGGTCGGTGGGATAATCCTACAAATTTGTCCAAAAAGGGACGGGTTATTAAAAACAATACCGATGGTGTCCACCGTGGGTGGAACCATGGATGAGGATGCATCGTCCCGACCCGGTCTCCTAGTCGATGTCTTTGTTCTAGGCATGTTTGATTCAAGAAATTAAGCACAATATACCAATTAACAAGCAAGAAACTATCCTAGCATGCAATGTACTACCCTAACACTACTAGTTCACCCAAACTTGCAACAATAAAGCACAATTCAACAACAAATATTCAATAAAATGAATGAAATTGGACAAAAATTGCGAAAATCAATGAGTTTAAGAACGAATTCACCGAGGACTCCACGAAGTGGAGTTGTGGCGAGCTCAAAGAAAAATGCTCCAATGCAAGGAGGGTGCCGAGATCTTGAAAGAAGAATATGGGGAATTAGTGTTTGATTTGAGGAATTGAGGGAGGAGGTTGGGAGTTTGGGTTAGTTTAGAGAGAAAAAGGGTAGGAAAGAGTGTTAGAGAGTTGGGGAATAATGAGAGAGTTTGAGTGAAATCGTGTTTAAAAAAAACGAATAACTATCCGGAACCCGCGCTGCACGGACGTGCTATAACTGGCACGGCCGTGCTGAGGTTTGGCATGGCCGTGCCAAATTTGGCACGGCCGCGTTGGCTTGGCAGGGTTTTTGCGAAATTGAATTTCAGATGGCATGGCCGTGCTATTACTTGACACGGCCGTGCTGAAAATAGCACGGCCGTGCTAGAATGGCAGTGGGCTTTTGAGGTTTGGCACGGCCGTGCAGATTTTGGCATGGCCGTGCTAGATTCTGGCACGGCCGTGCTGTCTGCAGGTTTTCTTTTCCTTCAAGGCACGCATCACTCTCTTCATTCCAACTTCTAACCAATCTTCTACCTGCACTAAAACACAAAAGAGCACACAAAACTCACACAAATTAGGAGCTAAACCAAACAAAACAAAAGAAACTACTCTAGTAAAAGCAAGAAAATCGAGTTGCCTCCCGGAAGCGCTAAGTTTAACGTCGATAGCTTGACGTGGTCACATTCAACTCTTGTTACCGCATTCGAACACATCTATCACACCAACATGGGCTCCCTCATAGTATGTCTTCAACCTTTGCCCATTAACCACGAAGGATTGCAACCCACTAGAATCATAAAGCTCAACCACACCGGAAGGGAAAACATCTTTGACAATGAATGGAACCCTCCATCTTGACATCAACTTACCGGGGAAGAGCTTCATCCTAGAGTTATATAAGAGGACTTTGTCACCAACATTGAACACCTTCCGCTCTATCTTCCGGTCATGGAACTCCTTAGATCGGGACTTGTATAGGTTCGCACTGTCATATGCGTCCATCCGAAGCTCCTCCAATTCATGAAGGTCCAACATCCGTTGCTCTCCCGCGCTTGCTAGATCAAAATTTATCTTCTTGATAGCCCATTGAGCGCGGTGCTCTAGTTCGACCGGGAGGTGACATGCTTTCCCGTAGACCAAGCGGTATGGGGTGGTGCCTATTGGGGTCTTGAAAGCAGTCCGGTATGCCCAAAGTGCATCATCAAGCTTATCAAACCAATCTTTCCTATTCTTCGCCACTGTCTTCTCAAGGATGGACTTTATATGTCGATTGGAGACTTCCGCTTGCCCACTAGATTGAGGGTGATAGGTTGTCCCGAACCTTTGATTTACTCCATTCTTTCGAAGCATCCTTTGAAAGGCCCCATGCACAAAGTGTGACCCGTTTTCACTTATAACCGCCTTAGGAACCCCGAACCTTGGAAATATAATCTTCTTGAAGAGTTTCACCACCACCTTGTGATCATTTGTAGGGGAGGCAATTGCTTCCACCCACTTAGACACGTAATCCACAGCCACAAGTATGTATTGGTTCCCACGGGAGGAAGGGAAGGGTCCCATAAAGTCAATGCCCCACACATCAAAGATCTCAAGTTCAAGTATGGGTTTTTGAGGCATTTCATTCTTCTTGGAAATGTTTCCACTCCGTTGGCAAGAATCGCAAGTCTTCACAAATGCCCACGCGTCCCTAAAGATATGGGGCCACCATAGCCCACATTGCAAAACCTTTTGGGCTGTCTTATTAGCCCCCATGTGACCTCCGCAAGGGTCGGAGTGGCACATTTTCAACACACTATGAACTTCTTCCTCCGGAACGCACCTTCTTAGGAGACCATCTACACCTCTCTTGAACAAAATTGGATCATCCCATATGTAATGCCTTGCATCTCTCCTAATCTTCTTCCGTTGGTTCTTGGAGTAATCGGGGGGAAACTCCTCACAAGCCAAGTAGTTTACCAAATCCGCAAACCATGGTAGAATCTTCTCCTTGAGGAGGTATAAAACATCATCCTTCAACTCATCACAAATGGGCAGCCCATCATCTTCTTGTTGCTCCCTGTCCATGCGCGAAAGGTGATCCGCAACCACATTCTCGGCTCCCTTCTTGTCCCAGATCTCCACATGAAATTGTTGTAAAGAGAGGACCCATCGGAGGAGGCGTGTTTTGGTTTCCTTCTTCAAAATTAGGTACTTGATGGCAGCATGATCGGTATAAACAATCGTTTTGGAACCAATGAGGTAGTCCCAAAATTTCTCAAATGCATGAACAATGGCTAGGAACTCTTTCTCTGTAGTGGTGTAGTTCCTTTGTGCTTCATTTAAGGTCTTGGACATGTAATAGATCACGTGAACCCTCTTCTCAACTCTTTGCCCAAGAACACCTCCAATAGCCGTATCACTAGCATCGCACATCAACTCAAAAGGTAGATCCCACCGTGGTCCTTGCACAATCGGTGCCGAAATCAAAGCTTTCTTAAGTGTGTTAAAAGCTTGTAGGCACTCTTCGTCGAACTTGAAGTCGACTTCCTTTTGCAATAAGTCAGTCAATGGCTTGGCTATAAGAGAAAAATCTTTTATGAATCGCCGGTAGAACCCCGCATGCCCTAGGAATTGTCATACCCCTTTTGCATTGACTGGTGGTGGTAGCTTTGCTATAACTTCAACCTTTGCTTTGTCCACCTCTATGCCTGCATTTGAGATCTTGTGACCGTGGACAATACCTTCTTCAACCATGAAGTGACACTTCTCCCAGTTCATGACTAAATTCACTCTCTCACACCGTTGTAGGCACTTCCCCAAGTTCACTAGGCAATCATCAAAGGAGGCTCCCCCAACAGAAAAATCGTCCATGAAAACCTCCATCTCGGCCTCCAACATGTCCCCAAAAATGCTCATCATACACCGTTGAAAGGTGCCCGGTGCATTGCAAAGTCCAAAAGGCACTCTCCTGTAGGCAAAAGTACCATATGGACAAGTAAAAGTCGTCTTCTCTTGGTCATCCGGGTTTATAGGTATTTGGAAAAACCCCGAATAACCGTCAAGAAAGCAATAATACTTGTGCCTAGTTAGTCTTTCGAGCATTTGATCAATAAAAGGGAGGGGAAAATGGTCCTTTTTGGTAGATGCGTTTAGACGTCTATAGTCTATGCACATCCGCCAGCCGGTCACCGTTCTAGTTGAGATGAGCTCACCATTCTCATTCTCAACTACAGTCATTCCCCCCTTCTTAGGGACAACATGCACAGGGGAAACTCATCTAGAGCTTGAAATGGGGAAGATGATACCTGCATCAAGAAGTTTTGTGATCTCTTTCTTCACCACCTTCCCCATTTGAGAATTGAGTTTCCTCTACCTCTCAATAGAAGGCCCCGCACCATCCTCGAGAGTTATGTGATGCATACATATAGCGGGGCTAATACCCTTGAGGTTATCAATGGTATAGCCTATGGCACTTTGACGCTCTCTCAATACATCACACAACTTCCGAGTTTGATCCGCATCTAAAGAAGAATTCACAATGACAGGATAAGTTGAATCAGGGCCAAGAAATTCGTACCTTAGATGTGATGGTAGAGGTTTCAATTCTACCTTAGGGGCCTCGTTTACCTCTTTTGTGGTGGCCTTAGCAAGTGCATACATGGGTGTAATTTCCTTGAAACCGTTATCACCATCATCTTCCTCTAGCATTTGCTCCTCTATGTACTTGCTCTCATCGGTATCACTTGGCTCAAGATCATGGTTAGTAGAAAGCAATAGTGTATGCATACTAGAGACAATCGAATCAATAGTGTCAATCATCATGCAGTTTTCGGAAGTAGACAAAGGATATTGCATGCTTTTGTTCAGATCAAATTCAAGGACCTCCTCTCCTACCTTTAAAGAAATCTTGGCACTCTTCACATCAATGAGAGCACCAGAGGTAGCTAGGAAAGGTCGCCCAAGAATAATAGGTATATGATTATCTTCATCCATTTCCAAAACTACAAAATCCACAGGTATCACAAATTTCCCAACTCGTAGGGGAACATCTTCTACCTTACCCTTAGGAAATTTGATCGAACGATCAGCTAACTGTAGGGTAATGTTGGTAGGAAGAAGTTCTCCTACCCCTAATCTTTGATATACAGAATATGACATAAGACTAACACTAGCCCCAAGATCACATAATGCATTATCAATTTTCATTTTATTAATAGCACAAGGGATTGAGAAATTACCTGGGTCTCCCAATTTGGGAGGCATCTTGTTCATGATGATTGCACTACAATTTGCGGTGAGGTTAACAGTTTCCACCCCATCACAATTCCTCCTGCCACTCAAAATATCTTTCAAAAACCTAGCATAGTTAGGAATTTGTTTTATAGCGTCGGTGAATGGTATGGAAAGGTTAATTTGCTTCAAAGTATCTAAAAACTTACCGAATTGAACATCCAACTTATGTCTCACAAACTTATGGGGGTAAGGAAGTTTTTGCAATAGATTGGGTTCTTTGACTTGTGTTGCTTCCTTTTCATTTAAGACCTCTACAGTTTTATCATTCTCTCCGGTCCTCTCCTCCTCACTCTCTATAACAGTATCAGTGGTAGGTGTAGTCACAGATTGACTCCTAGGGGGTACTACTTCATCGCTCCCCCTCAATGTCTTTCCACTCCTAGTGGTGATAGCATTTACAGAGTTTTTAGGGTCAATACCTTGAGGTGGGAGTTTCGACACTCCAACCCCATCCTTTATAGCACTAGCCAACTGAGAAATCTGGGTTTCAAGCATTTTATTATGTGTCATCACTTCATTAAACTTTTTGTCACTGGTGGCCATGAAAGTGTTGAACATTTTGGTCTGTGCTTCCATCATCTCCTCCAAACTAGTCCTTTGCGATGGTCCTTGAGCATTGTAGTTGTCATTAGAGGCTCGGGAGCCACGCGCATTAGACTGTTGGGGATTTTGATTTTGGAAGTTGTTCATGTTACCATTGTTATTCCAATTTCCCCTGTTATTGGCATTCATGTTCTGATTGTATTGCCCTTGATTACCTTCATTTTGTTGGTAATTATTCTGATTACCAAAATTACCATGTTGATTATAAGACCCTTGGGGATTTTGGTCCCTTTGGTTCCTGTTTCCCCACTCGTTTTGCTGTTGGTAGTCAGAATTATTACCCTGTTGATTATAATTGTTCCCTCTTTGATTAGGTGGTAAATATCTGTTATTGTCATTCCTAGGTCTATTATCATAAGACAAGGCATTGACTTGTTCATTATCACACTCATTACCATCATTATAGTTGGATTGAAATTGGGAATCTACGTTACAGACAGAGGTATCATGGTCATAAGACCCACAGTTTTCACAGAATATACATCCAGCAGGCATATTATTAGAGTTAGAGTGCATACCTGCTCCCTTAGAATAGGATGGAAGATTTTGATGCGGTGGAGCGTTGAGCTTCTCTTTGATAATTGACATTTCCTTACCTAGATTTACAATTTGCGATGTCAAATTCCCGATTGCATTAAGATGGTCTACCGAATAGACCGCTCCTCCACTCTTGCTCGTGGCCTCTCGCTCTCCATCTTGCCAATCCATGTGGTGTCGTACCACATCTTCTATGATATCAATGACTTCTTCTTCGGTTTTGTTCATAATGGGGCCACCTGCTCCCGCATCCAAACTGGTCTTCCCTTGAGGACTCAATCCTCCATAGAAAATCTATAAAACTTGATATGTTGGGATTCCGTGGTGTGGGCACTCTCTTTGATACTCCTTGTACCTTTCCCACGCTTCGTAGATTGACTCCCCACTCCTTTGCCGAAATCCCTGGATCAAAGCTCTAGCATCGGCCGTCTTCTTTTGGGAATAAAATCTTCCCAAGAATGCTGTCGTGACATCATCCCAAGTGTGTAGAGAGTTCGACTTCACCTCCTTCTCTAACCATTCGAGAGCTCTCCCAATAAGTGAAAAGGGGAAAAGCTTCAATCTCACGAACTCTTCATTCACCCCATTAACCTTGATGGTATTGCAGTACTTCTCAAATTCGTTCAAATGAGCCAAAGGGCTCTCATGCTTGGTACCACTAAACTGCCTTCTCTCGATGAGGGTGATCATAGCCGGCCGGATCTCAAAATCATTGGCCTCAGTAGTGGGTGGAGCAATCCCACTTGAAGCTCTATACGCCCCAGGAGTTCCCAACTCCTTAAGGGGTCGTGGTGCTGGCCGATTAGGTTGGCGCGGTATGTCTGCCATTGGAACCTGTTGTGTGTTGTGTTCCTTTCCTTGAGAGTTTGATGACGTCAATCGAGATTTACGATTGCTCTTCAAAGTTCTTTCGATTTCTGGATCGAAGGGTATTAATTCTCTCTGTTTAGACCAACGCATACACACTAACCAAACCAATTAAATAGCAGGGCTACAAGTGTAGCCAAAAGGGAAAAATCTTTTTGTGCTTTTTTATGATGAACTAGACTCAAGAAATCAAAAATCAATAAACAAACACAGTTCCCCGGCAACGGCGCCATTTTGACAAGGGTTAAATCGGTCGCTACAATCTAACTCTCAATCAAACTATACTTATACGAACACCCTATAACCAAGTACAATGGCAAATAAAGGTTCGGTCCACGAGGAACGAGAGTAATTGCAAATCAATCTTAAACCTAAGCTAGTTAGAAATCAATGGAAAATGGTGTTCTAAAATACTACTAATAAGATGGAATAAATCAATAAACTAAGACACTAGGGAGAACGGGAATCCGCCTAACCATTGGTAACTAAGCAACAAGGAATCACAGAGACAAACGGGATATGCAAAGACTATAAGTCTGATCAATATCATGTGATAGGAAGACAACGGGAAATACTAAGCTTGGATTTCTCATGCACTTAACATTACTCGATACATAATCAAACCACATTCAATAATGAAATACTCAATTCACAATCTCTTGTTCAAATCAAGAATACCATGCAATCAAATTCAAGATTTTAGGTTAGCTACTCCTATTATAATGAATTAACATGCAATCGCATATAATCAATTTAATCACAATCCATTTATCAAAATCAACCCTCAATTACATAGATTACCTAGGCCGGGTTTCATCCCGAAACCCTAGCTAGGAGACTACTCACACATATTCATAATCAAAGCAATAATGAATTTCAAAAGCATAATAGATATAAACATGAATTCTGATTAAGGAATAATAAAGCTTGATTAATAAACAAGAATGAATAATACCAATTGTATTGATGCGAATCAATGGAAAACTTCAGAACTTTGATATCCGTCGTCAATGAATAATACAAAGAATCTTCGCAAATCTTGCTTCAAATCAATCCAAGAAAACTAAAATCTCTAGAAATATCTCTAAGAAAACTAATGAATCTCTAATACTAAGAAAGTTCTCCAATAACTCTCTACAAAGGCTCTCAAAACTATCTCTAAAACTGTCTCTGGAATCCTCTTAAAGTCGGGCCTTATATACGTCTTCTAATTCAGAGAAGTCAAGCACGCAGTTAACCCCGGATCAGCACGGCCGTGCTGAATTTGGCACGGTCGTGCTAGCTTGTCAGTAAGTAAACCGGATTTCTTCTTCAAATTGGCACGGTCGTGCTATATATGGCACGACCGTGCAGCTTCCTAGCACGACCGTGCTAAAAATGGCACGGCCGTGCTGAATATGCTCTAGCACGGGGCTCATACTGAAGCTGACACGGGCACGGGCAACATCTAGCACGACCGTGCTAATGGCCTGCACGGCCGTGCGGGTGCGTGGATACTGACACGGCCGTGCTATTGGCTTGCACGGCCGTGCTGCCTTGCCTGGGGTTGCTTGCTTATAGGCCAGCCCGGGTGTGCCTATGGTAACACGGCCGTGCTGCCTGTGCTATGTAATCAATGCACGGCATTTGAACTTCCTTAACTCCTCGGACTCCGGTCAAGGCTAGCTCGGTTACGCATCAAGGGCTCGGGATCCGATTAAACTCGGTTGATATTACCTGAAAACACATCAAAAACAAACTGAAAACCTGTGAAGCACGTAATATGGGGAACGTAAGCATAACAAGGTAATAATCAGCCAAAGCGGCCCCAAATACATCCAAAATCATCCTAAAATATGCTCTAAAGCGCGCCCTAAAGTGCGCTTATCATGGTTACTGCTCCTAGTTGATGGTGGTGTTCTTGGATTGGCTGCATTGGGTGGTGGTGTTCGTGGGTGGTGGTGAACCGAGCCCAACACACACCACAACTTTTCCTCATCCCTCAATCTTTCTCTTTCTCACTCTCAAATTAAGGTAATTTTTGCTAAATTTAAGTTTCATATGTATTAATTTGTATTAATTGTTTGTTTATTCCAAAATTTCAAGTTAGGGTTTCAAGTAGTTAACTCAATTTTATTTTAATTGTTTTATCATTTGTTTGTATATTAGATAATGCTTATTGTTACTTTAATTGTTTAAATGTTATATATATTTATATATATATTGTTTGAATTTGAGTAGTTTTAATGTGAAAAATTTTAATAGAATATATATTAGTTAACATTTTAGTTTTTTAAGTTAAATGTGGTTAGTAAATTGCAATGTATGAATATAATGAATTGCTATATTGATTGTATGTACGTTAATTTAATTATTAGCACTATTTAAATGAATGAACTTGTTTATTGTTGAATGTAAAATAAATGCAAATTATTGAATGCTTGCATTATCATTTGCCTAGATACCTGTTCGAGTCTTTCTCAATAGGAGAAAGTCTTGAATAGTCCCCAGTTGGGATTGTTCTTGGACGTTTAATCTCACTTAGGTAGTGAATGTATGTCTCTTTTTTGATTTTAAGGAATATCCGGACTTCTCATTTTCTCACCATGTTCTCTGGGTACTTATGTAGGTAAGTTATTACTTACATCGTGTACTTGGAGAACTGGGGGGAAATGATGCCGGATTTTCCTTAAAATTGAAAAGTTGACATAAATTCACTAGTGAGATTGGACTTTCAAGGATGGGTTAGGTTGGAGTGATAAGGACCTTTTGGGAGCATTCATTTTTACGATATATGGATGATATATATGCTATGTACTTTGATTGACATAATATATGTTACATTTATCATTGTTTGAAATGTGTTAGTATGTTTAAAGGCAATTTAAAGCGTCAATGGACCGCGGTTGGATGTATGGTAGACGTGATACATTGGAATTTTTTAATGGGGTTCAAGAGTTTTGCAAGAGTGCTTCACAATATCAGCTTAGAACGGGTGTCAATTACCTTTATTGTCCTTGTGTCAATTCTAATAATGTCACAAGGGTCAATAGTGTTGATACCATCATGGCTAATGTACAATGTCATGGGTTTAGGCCTCAATATCATGTTTGGGTTTGACATAGTGAGAAGGAATCGTATATGGAGAATGTTGTTGGCAATAAGACACATGTTGAAAGTGCCGAGATTCATGTTGAAGAAGAAAATGGGAGTGATGATGGTGGTGAAGGGGATGACACCGAGGATGGTGGTGGTGATGATCACTTTGATGAGATGATGCGTGATGTTGAAAGTGAATTTGTTGACCGACCTGATGTATTTTAGTCATTATCAGAGGCTGCCAAAAAGCCTTTGAGTCCCGGGTCCAAAAAATACACAAAACTCTCAGCCATGCTTACACTATTAACATTAAGTCTAAGCATAACTAGAGTGACACTAGTTTCACTTCTTTGTTGATTGCGTTATGTGATATGTTGCCAGATGGGAATGAACTTCCTAATTCCTATTATAATGCAAAGAAACTAATGTGTTCATTTGGTTTGGAGTATAAGAAGATACATGCATGTCCTAATGATTGTGTTCTGTATCGAAATGAATATGAAGAGTTGGAGGAGTGTCCACGTTGCGGTAAGTCGCGTTACAAGCGATCAAGCTCCAATGTTGGTATTAAAGGTCCTCCTGCTAAGGTGTTGTGGTATCTTCCTATTATTCCAAGATTAAAGCGTCTATTTTCAATACCAAAAGACGCCAAGAACCTGAGATGGCATGCTGAGGGTAGAAAGAAAAATGATTTTTTGAAGCATTCTGCTGACTCTCCACAATGGAAGAACATTGATATGAAGTTTAGGGCATTTGGTGGTGAAGTCAGAAATTTAAGGCTTGGGTTGTGCACGGACAGTTTGAATCCATTTGGCACTCTTAGTACTAAACATAGCACATGGTCGGTACTTTTAGTGATTTACAACTTGCCTCCGTGGTTGTGTATGAAACGGAAATATATAATGCTTTCACTTTTGATAACGGGGCCAAGGCAACCTGGAAACGACATTGATGTTTACCTTGATTTTGGATAAAAGTCGTCCCAAAACTTAGTAGAATGCTAATTTGCTATGGTTTCAAACATTAGACACCTAAGACTAGTTATAATTGACTTTTTATGATAAAGAAATAGTTCATTAGATAAGAAATGTAGAAATTGGGAAAAGTAGAAGTCAAACAGGCGATTTTGGATAAAAGTCGTCCTAAAACTTAGTAGAATGCTAATTTTCTATGGTTTCAAACATTAGACACCTAAGACTAGTTATAATTGACATGTTATGATAAATAAATAGTTCATTAGATAAGAAATGTAGAAATCGGGCAAAGTAGAAGTCAAATAGGCGACTTTGGGTAAAAGCCATCCTAAAACTTAGTAGAATGCTCATTTGCTATGATTTCAAACATAAGACACCTAAGACTAGTTATAATTGACATGTTATGATAAAGAAATAGTTCATTAGATAGGAAATGTAGAAATCGGGCAAAGTAGAAGTCATATAGGGCTTATTTGGGAGATTTTTGATAAAAATCGTCCTATAAATTACAAAATCCTCTTTTGATGTGATTTCAAACCTTAGACACCTAATATAGTGATGTTATATGAATATGAATGATGTTTGAAATACTTAACATATACATTATTATTTAGTTATTAGTTTGAATTTTATGTAATATATGAATGATGTTTAATGTTTGGTATTTTTTTTTCAAAGGTTTGTAAGATTCAAAGGGAAGACCCATTAACAAGGGAAGAAATTGATGAAATTCGCGACATGTCTGCTTTTTTTGTGACATTTGATGGCATCTAGGTAGAATATATAATATATATGTGTTAGTTATATAATGAGATTGAATTATTTTGTTATTATGAACAATTAATATTTAGTTACTATCTTTTGTTTTTTTTTTTAAATATATACATTACTTATTTGTAATTAGTACTATATATTATTTATGAGTTTTATATATGTTATTATTATTATGCATTTTATTGTTATTGAACTATTATTCTTAAATTTGTAATATTTTAATTTAATTATTATTATTTATTAATATTAATTAATAATAATATTAATAATAATAATTTTTATAATTACAGATTAATGTGCATATCAAAACATGTCACTAATACTATTAATATTAATTGATATATTAAAAAAAATAATTTAACAAATGGCAAGCAGTTTTGGCGCCAAACCGCTTCCCTTTCCCCCCTAATGGGAAGCGGTTCTGAACCGCTTGCCATTTACATGGCTATTGGCAAGCCCCCTAAACCCATGCGGTTCAGAACCGCTTTCCATTAGGGGGTTTGAACCGCTTGCCATTACGTTTTTTCTACTAGTGGTTGTTGCGGTTTTCAGTTTTTTGGTTTTTGTATTTTAAAAGTGTATGATATATGTCATATAATGAATGAAAAATTAGTCGAACTTATTAAAATCATGGTAATTTTTAAAATTGACAACAAAAAAGTTAAAACGCCTTTTTCTTGTTTCCTGTTTTTATTTTTTGTTTTCAAAAAAACTGAAATCTAAAAATAAAAAACAATGGCAAACCGGCCTTAAGTTAATTGATTTTATTTTAAAGCATCAATCATGTAGGAATTACATTGCAAAAGTCGTTATTCTTATGTAAGCAATATTTGTAAAAAGAACAAAAATAAAAAATATTCGCCTTGTTTTAGGTGATAAAATAACAATTAATTATCAAATTCTAGTCTTGATTAACAAAAGAATACTATGTGAATTATTTAATTAAAAGTTTTTTTAAGTGATCAAACAACACTAAATAATTAATTAAAGTTATTTAAACTGGAAAAAAAAATGTTATTTATCTAAGTGCTCAAGAAACTAACATTCTTGTTTGTATGCTTAGATCTTCATTTTAGATGTTTATGGACCTTCTTTATTGTTTGTACCTCCAAAGGCTTCAATGGATTCAATTAGTGTTGGAAATTATTTTGAAGAGAGAAGAAAAGTAGTATGATAGTAAGAGGGTTTGAAATTTAAGGATTTCAGAATTTAGGGTTTAGCATTCTGATTTTTTTGTCCCCTATAGAGTTGAACGTTGACCCTTATTTATAGGTTAATTGTTCTACGTTTAAGGTTATAGTGTTGCGCCGCCAGGTGGCGCACCCAACTCTTAGAGTCGCGCTTGTATGCCCAGCGCAACATTTGATTTGCGCTCCACAGGCGCGGAACTTTGACAGTTGTGCGCGGTGCGGTTTGTCTTATACGAAAACGCGTGTTATTAACTTCCATAACTTTGATTGCAAAGTCAGATTAAGGCATGTAAGATATCATTGGAAATATCTAAATGTCTACATTTCAATTCCATTATAATTAAGATAAAATATGCTATATATTTAAAGATATGGTTGTTGGAATGCAAGGGTGTCGATTTTAAGGCTTGGTTTAGTGTTTAATTTTGATCATAACTTCTTCGTTTTAACTTGGAATTGGTCTTATAATAAACCGTTGGTAATATTTTTGAAAGGGCTATTTATCTGTATTGGCCTTGCATAGAAATTTGATTGTTGGTTTATCTAATTGTCTGGGTTTTTAACAATGTAAGATCAATTTGATATAATCTTTACATATGATGGATTTGGTTCCGTTATTAATCAAATTTAAACATGTGTGAGCACGCTTTAGGCCTAATTATTAATTAGACAAGGCTGTAAGATAACTTGGTCTTAAATATGGGTTTTAATTAAAGATGGCCATAGGACGTGCGGGCACGATTATATTCCAGCACGACACGACCATCGGCACGGCGCGACACGGTGTCCCACTTATTGGCCGTGGGCCATGCCATAAAAAAAAATTCTGAATAATTGGCACGGGCACAGCGGACGTTATGGTCGTCGGCTTGTGGGTCGGCACGCTGGCACGACCTGCCAGGCACATATTTATTATTATTATTATTATTATTATTATTATTATTGTTATTATTATTATTATTATTATTATTATTATTATTATTTTATTTTTTTTTTTATTATTATTTTTTTTTTTATTATTATTATTATTATTATTATTATAAGTTGTAGTAGTAGTAGTAGTAGTAGTAGCAACAAAGCATTATTGTTTTTTCCTAACTTAATAAAATTATTTATATAAACTTAAACATATATTATTTTTATAAATTTAATTAAATTAATGTTTTTAAAAAAATTATAGTAAATTCACATAAACATAAATTAATAAAATTATTTATATAAACTTAAGTTGTTAAAAAAATGATATACATATTAAAAAAAAAGGGTTGGCACGCAGCCCAGCACGACACGGCCCGCTAGGCACGTGGGCCGTGCTGCGCTGTGGGATGGGTGTTCCAAAACTTGGCATGGCACGGCCTGCAAGGAATTCGGCAAGGCATGGCCCGGCACGAGCCTTAGCTAGACCCCCAGGCACGGCCCGCGACAGCTTGGCACGGCATGATGCCCAAATCTAGTATTAACTTACTTCATAAAGCATTTTATAGTCCATAAACACCTCAACATTGATCTAGCATGAAGAACGGAATTTTGTAACATCATCGCACTTCCTGTGCGGACAAGAGGCCAAAAGTAGGTGTCTATAGTTTTCCCCCATTTTGATCGAGTCTAGAATAGATGATGATTAGGTTAAGGAAATAAATCTGAGACTCAGTATGTGATGTTCCATAAAAATAAGGAATCTTTCAGTAGTGTTTGAGAATGTCGAAACTATCCTCGATTCGCTAAATGTTCAATATAAGTAGCTAATAAGGCTAGAAAAAGTATTTTCTAGTCTTAACGCGCTAAAGAATCTAGATTGATCCTTTGCAAATGTAGAACACTTTACAAAAAAAGGCTATCCTAGGTGATGTCAAGTCTTGAGAAGAAATCAGTTTAAAAGGATTATAAGGGATGATATCCTCTCAATTACGGCATTGTTGATGTAAGTCCCTCGATATTTCATTGAAACTTTAGTCTGATTTTAACAAGTTTAAAAGATAATAGAAGGGAGGTGTTTCGGTATTCGTAGCCTAACACGTGAATAAAGTTCTTGACACTCACTTGCCAAAACGCAGTATTCGATTTCTACAAGATAGAAATACATGTCTCAGACTGGAGACATATATCCAAATCCAGTAACAGAGAAGAAAATCGACAATTCTCTTAGCAGCTTTATCCACAAGATGAAAACATATGTCTCATGACTGGGGGCACATGCTTAAATTGATGCGACATCGCACGTCGCTCTTTATACAAGGGGTGGACAGACACCCTAACTTTCTGGTAAGCTAGTAAGCTCAATAACAATAGTATTTGGTTCCAATTAAGAATGTGCCTTGTCCTCAATGGTTCGACGCATCAGTCGACTCGTTTGGCTAACGCCAAAAGACATTATACCTTTTAGTTACGAGAGATAGATCACGTTGGCTGGAAAGAGGTGAAATTTACGCAACACCTACGCCATACTATTTACGCTGTATGATAAAGCCATCCTTTTTGTTGTGACCGCCAAAAAGAAAGAAAAGAATGTGACATTTCTGAATTCTGTACAGTAAAGTGACAAACCTATCTATGGGAGCTTTTATGTAAAGCACCACTACGGAACGTCTTAAGACATGCTCATGAAAAATGTACAAAATGTATGCTCAGGGCAAGTACAAAGCACGGTGTGCAAGATGATGCAAAAAACTATCAAAGAAGATAATAAACTACAAGATGCAAAGCAAATTAAAAGATTTAGATAATTTGTGCGCCATTAAATCTATTAACGTGAAAAACTATTAGAAAAAAATTCAAAACAGATCAAAATCTAAGTATTAATCTTTTAAGTGACCAGCGTCCGCGCGCAACTTAGTAGGTTGCACTGGCCAGGCGCGCGCAAGAAATTAGGTTGCGTTGGGATGCCATGCGCAACATCTTAATTAGTAAAAAGGGTTGGAGAAGCGCGATCTGCAGCTCACTCTCTTCTTCTCCTCTTTCTCCAATTTTGACCTCTTTCCATTTTTGGTTGTCGTTTGAAGCTAAGGAAAGTAATTCTTGCTCATTTTATTTTACCAGACTTTGAACTTGGTCAATAAAACGGAGGAATCCGAATGAATAATCCTAACTAGAAGTTGGAGTTTTTTATTCGGCTTGTTTTCATGAATTTGTTTGTTTTGTTGTTGTGACATGTTTAAGAAATATATTGCAACAAATTTTATGTGAAGTGGTAAAGTATTGATCCTGTATTAGCACGTAAAAGCATATATGTGTTTTTCTTTTGTTCATTTGATTTTTAATTTGTGCTTAAACTTTATCTTTCTTTTTTTTTTCTCACATGTACTATACTTGTTAAGTTTAATGTAAATTGAAGTGTTTAGAACAACAATTATGCATTAAAATTATAAATGAAGTTTTGAACTTTGATAATAGCACGAAATTGTTCATGTTTATTTTTGTTTTCCTGCGTAAGTTGCAAAATTGGTTTTATCAATGATAAAAGTAACCGACGGTTATTATTATTCACTTATGAAACTGTGATTCCAAGATTTGCACAAAACTAGTTATTTAAGGAAATTCTTGAAGTCATCATCGAACTAGAGTAGTTTGGCTATACTTTGGGCTTTTGAGCCCCCATTTTATGTATTTGAATATTGTAGCCCCCAATGTTGGGTGACTTCGATGACTTTTTTGTTTTTAATAATTAGACTCTTTCATGTTTCTTGAAATGGATCTAGAAATCTTGTGTTTCGTCTGATTATGATAAAAATATGATCCTAGAAACGATTAAACTAGTGTGTTTGGATCGTTTTTGACCATTCATAGTTTTAACAAAGGAAATTTGCTAAGACTAGTAATATTGGTCATTCATTAGAACAAGTAAAAGGGAAAATTAAATGTTGTTAAAATTTTTCCTCTATTATAGCTAGTTTCAAATTCATTCTTTTGAGTTAAAATTTTGTTACTTATTTGAACCTCAAGAAAGTAGATGTTATCCTCCTTGCAAAATTCCAATGTGTGAAACAATAGAGAATAATTTAAAATGAAGACTCCTTAATTTAGAATTTAGGATTCTTTTATTTTACATTCTAATTCATGAAATTGTTTGTCTTATGCTAATAAAGTGTCTTGGTACATTTTTCATGATGAGTGTTTTAGTATGTATGAGCAGGCATGTTGTATACGTTTGGACTTTATTTTGATACTCATGACTTTGTTTCTTTCACTCTATACTAGTCATAATCTCTAATCTCTAGCATAAATTGAAGTATTGAAACAAAAATTATGCACCAAGATTAGTTTTTGAAGTTAAACTAGAAAATGGCTCAAATATGTGATATGTTTGTAGTTTGTTTCTATGGCCAAGTTTAGTTACAAAATTAGTTTTCAAAGGAACAAAATTATTATTGAATCATTGTGATGCTTTTGATAATGGTTGGGCTCGAGATTTTATAAACCATTTGTAATTTTAGGTAATTCTTGTGAGTAGCTCGAATTGCATGAATATCTCATTTTGTTTACTGTGGATATTGGAGCCCCCCTGTGTTAGGTTATGCACATTCTTGTTATTTCACATGTCTTGGAGCCCCAAATTAGGGTAGTTCTAATGAATCTATTTTATTTAGGCAATTTATATCATTATGATGTTGGAATGAGCCTATGTATCCTATGTTTTTGTGTTTTGAGAACATTTTAGGACAATGACATGGCTAACGCCTTTTAGCTAAAGCCATGTATAAGTAAACAAGTTAGTTCATTGCTTGTTTATTAACCCTAAAAATTTACATTCAAGGCTTAGTAATCTTTACCTAATGTCTAAACGTTCGTAACGATCATTATTGTGATATTATGATCAAAGTTGATTAAAAATATCAAATGATTTTGTCGTTCTTATCAATCTTTTGTTTTGGTCTTGTAGGATGACCAGGCGAGAACAAGTTCGAGTCAAGAAGAAGTCGAATATTAGTTCGTTCGTTTTAGAAATATTTATCTATATACATGTATTATCCAAACGCCTATGGAAAATCTTAAAATTTATTTATTTGAAAAAATGAAACAAAAATTCAGAAAGGAAATTTTGAAGACTATTTTTGTAGAAACATGTTATTTTGAACTAGAATTTAAAATTTTGAGGGGGTCCATGAAATTCAGTTTTGAAAATAAAACGAAGAAACTCTTCTAGTGAGAAAAATACATAATCATATAATTTTCGAAACTAGAACGAAAACAAAAGAAAACTCTAGCTCGTAATTGAGTGTGACTTTTTTGTCCGAGATTGATGAAGGTAAGTTTGCAAATTATTTCAACAAATATATGAACATGTGAGCAAATTTTCGTACATGTAATCTTGTTATCTCTCCCTTTTTTAGTGTTTGTCATCATTGCCATACTTTGTTAATCGAAAGTGAAGTTCTTCCAATTAAACAGGTACCGTAGTTTGAAAATGAATATTTATCAAACTAAGGTTTGATGGAGTGTTAGAGTAATGAATAGAATCATTTAAATCACTCCAAGTGTAACCTTAGGTGGCTTTTGCAATTCATGTATACAAATGCTATGGAATATTTCTTATGTTTATTTGAAGCCCGAAGATATTTATTTTTAATTTTTGGAATATTTCATATTTTATCATGAATTGATTGATCAAGTAACATAATTAATTATCTTGTTCAAATAATAGGAAGTGGTTTTATTCTCTTTGTCATTTAAAGTTACTAAGATGGTTCGTAATAAGCTTTGCATGACATAGATTTAGCAACATAAATATCGTGTTCAAATCTGTAATAGAGAGAAGTGGTGATTTCCAAGCTTTTTAGCCCCAACTTTGAGTTAAAGAGCGAAAATATTATACTTGTAGGGAATATTTCAAGAATTCCACACTTGAGCCCCACTGTGATCATACACTTAAGCATGGTGGCATCTTAAGGGAAAGATGCTAGAGTAAAAGAGTCTTCAAAAACTTTTAGAAACTTGTAAACCGTTCACAGGGTGAAGGTTACACCCCTTCACGATCCATGAGATCGCTAACTCCATAGTGGTCTGGAACCATGATTGGATATTCGGGGATGAAGGTACAAATCCAACCTAAAAGAGATTGAACCTGCCCTAAAAATAGGCCTGTGCTTTATTCTTTTCATATTTATGTGCGCTTTCTCACTAACGTGCAATCATTAAGTTAACCCTAAACCTGTTTAATCTTTGTCGGTGGAATATTAATACACAAACAAAATCTATTATTTGTGATCACTTGAATTATAATCATATTAGCCTAAACAAGATTATTAATTATCTTATTAAGCGTGATTACAAGTACAAATTCCCTTTAAACATGCATAAAAAGCATGATCAAGAAATAACAATATAATATCAAGCAACAATAAATCATCATCATAATAATAATAATCTCAATCTCAATAAAGCATAATCATATTAGCAAGATCCTAAGCATGATACTAACAAGATTAATAACAAACCCTTGCAGGTTAATAAACAATAAAAATCAAAGCTTTAACCCTAAGATGATACTGAAATGACAGAAGAAAAGAATAGGAAGCTTCATACATGAAATTAAAATTTTAGTTAGTACCCTAAACATGATACTAGGAAGCAATAAACATCCTAACATGATACTAGGAATCAAAATAATTAAAGCATGATTTCTATATCAAAAGAATAATAAAGAAATTACTTGGATGCCTCGTATCTCTTTCTAATAACAAAATACAGGCGTTAGTAACTTCAAGGAAAATAATAAATAATTAAATTAAATAATTGAAAGAGTGATTAGGACCAAACCCTTAGAAAATTTCAACCTTTCACGTCTAGGGCGAAGGCAACTTCGAATTTGGCTAGGTGTTTCTAGAGAAAATGAATGTGGACTTTTGTAAGAGAGAAGGTTTAGAAAAAGAATAGAGAGAGAATAAGCTTTAGCTTAAGAAAGGGAAGAGAATAGATGATTGTTAATGAATGAAAACGGGGAGATACGACCCCTATTTATAGAAAAAATAGTCCGAAAACTAATCAAGTCCCATTCGGAATAAAATACCTCCTATCGCCAACGACATGAGTTACCGCCAGATGACAAGCTTAGCACCAGGCAACAACAGTTAGCACCAGGCGACAACAGTGACCGCCAGCGACATCTATTAGCGCTAGGCTACAAACTTGTCATCTTGCGCTAAGTCAGAAATTAAACGAACTTTGTACGCGGAATCCTCCTCTTAATATGATTGAGCAGCCAATTCCGCGTTGATCTGATTAAAATCAGGTTTGTAATAAAAAACTTATTTTATTTTAAATAAAACTCTTTAAAATATAAATATAAATCCTAACTCCATTAGAATTTAAAAGAACCTTCTAGATTATTCTAAAAGATTAAAATATATCCTAATAACTTTAGGAATAAAAACTAATAGGCCCTCCTCTGGATCATTGGGCCGCATATAAAATTCATTTCGGGCCAAATTTAGTTTTATGGTCATAACTTCACTTGCCTTTTCACACTTTCACTTCGTTCGATAATCAAATGATGTGAAAGGTATTCATCACTTGTTTTGGTTTTGTGGAGACACATTCGGGTGTTTACAGAAGCCCCACTTTGACTGAGTTTGGAGAAACGTAAGTTTTGAAAACAAAAGTCAAAGTAGAGATAGGGATGGAGAATGATTCAGAACGCTCTGCGATCCTGAATTATTCTTGTAATGTTGACACTTAAAAACTAGAGTTAGTTAAACAGACAAAAGAGTTAGAAACCTGTATCTTGCACCGTCGAGCACACGTCTCTGAAGTAACTGATTTGGTTGCATTATTGTTAGTGTAATGACCTTCACAATGCCTCATGATCGCTATTAGAAGGTAACAATGCCTTGATATCTTCATTTTCTTGGTGACAACCCTCCATAGTGCCTCGGGAACATCGTCGAAGGTGACTATGCCTCTCCATCTTCAGGGGTTGTGGCAGTGCCTCGCTACGGCAGTGCCTCGCCGCTATAGACAATCTCCTCTATGCTTCGGGACATCATTGAAGACTGATGCTTGTAGATATTTTCAATTTCATAGTGATAATCTTCCAAGGAAAATTATCGAAGACCACTGCTTGTTGATCCTCAGTGCTTTGCTTGAATATTTGATGTGCTGATGCTTTGCTTAAATTGTTGCTGTACCTGTACATCGGTACATTTTGTGAATGAGCCAGTACCTAAGCGCTCGTGCTTCTTTCTGTGCTATTACTTTGGTGCTTGCAATGAGCCAATACTTAGGCGCTTTAAGCTAAGTGAGACGATCATTTTCCAGGTTAATCACTTACTACGATTGTAATCGGGCCAACTACTCATTCATTTAAATTACTTATAGGGGCTTACTGGCATACTAAGGAACCCGAATTTGCCATGCATCTTGTCGCGGCACCAGCACATGCTGCTACGTTCTGTTGCCAAGATTTTGCTCTGTTGTCGGGCGACAGACCTTAGTGCTTAGTGACAAACTTGTCGTCTGGCGCAGGAGTCGGGTTTTCAAAATAAAAACCCTTTATTCTCCATTTCCGTTGTTGTTGCTGTTCCATTGCTCGGTTTGGCTTGGAAGTTCACTTTGCTTGTTCTCCTCCGTTTTTCGACCAAATTTTTTCTAATTTGTTGCAAATCAAGGCTTATTTTATCTACTTTCCCGGTATATGTAAGTTTTCTTCAAGCTCACTCAGTTTTGCTGAATTTTGCGTGTTTTGATCACGAATTTTTGGGAAAATTTGAAACCCATATTGCTTAATTTGCTTTTTTTTTTGAATTTTATGCCATGAAATTTCTTAATTATGCTTCTATATTGCCTTTAGAGTATTTTGAGACTTGTTTAACTCAATTTGGTGAAGAAATGACCGAATTGCCATTGATGAGCCGTTTGAGTTTGTGAGAACAATGCGACTTGTACATTGTATTTTTGCTAGCCATTCTTGTCCAATTTGTCAGAATATTTGTCATAATATTGTAAGAAATTGTTTGATTGCTGAAAAATGTTATTTCTGCATGTATTTAAATTATGCTCTATTTTAGTACTACGTACTCTGTTTTTGGCAAACATAGTATCATGCGGCCAGGAAAACCTTAGATAAAATAGAACCTTTAATTTACTGTTACTTTTCATATTATAGCATAGCAAGATGACGTGGCTCTGGATCTCACTCTAGAGAGGCTAACCGAGAGGACAATCTCGTTGACGCCGGCGCGGGGACCTCTTCTTATCTAGGGGTGTTCCCGGAGTGGGACATGCGTACCTCTGTATTTCACTCCCGAGTTCCACATCTCGGAGCGCGTGCGGCGTGGGATTCATAGCGGGAGAGTTCGTTGCCATGTTTTAGGAAACGACACGATCGACTCCTTGTACAATACCTACTTTCGTGACCATGACGGTTTGCGCCGACTGTGGGAGTCTTGAGGCTTGACTCCTCTGTTCTGAGCCACTCAGGCGCTGTATTCTTTCGGGCCAAGACGTTATGTAGTTCGAGCTTTGGTGAAGTTCTTCTACAATACAACCAACACCTTTCATTTCCCCTGGGGTGAGATGACTATTATCCCTACTGACTTCAATCTCATCTCGAGGCTGGATTTTCGTTCGTTCGCGCTTCTGTTTGATAGAAAGATCATAGTCTATTCTCCTATGGTACTTGAGCAGTTGGGCCTTATTACTATTCAGGCTCGTAATGAGGTCGAGCCGACACATCTCATCTCTCGATGTTTCCGTCGGTCCACACTCGCGGCGCCTTTCTAGGATGGTGCGACCGCCCAAGAGCAGCGGGTGCGCATCTTTACTCTTATCTTGTTGTCAGGGACCTTTTCTCCTGACAGAGGTAGTCGAGCCCTTACTCTATTACTTGCCTCCCCTTTGCGACCTTCACATGGCCAGCTCGTATAATTGGGCCAGCTTGGCCTATACGGACTCCCTAGTCGGATTATGTAAGAAGGGTGATCCCATTGTAGGGGGTCCTTCCTTAGATGCTCATGGTCATTTAAAATCCTAAGACTTTACACTTGTTAGCGTGTATTAGGATTTGAATTTCTGACAGTTTTGGGGACCTTGAATTAGAATTGATCCTATCATCACGCTTTTTTGTAAGAAACAAGTAGGAGTCGCCAATGAGTTTTGGGAAAACCCATAAACATCATTCATGCCTTTCTCCCATGTGGTGTTCATGGGATATTTAGCAAAAATCATAAGGTTACCCATTCCCAAATTGGTCTACATAAACCAGAAATGAGTTCTGGATCGAGGGTACTAAAATAACGTTCCCTTTAAAGGAGAATCGCTATTCTAGCCCTAGTGCGGCCTTTACTAGCTGTTCCTTTTTTATAATTTCATCACCAAACAATATATGCAACGCGATACCTAAAACTAAGTTAGTTAATTTTATTTACAAGCATTAATCATGTAGGAATTACATTGCAAAGTCGTTATTCTTTATTTAATTAAATTTGTAAAAGGACCAAAAATAAACAAGATTTGCCTTGGCTTAGGTGATCAATCAATCAATTAATTATTCAATTCTAATCTTATTTAATACAATATACTACGTGGAATATATTAATTAAATGTCCTTTTAAAGTGGTCAAACAACACTATTTTATTGGTTAAAGTTCTTTTAAACAAGAAAATTAATTGTGATTTATCTAAGTGCTCAGGAATTTACCACTTCCCTTTGCTAGATCTCCGTTTAGAACACTTATGGACTCCTTCTTGTCCGGGAACCTCCACCGTAGTAACAAATATTAAGAGGGGTGAGTGTTTAGGATAAGAGGGTTTGGAAGCGCAAGTTCACAAGACGAAGATGGTTTTATGTATCGCCATTGCACTTCCTGTTGGGACGGGAGGCCAAAAGTAGATGTCTACAATTAGCCTTCACTTTGATCGAGTCTAGGATAGACGAGGATTAAGTAGCCAAGGAGATAAATTCAAGACTTAAACTTCGAAGTTCTTAAAGAATAGAGAATCTTTCTTACATGTTAAGGATGTCGAAACGATCCTTGATTCGCTAAGTGTTTGAAACAAGTAGCTATTAAGGCTAGAAAAAAGTATTTTCTATGTCTTAACATGCTAAAGAATTTAGATTGATCCTTTGCATTTGTACAACTCTTTTACAAGTAAAGGCGTTCTGGGTGATGTCATGTCATGAGAAGAGATCAGTTTAAAAAGGATTAAAAGGGGGATGATGTCCTCCCAATCATGTCATCAATGGTCTAATGTCCCTCAATATGTCATTGAAAATTTAGCCTGATTTAAATAATATAAAAAGAAGATAAAAAGAATGTTTCGGCTTTCGCAGCGTAAACATTTCGACTTTCGCCGCCAGAATAGAGTTCTTGACAATTCGCTTGACAAAACGCAATACTCGATGTCCAAAAGATAGAAATACATGTCTTAGGACTGGAGACATATATCCGAATCTAGTGAGAGAAAAGAAAAATCGGCAACTCTCTCAGCAGTTTTGTCAACACGAAGAGTACACGTGTCTCGGGATTGGGGGAACATGACTACATAGGTGCGACATTGTCAAGTCGCTCTTTATGCAGGGGGTGGGCAATACCCTAACTGTCCGGTAAGCTAGTAAGCTCACTAACTACCGTATTTGCTTCCAATAAAGAAATGTTTGTTCCTGAATGGTTCAGCGTTCCTGTCGTCTTGTGAGCTAACGCCTAAAGTAAATATTCTCTACCTTTTAGTTCCGAGAGGTAGATCACGCAAAGCTGGGGAAGAAGTGAAATTTAACGCAACACCTACGCCATACAATTTTACGCTGTATGATACGCCTTGCATTTTTACGTTGCATGATGACACCTTCCTTTTTGTTGTGGACGTGAAAAAAGAAGAAAAGTCGGACATTTATAACGTCTATACAATAAAATGACAAACCTGTCTATGGGAGCTTTTACGTAAAGCACCACCACGGAACGTCTTAAGACACTTTAACGGAAAACGTTCAAAACGTATGCTTAGAGAAGGCACGAAGCACGGTGTGCATGAAAAATAATGCAAAAAACTATCAAATAAGAAAATAAACTACAAAATGCAAAGCAATTTAAAAAGATTTTGATAATTTGCGTGTCATTACGTCTAATAATGAGCAAAAACTGTTGGAAAATAATTAAACGGATCAAAATTTGGATACCGGTCATTTTAGGGACAGTATTCTCGCGCAATTTAGTTGGTCACGCTGGCCAGGCACGCGCATCGTTCTGAGTTGCGCCGGTCTGTCACGCGCAATTGTTTCATTTGCGAGCGACATTTAAGTCAGCAAAAAGAAGTCACTGAGCGCGATTTTCATTTTACTCTCTTCTTCTCCTTCCTTTACAATTTCCGTCCCTCTCTCTCTCTAAAAAGATCGTTTTTTGCAATTTTTCAAGGCCAAAGGAAGTAAATCATACCCTTAATTCCCATTTGTAACAATCCAATGTAAGTTTTTTTGTTTAAATTCGTTTGTTTTAGGCTCAATTTGGGTGTTTTTTAAATCAGTAAACCTAATTTTCGAATTTTAGGGTTTTTTATTCAGACTATTATTTTTGAAATTGTTTGTTCCATGAAATTGTAAGTATTAAATCTTGTTTGAGTATTTTTTCATTTGAGTACGTTTTTTGCACTTTCCTTCAAATTTGGTTGTTTCTTGTTATTTTGCTTGCTCGTTTTGGCTATACTTGTTGATTATGAAGTAATAATAGTATTAGAACTAGTTATATCTTCATAAACAATGTTTTTGAAAATTTTGAATCCGAAAATTTGCGCGATGTGTATACTTAGCCTATTTTTGCTATGTTAGAAATTCAAGATTGTTTAGTAGACGATAATTGGACTATTGTTACTATTATTCGTCTAGGCATAGTTAATTCTGTGAGATTTCATAATCCCTTGAATGCTTAGTTGAAACTTGTATAGGATGGCTTTTTTAGGTGTTAGAAACCCCCATTTACTGAGTTTAACTGCAGGTATTGTAGCCCCCTACCATGGGTGGCATTCGATTTTTGTGGTTTTACCTTTCGGTAGGCATTATGCTGCCAAGTTTAGAATAAAATAATAATGAAACTTTTTCCATTCATAACAGGGACTCGCCTCCATTTGTCGATGTCGAGGAGGTTCTAGATGATCCCGTTCCTAACGAGGAGGTTTGCCCTCAAAAGAGAGTGACCCGTCCTCGAGAGGAGGTTCAGGAGCGACGCGTCGGAGCTGATCCTCGTCGCTAGGAGGATATGGTTTGGGAGGCTCCTCCAAATTGGGACCCTAGGGTCCTCAATTGGGTCCTAGACCATCACGTCTCGATTAGGGGTTTGGCGCGGCATCGTGAGTCTTTTGCTCCTTTTCTTTCTTTTTTCTTCAAAACAAGTTTTTTACTTTCTTTTGTGCCTTTCCTTTTTTAGAGTGAGCCTAGCATGCGCCTATGCGTCTCTGGTGATCTGCAAGGTCGTTATGAAAGTTTTCCCGAGGTGGAAAAGGAGGTTATGGAGCTTTCGAGGATCACCAGAGTCGTATAGTTATGGAGGTCGTTAAGGGGTCAGACGAGAGACTGCGTGATGTGGTTGGGGATCGTCTTGCGGCGGTCGTTCACATGTATGTGCCGTCTTATAGGTACTTGGTTCCTGCCGATTAGTTGTCGACTGAGGAGGTTGATTGGCAGTGTACACCTAAGCAGCTAGCTCAGATATACATTGCTCAAATTCTTTCCGTCACTATCTTTAGTGATTGGGGAGAGCGTTTTTCCATTGGGTTACTTATCTGCCTCTGTGATTTGGAATAGGTAGGTAACTTGAGTTGGGCGGAGGTGTCGTATGCCCGTATGCTTACAGCTATGGGCAAGGCCCAGGTGATGGATTTCGCGGCATCTACTGAGGTGCCTAGGATCTCCCTTATGTGGCATGGTCGTATCCTTGAGGTGTGTACGGATCCTTTTTTCTTTTAATCATTATTTTTGTTTTCTTTTTTATTATTTTTTTACTTTTTATAGGCTTGGGGATATTCGTACGTGACTTTCTTAGCCCCCAGGATGCTTGAGGCTGCTTGTTTTCCTATCGGCCATCGAGTGGTCACAATTAAGAAGAGACGAGCCACTTCAGCCGACGACTTTCGCGATGTGATCCTTTCGGCGACTCGAGCGTCGTTGACTAATTCAACTACATATGCATCTTCTCTTTTTTTAATTTTCGTTTATTTTCTAATGATTTTTAATGTGGCTGTGTTTATAGATCGATCTTCGTCCTTGGAGTTTGATTGTCGGAGTCCCTAAGGTTGTCCGGTCTGGCATGATTTGTTGCCATTTCAGGGCCGTTTATTAGGGACTTCCAGTCCTCTAGAGGACAAACGCTTGGTTTTTAGGCAAGCGTGTTCTCTGGAAGTCTTCATCCGAGGAGCCTATGGTTCCTGCGGATCCTCTGATCCGGGTGTTGTGTCTGGAATTACTGTCTACCGATGAGGATTGAGCTCAGGCTATCCTCAGTTATCCAGCGGAGCAGCTAGTGCTGCTGGATGCATCATACCAGGCTTTCATCACATCCAAGCTCACTCCTTTCCCAGCTTTTATTCTGGTTAGTATTTTACCATATGTTTTTATATTTTTCTTTTATTTTCAGAACCATGACTCTTATTGTATCTTAAGCGAGCCGAGCTGGGTGGTTGGTTGCCTCCCACGGCGGAGGTCACGAATACCAATGCTTATGGATCGGTAATTTGCAAGATTCTCCTAACAGTGGAGATGGACATAGAAGCACCATCTCTTACTTTTTAAAGGGGATAAAATTGTCCCATTACTTAGCGAGAGGCTCCACTAGGCTTCCCTACAAATACTCTCCCTATGACATATGAACCTAACTTGTCAGATCCAAAACCCGTTTTTCAATAATTTTTTGGTTTTAATGACAATGAGGCTGGTTAACAATGGAAAAGTAGAAGGCGTGGATTTAGTTCAATTTATTGAACATTTCGTCGCCCACGTGACAATTTGACTAAACAACTCTTTAAAATTCGTGCTTTATGTTATAGTGTTGTTGTGAATTGTTTACTTAGGATAGGTAAAGAATACGGAGATTATTACATGGTGTCCATAGTAGAGCAAATAGAGGGATGTCATTCACCCGCTCCTTTAGATTTGGTGGAAACTGTTTTATGATTGAATCGCCTTAGAGGAGACCCTAACGAGAATGGTTTAACGGGAAGTGCACTCCTATTACACGTACGTTTTTTTCTTTTTCTTTTTTCGTCGTAAAGCAGCATAAGTTAGGAATTTGCTTTGACCTTACCAGCGCAATCTTCACTAATGCGCGCGGATGGCGCGCAACTGATTTTGATGCGCGCACCACATGCTCGTATAATGTTGCAAATTAATTTTCTTCGTTTTTTTTTCATATTTGGCTCATGGAGCGCCTGCGGATTATTGAACAATTAGAAAATTTTGAGGCTCACGGAGTGAGAACATTCTCTGGACGTAGAATTCTGTACAAACATAAGAATGAAGAAGAATGGACGTTGTATTTCTGTCAAGGGGTTCCCAAAATACGCTTTGTGATTCCTTAGTGGAACATAAGTAGTATGGTTGGGAATAGTTTTAATTATCCCTATATTCGGCTTTTAGGCCTATCTAGTACTACTTACATTTTTCCTTGTAGGGTGATGAGACAATACGGAAAGAAACAAGTTATCCCCCCTCAGAATTGTGATGCCCCTAAAGATGAGATTTTAAGACCTGAATGGATTCCTCGTTGGATGGAATATTGGTCAAGTCTCCCTAGGTGGGTAGTACAAAGTCCGAACGCGAGCATTGTGTTATCCTCTTTCTACAAGGCTTGGATGAATGCGGCGGACAAGGGTGAAATAAACAAGGCTCGATCACAAAATCAATCCGCCTTGGATCGCAATCCACATAAACATTTGATGCATTCGGCCACCACTACTCCTCCTAGAGACATAAACAAAGGAGTGAGAAGAAAATTAAACTTCTCATTTCCTAAGGCTCGTTCGAAGGAATCAAAGAGAAAGGCTCCTCCTAAACATGCGCAACAAGGGGTGATGATTAAAGAACTTTCACCAAATACTCGCAAGCAGGCCCCAACAATTGTTAAAGGAAAAGGAAAACCAGTTGTAAAGGCCCCAATCCATAAATTGAAGAACAATGTTTGGGTTAAAAAGAAGAGTGAAGGGGAAAGCTCTAAGTTCGCTGAAACTACTGCGATGGAAACTACTCCTCTGTCTGATGTGACAATTGAGGATGTAGTAAAACCTTAGAGTGTTACATAATATGTCATTAGTTTATTTCGAATAAAGTGTAATCACTACTAGGCTTTTTTTTATTTATCATCTAGTTCAACAATGCCTCTTTTTATTTTTTAATTTTCAATGGATTAAAATGAGCTTTAGTATATATATTTTCTATATGATCGAATCATAAAGATTGCCTACGTTATCGTATTCCGAAATATGGTCTTTGCATAGTTCTTTGCAATTTTTGTATAATGTTGTTTTTTTCTTCAACCTCTTATGTAAAAATTGAATGAAAAAATTAATCTAACTTTGTTAAATAATTTAAATCAAAGCTTAATTTTTTTTCCGGGTACATGTTATTTTTGAGAAAAGCCCTCTTTTTTTTAACACAAGTAAAAATCGCAATTTTATTCTCGCGAAAAAGTTTTTGGTTCGTAGTTCGTCATCAGGTGGCACACGCATTGTCTAAGGTTGCGCGTGCCTGTTGCGGGTAACTTATTCTATTGCGCGTGACATCAGCGCGCAACTGTTGTAGTTGCGTGCGACACCTGTGCTACGAGCGTTAATTTTTTTTTTTCGCATTATTACCCCCCAAAGTGTGAAGAGTTTTTCGTGGTGTTCGAAAAACTCTGAACACTTGAATGGTACATGTTTTTGTTAAAAAAATTATTACCGCCCCAAGTGTTATGAACTTTACCGTGTTATTCATTAACGTGCGTAACACTTTGAATCTTTTAATAAAATGCTAAAAAAATGATTTATTTAATGAATGAACGAGTTTATCCGGATTTTATATGTATTACTTTTTTAGTCGATAAATGTTTATTAGTTAGCGAATTGAATCACCTCTAATATCCATTAAACTGAAAGCTCCTCTTGATAGAATTTCAATTACGGGTAGGGCCCTATCCAATTAGGTTTAAATTTTCCTCTTGGATCGGTTGTTATGGGCCTCTAACCTCTTTTAGTACAAAGTCCCCTTCTTTAATATTTCTTGGTCATATCCTTTTGTTAAAATGTCGTGCAATGCGTCGTTGGTAGACTTGTATATGATGTAAAGCTCTTAATCGCCGTTCATCGAGAAATAATAGCTCTTCATACCTCTCTCTTACCTATTCAGTTTCCGGTAGCTTACTTTCGTGTATGATGCATAGGGATGGTATTTCCAGTTCGACTGGTTGAACTACGTCCATTCCAAAAATTAAGGAGTATGGAGTTACTCTTATTGTTGTTCGTAGGGACGTTCTATAACCCCATAGAGCGAAGTGTAGTTTGTTCGGCCAGTCTTTATAATTTTGTACCATTTTCTTAATGATGACTGTTATGTTTTTATTTTCCGATTCTATAGCTCCATTCATTTGAGGTCTATATGGGGATGAATGATGGTGTTTTATTTTATAACGAGTTAAGAGGGTCTCAACTTCAGCTTGGAATTGAGATCCCTGGTCACTAATTTGTTCGTGTAGAACTCGACATCTACAAAATATGTTTCTTTCGAGAAACACTGCGACATGTTTAAAAGTGATGTTAACGTACGACGCAACCTCAATCTAGTTAGTAAAGTAATCGATGGCTACTAATACGTACTCGTGCCATCTTGTTCCTGTTGGAGAAATTTTTTCAATTATGTCAATTCCCTAAGTCAAAAAAGGCTAAGGAAGTGAGATTATATTGTTCATATGGTGGAAGGTGTTGTAAGTTAACGAACATTTGACACTCTGGAAATTTTTTAACATATTGTATGCAATCATGTTCCATAGTGCTCCAATAGTACCCTTGTCGTGAAATTATTTTACCAAGCATTTTACCATACATGTGAGGACCACAAACGCCTTTGTGAGTATTCTCCATAAGGTGCGTGGATTGACCATTTAATAGACCATGTTGGGCCACAAGTGTTTTTTGGGCTCGTTGGTCTTTCGATGAAGTATTTTTAGGACATGTGCCATGGGTAATATATTGGAGGATATGATCATACCAAGGATTGTCTCCTTCAATGTCATTTATGTCCTCTATTGCGTTGCAATATGCTTGTTCCCCTCTTCCATCAACGCATAATGGCGTCATATTTAAATGATCTGGAATGTTGATCATTGAGGATAATTTTGCTAGCACATCAGCAAATTGATTATCATCTTTTGTGAGGTATTTAAAATCAATATGTTCAAAATGCTTGATGAATTGCTCTAGTTGTGCTTGATATAATATCACTGTGGAGTTCTTTATTTTCCATTTTTTTAGTATATGATTTATAATCAAACTAAAATCTCCATATACCACTAATTTTTGCACACCTATGCTAGTTGTTGCTTCTAATCCGATAATGCACGCTTCACATTCCGCGACATTATTAGTAACCTCAAAGTCTAGTTTGATAGAGATTGGAATATGTGCTCCCTCTGGACTTATGAGTAACACTCCCATGCCACATCCTTTTTGATTGGATGAACTGTCGAAATAAATTACCCATTTTTCAACTTGCGTCATGAGAATCTCTTCATATTCGGGAGATGAGTAGTTTATGCATGACTCGTTTGAATAGGATGTAGGGCCAGAAAATCGCAAATTACTTTTCCTTTTATTTATTTTTCATGAATATATTTTAATTTAAATTCAGCCAACATTACCAACCACTTGGATATTCTTCCTTGTATAGGTGGTTGTTGAAACAAATAATTTATTGGATTTTGTTGAGAAATCACATGAGTAGTGTGGTGGTAACATATAGATAATGTCATAGTATTTTAGTTTCCCACACTAATGCTAAACTTGTTTTTTCCAAGGTGCTATATTTTGTTCCATATTGAATGATTTTTTTACTGATGTAGTATATTGCACGCTCGACTTTTACTACCTCTTGTACTAGCATGGCACCTGTGGCCGTGTCTGTAATTGTGATGTATAGCCTAAGAGGTAGTTTGGGTACTGATGACGCTTAAATTGGTGGACTTTTGAGATAATCTTTTCTTTTCTCAAAGGCCCTTTGGCAATGATCGTCCCATTCATGTTTTTCTTCATTTATCAATTTTTTGAATATTGGCGCACAAGTCATAGTCAATTTGTTGTTAAACTGACTAAAGTATTGTAGTTTGCCAAGAAACCCCCTAATTTCTTTTTCTGTTTGAGGGGGAGGCATATCAACGGTTGCCTTTATTTTGGAGGGATCGATCTCAATACTACGTATCCAAGTAACTTACCGGAAGTTACTCTGAAGACGCATTTTTCTGGATTCGATTGCATTTTATGTTCTTTTATGTGACTGAAAAATTTGCGTAAAGCTTTTATGTTTCTCATTCCATTTTTGGACTTTACAATCATATCATCCGCATATACTTCTATTTCCTTATGCATAATATCATGAAAGAGAGTCGTAGCCATTATTTGGTACATAGCTCCTGCATATTTTAGACCAAATGGCATGACTGTGTAGCAATATGTAATCCAAGGGGTGATAAAGCGTGTCTTTTCTTCATCTTCTTTTTTCATTAGGATTTGGTTGTAACCTACGTTTCCATCCATGAAGGATAACATTACATGTTCAGCCGTGTTATCTACTAGTATATCAATATGAGGTAGAGGAAAATCATCTTTAGGGCTAGCCTTATTATGGTCCTTAAAGTCGACACACATGCAAACACATCTGTCCTTTTTAGGGACTGGGATGATATTTGCTACCCATTCTGGGTAATTATATACGCGAATAAAACCTGCGTCTAATTTCTTTTGTACTTCTTCTCTTATTTTCAAACGACATCAGGTTTCATTCGTCGAAGTTTTTGTTTTACTAGTTTAGAGGTAGGGTTCAAGGGAATGGTTGTTCCGCAATTTCCCTATTTATTCCAGGCATGTCCTTGTATGACCAAGCAAACACGTGTTCGAACTCTTTGAGTGTCGATATAAGAATCGATCGCTCTTTTGGTTTTAAAGCTAAGCTAATTTTAACTCTTTTTTTGTTTTCATTAGTTCATATATTGACTGTTTCAGTTTCTTTAATTATATGGTTCTTTTATTCTCGTTTGTTTATTAGTTCAACCAATTTATTAATAATTTTTATTTTCATTTTATTGATTGTTGTAGCATTCAAAAGATTCGAGCGAAGGCATATACTTTGAAATACAGCTCATTATCATTGAATTCAAAAGAGATTATATCAAGAGAAGAATCCTTTGTGGGATCTTGGTCCTTAGAACTAGAAAATAAAGACTCAGAAATAGCCACAAGGCTCAAATTTTCAGCTTCCTTAAAGTCTAAGCTAAACTCATCATTCGATTCTTCGAACATCTTCCCTTATCCCGTGACGATCTCTAGTGTATCACCTTTATGAATAGTCCACTTGAAAGATTTCCTCCATCCATGCTCGAAGGTTTCATTAGAAGAGGTGATCAACGAGGTTGGGTATAAAGCTTCATCTTGGATGGCATTTTAATTAGTCATGGTAGCAACATGATTTTGCTCTAGTCCAAATAGCAAGTTGAATGCTTGCCTATTATAGCACCCTAGGGTTGGGTGTTTTGATTCAACGATTTCTAGATCCTCATTTAAGAAGTAGCAATCATGAAATATCTTAAATCCAGGCGCCTTTATTCTTCCTAGAACTAATGGTTTTGGAAAGTCATAGCAAGGGTAATCTTCTCCCTCCCTAATGAATTGTCCATTAAGGGTTTGTTGGTAAGATGGGAGCAAAGTGATTATCCCCTTTTTATTGTTGTCTCTACGTATTTTGTTTTTAGCATCGTGAGACTGTAGTTCTTCCTTGGTTAGTTTTTGTCCCAATCAAAAAGAGAGACTTTACTATGGGATAGGAAGTAAAAGATATTTCTTCATTCCTATTCCCAAAGGCATCCCAGGAAAGTAACTATTCTTAAACAAGATGTTGTTTACTATCCGGGTGGGATGTGGATCAAGCTTGAATGATTCTTTAAGGCTTTCTTCCATTTCGATTGTGAAGATTGGCTCGGCGGCAAATCCTTACATGTCCTCTTCATCATTATCATGGTTTATTTCTTGATGTAATTGGTCATTTATAGTTATTTTGAGACGAGAAGCATTTATAGTCATAGGAAGCCCTTGATAGTTAAACCTAATCCTTTGACGAAGTGAGGATGGTATTGCACGAAGCTCATGTATCCAAGAACGACCAAGTAGAAGGTTGAATGTGGGTTTAATATCCATGAAATGGAATTCAACCATCTTTTGAATTAGGCTTGTGATGACTGGTAGCTTAACAGTTCCACACACCGATCTCCTCGAGTTGTCATAGGCCCTAATGCTTTGTGTCGTTTAATGAAAATCTTTAACTGGATTAAGGCCTAGATATTTTGCTGTTCGTAGTGGGCATACATTTACAGCTGACCCATTGTCTGGTAAAGTGAGAGGGATATTGTACCCTTTGCACCCCACAGTTAAGTATAATGCATTGTTGTGGGTAGTGTCTTTTGAAGGCAAATCATTATTAGTGAAATTGATTGATTTTTCTAATTTCTCTCAAGTAAGCAAGCTAACGAGATCTTTGGGGGGTTTTTTCTGTACTTACAAACAAAGCCATTAGAGCGTTCAAAAGAAAATTCTTATGTTCTTTAGAAGTACTTAGGAGTTCCCAAATGCCAACATTCGCCTTGGATTAGCGAAGTTGTTTGACCAATGGATCTTCCACCTTAAGTGGAGGTGGTATTGGGTTTTGTACTTGACCTTGAGTTTGATTTTGTGTGGATCCATTTGGTGGTGCTTGGTAAACTAGCCCAGAACGAGTTAGACGATCTATTTCGTTTGGGTTAGGTGTAGGACTCGTGAACCAACTTTCTTCTAAAGGCTTTGAATGTGCCTCCATTTCAAGACGTTCCATAAGATGTGCTTGATGACAATGTTCATCCAAGGAGAGATTTGATAAGTCTTGTGACTTCCCCAAGAAATGATCCCAATGAAGCGCTCCATTTGTCTCATTTTGGAGATAAGAAGGAGGTGGGACGACGGCATAAATAGAGACATATATGTCTTGAAAGTCGTCGTCCCATAACCCAACACTTCATTAATTGCCCCTATGAGTGTTGCGGTTAGAGGTTTCCCTATAGGTGTGATATAATTCAAAGGTTTGAACGTATTATTTCCCATATGGTCCTCATCAATGTGAAATACCCCTAGTGGGGTTACATTATTGTTAGGTTTTCATGACAATTGTCAATGAAAAGTGTATAAACCAAGGTAACGCAGATGCTTGTTATACTTTTCATGACAAATGTCAATGAACTTTTTTAGTAACTTGAGTTCAGGTGGACTTTAGGCATGGTGAGTCGCCTTTTCACGCCATCTACCACAGAAAGCAAGGAAACCTTCATCATCGCCTTGCTTAAGCATTTTAAGTCCACGTAGAGTCGATTTGAACTCTACGTTATTCTCATATTGGGTAATGAAAGCCGAAACTTCATCTTCCCATGTTATTTTTAATTTCGGATCTAGCCCATAGTACCACTCTCTCGCGATTGGGTCTAGAGATAAAGAAAAAGTCAAAGCATAAATCTTAGGATCAACTCCCTTTAATGCCATGGTGCTAGAAAAACACATTAACTGTTTTGTGGATTATTAGTCACCTTAAATATCTGCAAGTCCGTAGCTATGAACTTTTTTTGGTAAAGCAAGTCCTGGGGGAGGAGCACCTTTTCTGCGTCGAAGTACTAGGTCCCCATGGTGGACCGAAGAACAAGCTTCTCCAACAAATTTTCTTAGACGGATAATTATTCCATATTTTTTTGCAAGGCTAGAGTCTCGGCATTTTTCTTTTCAGCCTTTTCAAGTTTCTTAGTTTTTCTTTCCTCGGCCTCTTCAACCTTTCTTCTCTCAAGCGAGCAATCTCTTCTTGGAGTTGCTCCATGGTTGACATTGTTGTTAGACTAGGACTAGTTGTCGAGGGAAGGTTGTTTGAAAGGGGTGGATTGTTTGATGATAAACGTAGAATGCGAGCGCCCTAGAGTCTTCGATCCCAAGCTTGAAAACCGGCCCTAACAAAAAAGAATGCAAAATATATTCAAATGGATATCATCACCTTTAAACAATTCCTCAATGAAGATATTTTTTGAACGAGCCAATTTGTTTTCGCAAAAATCACAATGGCTCGTAGCAGTATGCGCGCACAAGTGAATAAGTTGTGCGCGGATGGCTTGCGCATCCGAATCACTTGCGATGGCTAGGGTCACACAACTCATTGAGTTGCGCGCGCCACCTACTCGTAATTTTTTTTTTAAAAAAAAAATTCGAGCTTTTTTTTTAATACTTGCCATCATTTTTTTTATATTACCTTTTGAATATGACTCAAAATTACAAAGAGACAACTTCGCAATTGGGAACCTAAACCATACGAAGGGAAAAAAAAGAAAACTATCCTAACACGTTTTATATAGTCACGTAATCACATAAGCATATCATAAGCCAAGATACACATAATGCCATTCTAAGGTCAAAGGCTTGGGTGTCCAAGGGTACCATATCATAAGAAACAATGCACAAATCAATCACTCAACGTGTTGACTCATGACATTGCCCTCTCAACATTTTGTTGACGATATGGGTGGGATGATTGTTATTGAATTCGAGATAGAAGCCTAGTGTTTGCGACCCCTAGTTAACGAGCCAATCTCTAAAGGTGAAAGTGTGCTATGATTATGCATGATGCTGATAAGTGACTTTTATGTCACTTTTAGGGTATTTTTATGCTTATTTTCCGGTTTAGTTTCTAATAATTTCCCTTGTTTTACGCTTTATTTCTCTCTTTTTCTTATTTTCCTTATTTGATCTTTATTTTATGTATTTCATTAGTTTATAATACTTTTTAGCTTATTTTCTTAATTTATTTAAATTCTCTTATTTTCTATGTTTATATTTTAAGGTTTTAGTTCTTGTTATTTAATAATAAAACAAAATATGATCAGTGACATTTATGTCACAATTAGAAGTAGTTTTAGA
This sequence comes from Chenopodium quinoa, assembly GCF_001683475.1. NCBI lineage: Eukaryota > Viridiplantae > Streptophyta > Magnoliopsida > Caryophyllales > Amaranthaceae > Chenopodium > Chenopodium quinoa. Next base: position 6,328,653 of record NW_018742345.1, read on the forward strand.
GTTATTTTCGTGTTTATTTTATCTTATTTTCCCTTTCTTTCTCTTGTTTTCTCTTTAATACATTTCTTGTTTATTTCGTAATTTTTTTGTGTTTTAGTTCTCTTCGTAGTTTTAATTAGAATTAGTTTATTTTCGTATTTTATTTGCTTTTGATTTGTTATATTTCGTTCTTTATTTTTCCTTGAAAGTATTCTAATTTACTTTTATTTATTTTAATTAGTGAGTCTATTTCATAGTTTTATTCTCTTGCATTGTTTTTGTTTAAATTTTATTAGTTTTAGTTTTATTTTTCTTATTTTTACTATAATTTATTTTTTTTATTTTATTTATTTTATTTTATTTTATTCTTTGTCCCAATTCTTTTCTTGGTTTTGTGTGTAGGTGTTCAGGTTTCATGTAAAGTGAGTTCGGAGCTCGAGAATGAGTCAAAGTGTACATATTTCTTTGCTGGCTGCTGACTGCTGCCACCTCTTATCCTACACCACTCTCTCCCCCTCTAATCTTCCTTATCCTCCACCGCAATAAAACACCAAGCTCCCCTGCTCCACACACCAACCAGTCAACAATTGCAGCCCGTAATTCACACCTGAACTGAACCTCAACACCAAATCACAGCCCACATCATTATCTCACGCCACCTGCCAGGTAGCCAGTACCACCATTTCACGCAATCTCCAGCCACCCTTAACATCACTCCCCTCCTTTCCCTTTCCTTTCCTCACGCATTCTCCAACAACTCTAATCACCCTTAACAAACCAAGCAGCAACCCCCCTACATTCACCACCTCATGCACCAAAACCGTCTCAGCTGCATCCTGCCACAATAACATCAAAATCGAAGCTCACAGCCCACCAATTCATCTTCAGCCACCCAATCCATACTTTGGTATGTTCTCCACCGTAATACAACTCGTAACAATTGCGCCACCACCGTTCACTGCACCAATTGCAACCCACATTTAGCCTTATAATCAAGCAACATAAAAACTCAGAGTAAATCGCAAATTGGTCGGGTTCGGGCAAACCGTTGAAGAGTTCGGTCGAAGTGCCAAAAGAGTTAGAATTATTGGATGTTTTCTTATTAGAAGAGGAGCGGTCGAACACACCCATGGTTCGACTGAACCAACCCTGTAGTTTGGTCGAATCTACCCTCGGTTTGACCATACCATTTCACGAGCTTCGTACATGATAATTGTTTCGGTTAAAAACAACGGGACTTTGTCGAAGGTCTAAAGATGTGGCTGGAGACTGAACTCGGTCCAAGTGATGTTATATCGAGGATTTGCTGCACAACAAACACATGTAAATAGGCCTCAAGGGTTATGCTGCGGAAGGCCCCTCTGATGCCGAAGTTTAACTGTGTTTTGAGAGAGAAAGCTATGCAAGAGTATTAATTGTTTGAGGCTATGTGTGAATGAATGATAAATGGTGTAATTGAAGGCTTTTATATGTCATCATAATAAGGAGGAGTGGGATTGAAGTCATATGGGTTAATCATGATGAATTAGGCCGTTGACTTGAGATTGACTTGGTATTATTGCAGGCTTGGGCCTTGATTTTAACTTGGAATGGAATCATTTACGGACCAGGTCAAATTTGGCTTAATTGGACCTAAACAACTTGCCCCCCAAACATGATGTGGAAGGATGACGGGTCGGGTTTGGATTTAATAAAAATGGAGGGAAGTAAATGATTTAATTAAATTAGAGAGATTTAAATTTTTAAACAGTCATTAGTGAAATAATTGTAATTTGGATAATAATTGAGGAAGTTGAACGGATAATGGGTAGTTAATCAGGAAAGAGTGTGTTTAACGGTTACTTAGCAAGGTCTTTAAGAAAAATTAAAGGCGCGGACTCCCAAACTTCCCATTTCTGGAATTATAATCGGTTTTTCGCACTCTCTCTTCTCACTTCTTCACAAATCCACACTATAACTTGCGCAAACCCTCTTCAATCTAACTATAAACTTCGCTCAAACCCCGAAAGAAAGGCTTCAAAATTGAAACTCGTTGCCCCGAACTCTCTGATCGGCGAATTCCGCGTCTAATAAAGGTAATTTTCCTCGAATTTAGCTTGGTTTTCTTGAATTTTGAAAGCAATCCCTCTTTTTCGACTTTTCTCTCAAAAATCTGATAATGGTTAGAGGAAGAGGACGCCAACCCCGATGACCAGGTCATGCTCGAGATCCGAGGGACCGAGCTGATGCTTGGAACGGGGAAAGAGTCAGGGCTAACCTTGAAGAGAAAAGAGTTGGGGCTGACTCGGAAGAGGGTATCCATGCAACCCCTCTGTCTTCTGCGGCTCCCCAAGAAGAGGCTGAGGCTCGTGTCGCTGGGCAGGAGGAAGTTCTGCCCGTGGCGCCTTAGAATCTGCTCCTTGGGCATAATGAGTGCCAGAATGCCGAAGCCATTTCGGCTATGATGAGAAACGCGCTCTATTCTTGGTGGATCTAGAACGCTGAGGCCTACCGCTTTGCCGAACATATAGAGTTGCACTACGACATCTTTGAGGCGGATGGATATAGGTGCTGAATGCCTGCGCCCACTGATAGGATTCATCTTCCACCCCTTTGATATTTGGGGGTGTACACTCGGCAGTTACAATATGGGCTTCGGTTCCATTTGAATCCCTTAATCAGGGATATTTTAATAATGTACATGATCTCATTGTGCCAACTAACACCCGTCAGCATCCGAAGGGTGATGACGTACCTCTAGATGTGTCGGTTCTTTGCTGTTGAGCCAAATCTGCACTGCTTCAAAAAGTTGCATAAGCTTGTGCCGAACACCCAGAGCCGATATGGTCAGCATGGCTCTGGCTGGTGGCGGATTGAAAGCCATGCTCAATATTTGACAATGTGGCCAAATGACTCTTTGGACAAGGACTGGAGAGTCCAGTGGATCTGGGTTAGGGCACCTGCGGATCCATATTACCCCTACTGCTTCGGGGCTCCCAGTTATCTTTCTAAACCCGACCCAAATATGATGGACTTGGGTCCTGAAGACCCTGATGCCACTAGCCATCGCAGCTACGAGCAGATGATTTTTTTTGGGAAGTAGGAAAATCTTGAAGGGACTTGCCGAATGAAGCACAACCCGACGAGATGGCTTCCAGACTCCCACTATTCCTTCCAAGAGAAAATACTGGCGGTTATCGACCTCAGCCGAAAGTTCAGAGATGGTAAGTACCTTCGGCTGGGGGCGAGGACTTGCACTTTACTTATTTTTCAATTTGCAACTACTTCATAATTTTTTAATGATTGCTACATTAAGCTAACTCCTTTATTCTGCTTTTTGTAGAGCTGAACGAGGCCAACTAAGGGATTGACTACAATCGGCAGGGAGTAAACGCCGAAAGGGTCATCTTAGATCGTGCCCCAGCGATCAATGATCCTAAGGACCATCCGTTGCATCTGCATTCGACGGGCCTTCAGATTGAGGCTGCTACACATTACCTGAAGCAAAATCCTTAAGAAGAGCAAACTGCTCGGACAGCTGAAGAGTTTATTAGGGGAATTGAAGCCTTAGAAGGAGGTGAAGGAACCTCCAGTGCTCTCGAGCAGGGAACATCCGCAAACACAGCTCAGCTGAGGAATTTGGTAAGCCCTTCAGCACTTTATAAATTTGCCTTGTTATAAACCCTTTCTCTTGCCCCCTTCTTCTACAGTTTGAGGAAGAGAGCAGGAGAGAGGGAAAAGCCCCTGCGCAACCAGAAGATCTTTCGGAGTCGGAAGACATGGACGAGCAACCTCTGGTCCGAAGGAAGAGAAGAAAGACGATCCCAACAGTAGTGGGTCAGGATGATTTTGCTCTAAGGCCTATGCCTGGCGTTGTGATAAAGGAACCTGCGGCAGGCAGGGGCAGGGTTCCTAAAGGTGTTAGGGGTCCTCAACCCCTAGTTAATCCACCACCGCCCATTCTTTGTCCGCCGAAGACCCCTCCACCACCTCCCAATACTGAAGAGATGGAGGTGGATCAACGAACTCCTAACCCAAAGGAGGGGGTTCCGAAAGAGGTGTCGAACCAGGGGATCACTGCTAAGCTCCCTGGCGACGAAGCTGCTATTGGAGGGATAGCTAAAGAGGTCGCTGCTGCTTAGAATGCAGCCAAACTTGGTTTCACTACTGAAATTCAGCAAGAGGTTGATGCCTTAATTAATCAACCTGTTAAGGAAGCTGATGGGGGCCAAACTGGAGAAGGGGGGGGGGGAACTAATTGTCCGTGAACTATTTGGGGCTATGGGCTTCTCAGCACGCCGGATCCCCATCCCTAACAGCGCTCGGGCTGTGATCTGGGGGAGGTATGGAGAGAGCGTTGAGGCTTATTTCGGCGGCTGCTCCCACTTGTCCGAGATGGAGCAGGCCAGAGAGTGGTCTCTCCGAGCAACTGCTTGGATAGCCGAGCCTAGATCTGAGATCCCAGACCCCGCAAGAGACAACAAAAGGCTGCTGATGCAAGTACTTGTTGTTATTTCATACTTTACATCAACACTTCGATTCATTTCATTAATTAATATTTTTTTTTTGTTGAACTGAGCTCCAACTCTACAGGTTGTCCACAATAATACTCTTACCTGTGAGATGATTGACACTCTTCAAAATAGAGTGGACATAGTTGAGACAGAGGAAAAGCTTGCCAAGCTGAAGCAGGAGAAGGCTGAAGACAACGCCAAGCGAATAGTTGACTCCTTCAATGTCTTCTGCAATAACATAGAAAGGGAGGTGCTGCTTCTGATGGATGAGGGTGTAGCTCTCATCAATAAATTCAGCGCTGTCGATGTCAAAATCCTCAAGGCCAAGATTGAGCTAAAGATCGTGAAGAAGGTTGATTCCCGAATGCTGGCTCGGGAAACTTTGTTTCAGCAAATGGTCAAGATCTTGGAGGCCGATGCTAACCATCACCGAAAGGCTTGTGACGACAGAGAGAACGAGCTGATTGAGGCCAAAAATCAACTTGAGGCTCAAGGGTAGAGTTTGACCAGCTTGGAGACTTAGTTGAATGACAAAGAAGCTGAGTTGTCCTAGGCTCAGGACGAGGCCAAGCAGAAGGAACAGCAGCTGGCTGATGCGGAGGCCAAGCTGAAAGACCAACAAGAGTCCTCCCAGAAGGCCTTAGAGGATGTTTAGAAGAAGCAGGCCGATGTTGAGGCTCAGCTAGCTGTCAAAGTTTACTCGAAGGAGGAGTGCTCGACTACTTACAGAAATGGGTACATGATGGCTCGAAGATTGGCCCTCCATGCAGCTTCTGAGCTGGACAGGTACCAATGTAAGATTTGGGCTGAAGACCCCAAAGACCCTTATATGGAGTTCGCTAGCCAGGCTAAGGTAGATCTTGAAATCTGTCTCCAAGCTGAGGAAATGGAGGATGCTGAGGCTGAGGAGGTTGAGAACAAAGAGAATGAAGCTTAAACTCAAGTTCAGCCCGCCTCTTTAGCAGCCAGAACTGATGCCACCTTGGATCCCAGCGTTTCTGGAAGGCCTGATCCATCCGATGAAGCCTAGGGACTCAGGAAGTCGTCTTCAGAATCTTACGGATCAACTTGTGCTTAACTTTTGAATTGCCGCTTCTGAATTTTTTGCTTCAATTTGCCTTAGGGTACAATTTTAGTTTTTGTCACATACGCATTTCGACAGCTGTAATTTTCCGCTTGTGGGCGGCTGCCGATTTTATTATGTTATAAACAGTTTAACTTTGTGGCACGGATTCCGAACTTTTTATTCATGTTATGAACTTGATGTTTTCTTCTTACTTCTTTTCCTTGAACTTGCGCACTAATCTGATGGGTTTATGAAAAATTAGCTAAGTAAAAAAGGTCTTCAGCTTTAGAAGTTTTCAGCTAGTGAACACTTGTAGTGTTTATTGCCCCCCCCCCTTAGAATTATGAAGATTTGTCTTCGAATTTATGAGATAGCATGTTGTCCTTTTGGTGTTAGACAAAGCTTTTCTGTACTTAATAAATTTCTAACTGTTATGCGATTATTCTTAGTTTTCTGTCTATCTTAAAGAATGGATATCTGAGACACACGACCAACTTCAGGCAATGTTTCAAACAGTGACCCTCTATGATACAAGGCTTCGTGAAAGAAATATCCCAGATTCGTCCATGGACTCATTGACTCGAAGAACAAGCCTTACTAAAGCGTTTACTTCACCTGAAAGACCAGTGTTCTTTAATAGGCGAGTTTTTCAACAATTTGAAACCTGATGCCTCGAAGGCGAAGGTTTTAGACAATGCTGAAGGAAAAATCTTAAAGAGTAGATAGGATAAAGAAAAATTAAAGACTAAAAATTGCAAATATTTGTAGAAACGTTGGCTCAAAGGCCTTTCATTAATAACTGAAAATGTACTTACAAAGATTGTTCCTCCCTGAAGGGTTTACACACGGAATTTTTTATGTACATCAGCGTTCCAATGATTTATCAGCTCTGTTCCATCCAACCGCCGAAGTCAGTATGTCCTAGGCTAAAGTTCGTCATAAATCTCGTAGGGTCCCTCCCAAGTGGCTGAGAGTTTCCAATGGATTCGGCTTCTCTGAACTACAGTAGTGTTATGTAGGACAAGGTCTCCAACTCTGAGAGGCCTTGCATGGACCCTTCGGTTATAGAATTTGCTGATTATTTGCTTGTATGCAGCCATTCTTGTTGAGGTTTGGTGAGTCTTACTCACCGCAGAAACAAACCCAAAAACAAGACCGCACTCGCTATAAATAAAACCATAAACGTGATTAAATTAATCACAAGATTAAGATAAGCTAATTACCTTTTACGCGTGCTTCGCTCCAAAATGAGCTCTTACTTGAAAGCTTCAAGTCCCGCTCACACGGAGACCTCCAACGAAGTCCACCCGCACCAACAAAACCGACTAGGTCCAATGTCTTGGGGTTAGCAAGACCCGACCAATAAAACCCGAGTAATTATATTGAGTTCAAAGGTTTTCACTAATTGTGATGCCTTTTTCAACTCTTACTCAAGCCCTATTCCCAATGCCCATACTTGGGTATTTAAAGGAAATGATGGGAGTATCATTTACTCTCCCATCAATGTGTGATAGTATGATTTTTCCATTTTATTTTAAAGCTAAAATAAAAATAATAATCAAGCTAGAAATAAATCAACAAGTGGCAAGCTCATGTGAGTGGTTAGGTGAGGACCACTTGGAGAAGGGGGGACCAAACTTGCTCCCCACTCCCTCTACCATAACCGGCCACCTCACTCCACACACACTCAAGGACCACTAGCCACATGGCACCCACCCTTGGGCACCAAGGCAGCCAAGGTGGGCTGCCATGTGCTGCTGTCCGTGGCAGCCACGCCCAGCAGGCCCAGCACTCGCATGCGGGCTGCTAGGCGCTGCTGGCTAGCAAGCCAAGCATGCTTGTGCGGGCTGCTGCTGGCCTTGTGCCTTGGCCAGCGCTGCTAGGCAGCAAGCAATGGCCTAGCCATGTTACTGCTAGCTGTGGCGAGCTGGCGCGCTTAGCGTGCTAGCTACTGCAGCTTGTTGCGGCATGGCTTACTAGCCATTGCGCGCACAAGGCTGTGCCTAGCATGCTAGTACGCACTAGGCAGCGCCTAGCCTTGCGATGCTAGCATGGGTGCGCTAGCACGCACTAGCCAGCCTAGGCTCGGCTTGGAGCACATGCTAGCCACCATGCTAGGCCATACGCCCTTAGCAGTTGGTTTGCTTGGGCATTCCGATGCTAGGGGTATTTTGGTCTTTTGTTGATTTATTACTATTTCTCGTCTCGTCTTTCACTATTTTTTGACTCGACTTCCGACGCTCGGTTTCGACGCTCTAAGCTCGAATTTTCGACGTCTAAATAAATATTACTCGGTCGACTCATTAATTCCTTCTGAATTAATTCGTCGTTTCGGTTTGTTGAATTCTTGGGTGTTACCCGAAGGGTTCAGTCAAGATTAATTATTCATTAATATTATTGATCGGAAGCGGCCTCCACCCAGGCATTCCGATCACTTGACCTCCCTGAATATATTAGCTTTCTAATAATTCTGAACCCACTAATGGAATAGTACACTTGTTCGAAGGACACCATTCCTTTCAATCTCCCACATGTCCTTCCAGACAAGTGCGCATTTTGTGTACAGCCTTTTTCCTATGTCTCTTAATGTCTCTTCATGAACTATAAGGTAAGATTTTTTTTGTCATCCTTATTACGTCCAGAAGTGTTTCCCGTTTCCGAGTCCGACTGTCAATAAACAGATGATTTCTAAAATCCATCCGAGCACGGCCATGCATTTTACAGTTTCGCTCTACGAGAGGCCTTGTATACAATAAAGACATCTTCCCTATTTTAGTAGGGGGACATTCCCAGTCTTGTAATGTAGCTCCTCTTACTGAGAGGACCTAGTCGCCCGAGTGTTGCCGTTATAATTCCCAATTACGGCAGACGTTTGACAACATCAAAGCGAACTAGTACTCAAACAAGAGAACTCACAATACTCATGGTCGAGGAAATAGGTTCCGATAGCCATAATGAGAAGTATACTTATGACAAAATTTTTAATTTCTTAAAGTATTCTCATAGGTCGATCCAGTATGGTTCTAAACCAATACCTATGCAAATTATTTATGACAATCATGTCCTTGTAGCACATGAAACGGTGCTATAAATCAAACTACACACTAATCTCAATCGGTCATTAATCGTCCATCGTTTAAATGACCTTGATTAGGGATAATTTTCAATTATAATATTCAATGTTCACTTAATAGGTGTTTCCTTACCAAGACTGGTCTTGATACCCTATTTTGAATATTCTCAGAATCGAATGGACTCATTATTTAATCGTAAACCACAATTAAATAGCATAACAGAGTAATAACATATTGCATGAAATTTTATATTACTCCAAAACTTGAATGGTTTTCCTTAGCGTCTTACATTAATTTTTCTCAAAATTAACTAAAACACTAAACAAGGAAATCAAAACCAGTCTCCTACATGCTTGATTCCCATTGCCTCAACGTGCTTATTGTGCTTCACTTGAGGAAAGGGTTTAGTAAGTGGATCGGCTACATTGTCATCCGTTCCAACTTTGCAAATTCTGATTTCACCCTCTGATTTCCATTCTGGAATCATGTAAATCGCCGCTTGACATGTTTGACCTTCTGATGTTCCCTAGGATCTCTGGCCTGAGTAATAGCTCCATTGTTGTCACAATAGAGGGCTATTGGACCCTTTATCGAGGGTACAACATCAAGTTCACCAACGAACATACAAATCCAAACAGCCTCCTTAGCTGCTTCAGCAGCTGCTAAGTATTCGGCTTCAGTTGTAGAATCTGCAGTTGTACTCTGCTTTGCGCTCTTCCAACTAAACGCCCCTCCATTTAGACAGAACACATATCCAGATTGCGATTTGAAATCGTCTCTGTCTGTCTAGAAGCTTGCGTCAGTATAACCTTCCACAACTAAATCCTCTACACCACCATACACCAGGAATTTATCCTTGTTCCTTTTTCAGGTACTTTAGGATATTTTTTCCCGCAGTCCAATGCACCTCTCCTGGGTCTGATTGGTAACGGCTCGTAGCACTCAAGGCATACGATACATCTGGCCTAGTACATATCATGGAATACATGATCGATCCAATAAGCGAAGCATATGGAATCTGATTCATTCTTACCCGCTCATCAAGTGTCTGTGGACACTGCTTCTTGCTTAGGGTTATGCCATGTGACATTGGAAGGTGACCTCTCTTGGCCTCCTCTATGCCAAATCAAGCAAGTACCTTATCAATATAAGTACTCTGACTCAATCCAATCATCCTTTTCGATCTATCCCTATAGATCTTGATGCCTAGTATGTACTAAGCCTCTCCCAAGTCTTTCATTGAGAAGCACTTTCCAAGCCACGCCTTTACAGACTCTAACAACGGAATGCTGTTTCCAATGAGCAATATGTCATCAACATATAAGACTAGGAAGGCGATGTCACTCCCACTAACCTTCTTGTAATCACAAGATTCATCTGGATTCTTGATGAAACAAAACTAAATGATGGCTTCATCGAATCGCAGATTCCAACTTCTGCTTGCTTGCTTTAGTCCATAAATGGACTTCTTAAGCTTACAAACTTTCCTAGCATTGTTTTGGTCGACAAATCTTCAGGCTGTGTCATATACACAATTTCTTCCAAATAACCATTAAAGAAGGCGGTTTTGACGTCCATCTGCCATATTTCATAATTGTAATATGCAGCAATCGCTAGGAAGATCCGAACGGATTTAAGCATTGCGACTGGTGAAAAGGTTTCATCGTAATTAATACCATGAACTTGTCTGTAACCTTTTTCCACCAATCTACCTTTGTAAATGAATACATTTCCATCTTTGTCGGTTTTCAACTTGAAAAGCCACTTACATCCGATAGGTGTATAACCTTCGGGTAAGTCAACCAAGTCCCAGACTTGATTTTCAAACATGGAATCCATTTCAGATCTCATGGCCTCTTGCCATTTAGCAGATTCGGTGCTTGCCATCGCTTGCTTGTAGGTTGACGGTTCATCTCCATCCATAATCAGGATGTCCTGATTCTTGGTTAATACTAAACCAAGATATCTATCAAGTTAAGATCTCAGCCTCTGAGACCTACATAGGGTAATGGATTGAGCATTTGCATTGTCGGTTTGTCTTTGCACATTTTAATTATTTTGACCTGCGTCAACAGATGCTGTTTGAGCACTTTTATTGTCATTATGATTTTGTTGCTCATCCTCACGAACTTCGTCGAGTTCGATTTTCCTCCCACTTGTCATTTTGGAAAGGTGCTCCTTCCCCAAAGAGACACCATCGCGAGCAACAAACACTTTGTTCTCCGATTTGTTGTAGAAGTAATACCCTTTGGTTTATTTTGGGTAGCCCACAAAGTAAACCTTGTCAGATTTGGGATGAAGTTTGTCAGAAATCAATTTCTTAACATATGCTTCGCATCCCCACATCTTTAGAAAAGATAACCTAAGAGGTTTCTTCGTCCATAATTCATATAGAGTCTTTTCTACAGCTTTTGATGGAGCACGGTTCAGTATTAGTGCCGCAGTTAGAAGTGCGTGTCCCCAGAAAGAGATAAGAAGATCACTAAGACCCATTGTTGATCGTACCATGTCTAACAATGTTCGATTTCTCCTTTCGGATACTCCGTTCCATTGTGGAGTTCCTGGAGGTGTCAATTCTGAAAGTGTACCCTTTTCTTTCAGATGGTCATCGAATTCTTGGCTCAAGTATTCACCACCTAGATCCGATCAAAGGGCTTTGATTTTCTTGCCAAGCTGATTTTCAACTTCACTCTGAAATTCTTTGAACTTTTCAAATGATTCAGATTTATCCGACATGAGGTAGACATAGCCATATCTACTATAGTTGTCTGTGAAAGTGATGAAATATCGATGTCCATTTCTTGTGGTTGAGCTCATTGGTCCACATACATCGGTATGTATAAGACCCAATAAGTCACTTGCCCTTTCTCCCAACTTGGAGAATGGCTGTTTAATCATCTTTCCTAATAGACATCCCTCGCAATTCTTAAACGATTCTAAATCGAAAGAGTCAAGAACACCTTCTTGTAGAAGTTTCTTGATGCGTTTGATGTTGATGTGGCCAAGACGACAATGCCACAAGTAAGTCTGATTTGACTCTATGGTCTTAGCTCTTTTGGTATCATTATTCACATTATAAACTTGTTTGTCTAAAGAAAGCACATAAAGGCCATTTTCAGAATGTGCAATACCATATTAAACATTTTCGAGATAAAATGAACATTCTTTGTCCTTTACTCGAAATTTAAAACCTTTGGCGTCCAACGCCGAAATTGAAATATTGTTTTTTGGTAATGTTAGGAACATAATAAACATTATCGAGTTCCAAAACTAGCCCGGTGGGCAAAGACAAACTGAGAGTTCCTACGGATACGACACCAATTCTGGCTCCATTGCCGACCCGGAGTTCAATCTCTCCCTTCTCTAGCTTTCTAGCGTTCCTTAGTCCCGAGAATTGGAACAAAGGTGTGAGCCACATCCGGTATCTAATACCCATGATGTTAAGCTAGTGAAGCTAAATTCTATAACGAATATACCTGATTCAGAAGCAACGGTTCCGTTCTTCTTATCTTCCTTGAACTTGAGGCAATCTCTCTTCCAATGTTCCTTTTTCTTATAGTAGAAACATTCGAAATCAGATTTAGAAGACCCTACCTTCTTATCCTTGGTAGCTTTAGACTTAGGCAGAAAAGTTTTCTTCTTACCTTTCCCCTTAAAGCTTTTCTTTTTCTTGCCCGAAAATTTGAACGGCTTGCCCTTTTTAATCATGAGCATATCATGCTTTCCCTCATCCTTGAGCGTTTGCTCAGCTTGCTTCAACATACCATGAAGCTCGGTGAGGGTTTTCTCCATGTTGTTGATATTATAGTTCATCTTGAACTGATCATAGCCTTTGTGCAGCGAGTGGAGAATGATGTCAATTGCCATCTCGGTTGAATACCCCGCATCAAGCCTTCCCATGTTTTCAAACAATCTAATCATTTTGAGTACATGTGGGCTGACTGGCTCTCCTTTCTTGAGCTTGCTCTCAAGGATCTGCCTGTGGGTTTCAAACCTTTCAGTTCGGGCCTGCTCTTGGAACATATTCTACAATTCAGAAATGATCTCAAAAGCCGTCTCTTTTTCAAAGAAAGTCTTTTGAAGCTCAAGAGACATTGTGGCCAACATGATGCATTTGACATCTCGATTGGCACTTTGCCATTAATTTAGGGAAGCTTGAGTCACCTCCTCATTGGGAGCCTCGGGCATTTCCTCATCAAGGACATATTCCTTTTTCTCTTACATGAGAACAATTCGCAAGTTCCTTTGCCAATCAAGAAAATTTGGCCCACTTAGCTTCTCCTTGTCGAGAATTGAGCGTAACGAGAATTGGTGGTTTGAGTTATTTGAAGACATGATTCTACAATTGAAAGATTTTTGAAATGAAAAAACCATTCATTATACTTAAATAAGATTGAATTTATGCATTTTAATCAAACTTATGTAAAACGTCTTATTCACACATTAAAGATTGTGCCCATTTTAGGTGAGAATAAGTTGATTCCAAGATCCAAAGAAACAAAGAGTGGTTAAGCATGCTTTGGCTTGTCTTAACACTCAATCTTCTAAGGTAAGCAACGCTTTGCTAATGGATCCAAGCCACTCTTGGTTGAATAAATCGTCGCATCCAATGCTCTCTAAACAATTTATTCACTTTTCCACGACATGTTAGGACTCCATCACTCATATCGTTGAGTATAACCAAAACCACCTTCCATACCCGGTATGCCTTACGTTCCATGGAGAAGTAGTGATGCCTCGCTTTGGCGTAGCCCACCACTACCCTCGTTCGGTTGGTAAGTGTGTTTTGGAATGGCAAGTTTTACTCAATATTTTAGGGACCCAGGGTTTCCATGTTGGTTGATTTAAGTGAACTTAATTAATCATCTCAACATTCGAAATCCTAAACATGCATCTAACATATAATTCATATATATAAACATAAATATATATCGAAAACATAAATAGAGATGCATTTGGCAACTAGCATGACCCCTAGAGATCTTCAAGTCTTCAAAAGGTCTTCATTTGCAACTTCATGGCTTTGTCTTCTTAGAACCCCGTATTTAGATTTACAAAAATATTACAATTGCTAGTATCTACGATTAGGACTAGGACTAATCTAAATATTAAGGTACAAAAATATTACATAAACATATTACAATTGCTAGTATCTACGATTAGGACTAATCTAAATATTAAGGTACAAAAATACTCAATGGTTCACAGACCGTATTTAGATTTACAAAAATACATCACGGATCACAGTCCGTATTTTCTATCCTAATCGGGCCCCACTAGTTGCCATTTCATAAAACCTATGAGAGAATTTACATTCCATTTATCCATTCACTATATGTGAATGGCCCATGCATTTTACAACGATAAAAAGTAACTATGCATAAAACGCGCGAGAACTAGTAACTAATCTAGGTGGTTAATCCAATTAACACGCCTAATTAAACTAGTCAAAGTTGTTTTAACCGGTTATGGTAATAACTTAGAGACGCTCCCACTAAATTCCGCATCCAACTTAACTAATCCAATTAATTAAGTCGGTGAACCCAAATATTTGCCAAAATTAATTTTGCAAATGTCGCTCAAAACCCAAGGCCTAGCCTCCAAAAATTTTAATTAAATAAACAAAATAATTAAAATAATTAAAACGACAATTTCTGCAAAATTACGAATTCCAAAATGTCTAAGTGCCTAGCACTAAGACTTGGAGTCCAAAAAAAAATACCCTCATTTACATATTAAGCAACGCTAAAATTAACTTTAGAATAGCATCGCCTTAATAACCCGGGGTTATTGTGCCAATTAAGGGATTGTACGTACCGTACAACAAGCACGTAGTATGCCCATGCGCACCCTCGCAACACCAAGCATGCATGTGGGCTCCTTGTGCTCGCATGCACTACGCCCAGCCCAGCCAAGCGTAGCAGCACACACGGTGCTCACAGCGCTCACAGCATTATGTTGCTGCTGCGCCATGCTGCTGCTTGCTGCTGGCTGGCGCGCTATGCTGCTGGCGGCGAGCAGCAGCCAACGCCCTTCCTCGTACGCACACACGCACAGCACCAAGCACCTAAGAACGAAGTGCCCAACAACCTCGGCAGCCACATATGGGTTGCGTGAGCAGCCCAGCTGGCCGAGAACTAGCTCGGGGCTCTTAGGTCTCGTGTTGCGTGCTAATGCTTCGAAAATTATCGATTTTGTTTGTGACATTATAAATCAATTTTAAATTAATTTTAGAATCATTTTTGAGGAAAAATGAAAAATAACAAGTCCAACTTAAATAATTCATCCAAATGCAATTAACCAAATTTATTTCCAAGAACCATTCTTTAATAAAATTGGTTTAACTTGGTGTAATAAAATAAATTAGGGCAATTCTCACTATTAATTTAATCACTTTAAATTAATCTTGAGATTTCGACAAAATAAAAGGGAGTTGGAAAAAAGATCATAAGTTCAATAAAGACTCCAACTTTAATACTTGTGACTCCATGAAAAAATTATATCTTCCAATATGAAGATAAACCAATTTCAATCACAAGTTTTAAACTTTATGATTCCAATCAACTAAGAAATGATTAAATCAACAAAGTTTAACCAAAATTCATGGAATTTAGTAACTCAAAGTTTCAATCACTTATCATAAATAAAGATTGAATCTTTAGTACTTGGAAGCAACAAAGAACAACAATTTCACACTTAATGCAATTAATTTGCAATTATGTGAAAAAATAAAACCAAACTTTCAAGCACCAATTACTACCAAGTAATCATGCTTAAAGTGGTCTAAAATTGCATATAAATAAAGGAAAGAACCAAATTCATAACCACCATAAATATGCAATCAGTTTTCAAGGTTAGAAAGACTTAAAATTTTTCGTCAAAAAAAATCCCTCGAAAAATGCATTTCTGGTCATTTTTTGGCTAAAAACAAAGTCCTAAAAGGGTAAAACCATTTCCAGAACGCCTTTTCCACCCAAAATTCACTATTTTTGGGTCGAAATCTGGGTTCGAGAGCTGAAGACAACTCTAATACGAGGTACAAATTGGAAAAACGAGTTGCTAATCTAATTAGCAACTTATAACCAGAAAAATTAAGCCATAAAAACACCTTGAAAATATTATGATTTTAAAAATAAACGAGCGAGGCTCCGATACCGCTGTTGGGGTTTGGTGAGTTCGACTCACCGCGGAAACAAACCCAAAAGCAAGACCGCACTTGCAATAAATAAAACCATAAACATGATTAAATTAATCACAAGATTAAGATAAGCTAATTACCTTTGACGCGTGCTTCGCTCCAAAATGAGCTCTTACTTGAAAGCTTCAAGTCCCGCTCACACGGAGACCTCCAACGAAGTCCACCCGCACCAACAAAACCGACTAGGTACAATGTCTTGGGGTTAGTAAGACCCGACCAATAAAACCCCAGTAATTATATTGAGTTTAAAGGTTTTCACTAATTGTGATGCCTTTTTCAACTCTTACTCAAGCCCATTCCCAATGCCATACTTGGGTATTTATAGGAAATGATGGGAGTATCATTTACTCTCCCATCAATGTGGGATAGTATGATTTTTCCATTTTATTTTAAAGCTAAAATAAAATTAATAATCAAGCTAGTAATAAATCAACAAGTGGCAAGCTCATGTGACTGGTTAGGTGAGGACCACTTAGAGAAGGGGGGGACCAAACTTGCTCCCCACTCCCTCTCCCACAACCGGCCACCTCACTCCACACACACTCAAGGACCACTAGCCACATGGCACCCACCCTTGGGCACCAAGGCAGCCAAGGTGGGCTGCCATGAGCTGCTGTCCATGGCAGCCACGCCCAGCAAGCCCAGCACTCGCATGCGGGCTGCCAGGCGCTGCTGGCCAGCAAGCCCAGCATGCTTGTGCGGGCTACTGCTGGCCTTGTGCCTTGGCCATCGCAGCTAAGCAGCAAGCAATATCCTAGCCATGCGACTGCTAGCTTTGGCGAGCTGGCGCGCCTAGCGTGCTAGCTGCTGCAGCTTGTTGCGTCATGGCTTGCTAGCCATTGCGCGCACAAGGCTGTGCCTAGCATGCTAGCACGCACTAGGCAGCGCCTAGCCTTGCGATGCTAGCATGGGTGCGCTAGCACGCACCAGCCAGCCAGGGTGGGTTTGGTGCGCATGCTAGCCACCATGCTAGGCCACACGCCCTTAGCACTCGGTTTGCTAGGGCATTCCGACGCTAGGGGTATTTTGGTCTTTTTTTTATTTATTACTATTTCTCGTCTCGTCTTTCACTATTTTTCGACTCCACTTCCGACGCTCGGTTTCGACGCTCGAAGCTCGAATTTCCGACGTCTAAATAAATATTACTCGGTCGACTCATTAATTCCTTCCGAATTAATTCGTCGTTTCGGTTTGTTAAATGCTTGGGTGTGACCCGAAGGTTTCATTCAAGAGTAAGCTGTAATATTAATTATTCATTAATATTACTGATCGGAAGCAGCCTCCACCCAGGCATTCCGATCACTTGACCTCACTGAATATATTAGCTATCTAATAATTTTGAACCCACTAACGGAATAGTACACTTTTTCGAAGGACACCATTCCTTTCAATTCTTTCTCTGGGTGAGTCTCTTACTTCGTCGAAGAAATCGAGAGATTCCTTCATAAGTTTCTCATTCTCAGCCGAGAAGTGGTGCACTCGTAGACTTTCAGAACCGATATCTATAGGGAGAACGGCTTTGGCGCCATACACCAATTCAAAAGGTGAGTGCTCCGTTGCCTCCTTTTCAGTCGTTTGAAGAGACCAGAGAGTTCCAGGGAGCTCTTCCAGCCACTTGGATTTTTGATCCTCAACCCTCTTTTTGAGAGCATTAAGGATCTGCTTATTTAAAATTTCGGCTTGTCCGCTACTTTGCTGATGGCACACCGCTGAATATGCCAACTTGATGCCGAACTGATCAATATACCTCTTCAGCGGAAAATTGTCAAATTGCCTTCCATGATCAAAGACACATACTTTTGGGATGCCGAAACATGTAATGATGTCTTGCCAGATGAATTTCTGACAATCTGCTCTGTAATGTTTGAGGCTGCTTCTGCCTCGATCCATTTGCTGAAATAGTCTATGCCGACTATTAGCCACTTTTTCTGATATGGGGCATCCTGGAAGGGATCTAGGATGTCCAGCCCCCACTGGGCAAATAGAAGTGAATTTAGAAATGGCTGAAGCTCCTAGGCCGGCTAATGGATGACTGGTGCGAATTTTTTTGACACTTTTTGCATTTTCTGACCAGCTCCTTAGCGTCTAAAATTATGGTGGGCCAATAATACTTTGACCTTAAGGATTTATGGGCTAAGGTCCTTCCCCCAATGTGGATCCCGCAAATGTCGAGATGGATTTCCCGAAGGATATAATTCACATATGTAGGGCCAACGCACTTCAGTAATGGGGTTGAGTAGGATTTTTTAAGCAGCTCTCCAATGAAGACAATGAACCTGGAATTTGTTCGCTTCAGCTTAGAGGCTAGAGTTTTGTCCTCCAGAATTTCTCCCCGAAGCTTAAAATCTAGGATGGGATCCATCCAGCTAGGCTCTTGATCAACGCAGCACACTTCAGGTGATTCGTCGACACTTCTTTCGTGGCGCACCTTCACATAAACAGATCGGTTCAGCTCAGTAAGAGTATAACTAGCAAGTTTAGAGATTGCAACGACTTCAGCATTCTGACCCCTTGGGATTAGCTGAACTTCAAAAGTTCTCAGCTTTGCGATGACTGATTTGTTCTTGGAAAGGTAGGCTATCATTGATGGCTCTTTAGCCTCGTAGTCACCTCTGATCTAATACGTAACTAGCTGAGTGTCGGTCTTCTAAGAGACATGTTCGGTTTCTAGAGTGATGCACAATTTTAAGCCAGCAACTGCTGCCTAATATTCGGCCTCGTTGTTTGAAGCCTTAAAAGAAAATTTGAGTGAATACTAAAAGGATTTTCCTTCGGGAGAGGTTATCACTACCTCTACCCCCGAACAATTATCGGTGGTGAAAACTATCCGTGAAAATATGAGTGCATACTAAAAGGATTTCCTTCGTCTAGCGTTTTTGGTACGATCATTCGGCCAGGAAGTCCGCTAGAGCTTGAGCCTTGATGGCTGCTCTCGGCTGGTAGCTAATGTTGAACTCAGTGAGCTCAAAAGCCCACTTTGCCAACCTACCAGATTTTTCTACTTTGCCTAGTACTTTTTCCAGCGGCTGATCAGTTAAGACCGCTATTTGATGGAAATCAACATAGGGCCTCAACTTCCGAGCTGCTAGCACTACCTCATAAGCAACTTTTTCGAGTAAGGGGCAGTGAGTCTCGGTATCTGTCAGAGTGTGACTGACAAAATAGACTGGTCGCGAAACTTTGTCTTCTTACCTCAGCAGCACTACACTAATGGTGACTGGCTGACAGCCACGTATAAGTACATGGTTTCCCCTTTAGCTGGACGAGCCAGCGTAGGAAGTTGAGCAAGATGCTCCCGAAGCTGCTTGAAGGCCTCTTTTTGCTCGTCTCCCCAGATAAGCTCTTTTGTTTTTAGGAGTTTCAGGGCTTTGAAGAAGGGTAACCCCTTATTCGAGGCTCTAGAGATGAACCACGGGAGGGATACCATTCTTTAGGTGAGCTCCTGAACGTCTCTTTTCGTTTTTGGCTCGGGGAGATCAAGCGCTGCTTGCCCCTCTGCGGGATTGGCATCAATCCCTCTTTTGCTAACCATGAAGCCGAGAAATTTTCCAGACTTCACGCCGAAGACAGAATTCTTCGAATTCATCTTCATTTATAGGAAATGATGGGAGTATCATTTACTCTCCCATCAATGTGGGATAGTATGATTTTTCCATTTTATTTTAAAGCTAAAATAAAATTAATAATCAAGCTAGTAATAAATCAACAAGTGGCAAGCTCATGTGACTGGTTAGGTGAGGACCACATAGAGAAGGGGGGGACCAAACTTGCTCCCCACTCCCTCTCCCACAACCGGCCACCTCACTCCACACACACTCAAGGACCACTAGCCACATGGCACCCACCCTTGGGCACCAAGGCAGCCAAGGTGGGCTGCCATGAGCTGCTGTCCATGGCAGCCACGCCCAGCAAGCCCAGCACTCGCATGCGGGCTGCCAGGCGCTGCTGGCCAGCAAGCCCAGCATGCTTGTGCGGGCTACTGCTGACCTTGTGCCTTGGCCATCGCAGCTAAGCAGCAAGCAATATCCTAGCCATGCGACTGCTAGCTTTGGCGAGCTGGCGCGCCTAGCGTGCTAGCTGCTGCAGCTTGTTGCGTCATGGCTTGCTAGCCATTGCGCGCACAAGGCTGTGCCTAGCATGCTAGCACGCACTAGGCAGCGCCTAGCCTTGCGATGCTAGCATGGGTACGCTAGCACGCACCAGCCAGCCTAGGGTGGGTTTGGTGCGCATGCTAGCCACCATGCTAGGCCATACGCCCTTAGCACTCGGTTTGCTAGGGCATTCCGACGCTAGGGGTATTTTGGTCTTTTGTTGATTTATTACTATTTCTCGTCTCGTCTTTCACTATTTTTCGACTCCACTTTCGACGCTCGGTTTCGACGCTCGAAGCTCGAATTTCCGACGTCTAAATAAATATTACTCGGTCGACTCATTAATTCCTTCCGAATTAATTCGTCGTTTCGGTTTGTTGAATGCTTGGGTGTGACCCGAAGGTTTCATTCAAGATTAAGCTGTAATATTAATTATTCATTAATATTACTGATCGGAAGCAGCCTCCACCCAGGCATTCCGATCACTTGACCTCACTGAATATATTAGCTATCTAATAATTTTGAACCCACTAACGGAATAGTAAACTTTTTCGAAGGACACCATTCCTTTCAATTCTTTCTCTGGGTGAGTCTCTTACTTCGTCGAAGAAATCGAGAGATTCCTTCATAAGTTTCTCATTCTCAGCCGAGAAGTGGTGCACTCGTAGACTTTCAGAACCGATATCTATAGGGGGAACGGCTTCGGCGCCATACACCAATTCAAAAGGTGAGTGGTCCGTTGCCTCCTTTTCAGTCGTTTGAAGGGACCAGAGAGTTCCAGGGAGCTCTTCCAGCCACTTGGATTTTTGATCCTCAACCCTCTTTTTGAGAGCGTTAAGGATCTGCTTATTTAAAATTTCGGCTTGTCCGCTACTTTGCTGATGGCACACCGCTGAATATGCCAACTTGATGCCGAACTGATCAATATACCTCTTCAGCGGAAAATTGTCAAATTGCCTTCCATGATCAAAGACACATACTTTCGGGATGCCGAAACGAGTAATGATGTCTTGCCAGATGAATTTCTGACAATCTGCTCTGTAATGTTTGAGGCTGCTTCTGCCTCGATCCATTTGCTGAAATAGTCTATGCCGACTATTAGCCACTTTTTCTGATATGGGGCATCCTGGAAGGGATCTAGGATGTCCAGCCCCCACTGGGCAAATAGAAGTGAATTTAGAAATGGCTGAAGCTCCTAGGCCGGCTAATGGATGACTGGTGCGAATTTTTTTGACACTTTTTGCATTTTCTGACCAGCTCCTTAGCGTCTAAAATTATGGTGGGCCAATAATACTTTGACCTTAAGGATTTATGGGCTAAGGTCCTTCCCCCAATGTGGATCCCGCAAATGTCGAGATGGATTTCCCGAAGGATATAATTCACATATGTAGGGCCAACGCACTTCAGTAATGGGGTTGAGTAGGATTTTTTGAGCAGCTCTCCAATGAAGACAATGAACCTGGAATTTGTTCGCTTCAGCTTAGAGGCTAGAGTTTTGTCCTCCAGAATTTCTCCCCGAAGCTTAAAATCTAGGATGGGATCCATCCAGCTAGGCTCTTGATCAACGCAACACACTTCAGGTGATTCGTCGACACTTCTTTCGTGGCGCACCTTCACATAAACAGATCGGTTCAGCTCAGTAAGAGTAGAACTAGCAAGTTTAGAGATTGCAACGACTTCAGCATTCTGACCCCTTGGGATTAGCTGAACTTCAAAAGTTCTCAACTTTGCAATGACTGATTTGTTCTTGGAAAGGTAGGCTATCATTGATGGCTCTTTAGCCTCGTAGTCACCTCTGATCTAATACGTAACTAGCTGAGTGTCGGTCTTCTAAGAGACATGTTCGGTTTCTAGAGTGATGCACAATTTTAAGCCAGCAACTGCTGCCTAATATTCGGCCTCGTTGTTTGAAGCCTTAAAAGAAAATTTGAGTGAATACTAAAAGGATTTTCCTTCGGGAGAGCTTATCACTACCTCTACCCCCGAACAATTATCGGTGGTGAAAACTATCCGTGAAAATTTGAGTGCATACTAAAAGGATTTTCCTTCGTCTAGCGTTTTTGGTACGATCATTCGGCCAGGAAGTCCGCTAGAGCTTGAGCCTTGATGGCTGCTCTCGGCTGGTAGCTAATGTTGAACTCAGTGAGCTCAAAAGCCCACTTTGCCAACCTACCAGATTTTTCTACTTTGCCTAGTACTTTTTCCAGCGGCTGATCAGTTAAGACCGCTATTTGATGGAAATCAACATAGGGCCTCAACTTCCGAGCTGCTAGCACTACCTCATAAGCAACTTTTTCGAGTAAGGGGCAGTGAGTCTCGGTATCTGTCAGAGTGTGACTGACAAAATAGACTGGTCGCGAAACTTTGTCTTCTTACCTCAGCAGCACTACACTAATGGTGGCTGGCTGACAGCCACGTATAAGTACATGGTTTCCCCTTTAGCTGGACGAGCCAGCGTAGGAAGTTGAGCAAGATGCTCCCGAAGCTGCTTGAAGGCCTCTTTTTGCTCGTCTCCCCAGATAAGCTCTTTTGTTTTTAGGAGTTTCAGGGCTTTGAAGAAGGGTAACCCCTTATTCGAGGCTCTAGAGATGAACCACGGGAGGGATACCATTCTTTAGGTGAGCTCCTGAACGTCTCTTTTCGTTTTTGGCTCGGGGAGATCAAGCGCTGCTTGCCCCTCTGCGGGATTGGCATCAATCCCTCTTTTGCTAACCATGAAGCCGAGAAATTTTCCAGACTTCACGCCGAAGACAGAATTCTTCGAATTCATCTTCATTTATAGGAAATGATGGGAGTATCATTTACTCTCCCATCAATGTGGGATAGTATGATTTTTCCATTTTATTTTAAAGCTAAAATAAAATTAATAATCAAGCTAGTAATAAATCAACAAGTGGCAAGCTCATGTGACTGGTTAGGTGAGGACCACTTAGAGAAGGGGGGGACCAAACTTGCTCCCCACTCCCTCTCCCACAACCGGCCACCTCACTCCACACACACTCAAGGACCACTAGCCACATGGCACCCACCCTTGGGCACCAAGGCAGCCAAGGTGGGCTGCCATGAGCTGCTGTCCATGGCAGCCACGCCCAGCAAGCCCAGCACTCGCATGCGGGCTGCCAGGCGCTGCTGGCCAGCAAGCCCAGCATGCTTGTGCGGGCTACTGCTGGCCTTGTGCCTTGGCCATCGCAGCTAAGCAGCAAGCAATAGCCTAGCCATGCGACTGCTAGCTTTGGCGAGCTGGCGCGCCTAGCGTGCTAGCTGCTGCAGCTTGTTGCGTCATGGCTTGCTAGCCATTGCGCGCACAAGGCTGTGCCTAGCATGCTAGCACGCACTAGGCAGCGCCTAGCCTTGCGATGCTAGCATGGGTGCGCTAGCACGCACCAGCCAGCCTAGGGTGGGTTTGGTGCGCATGCTAGCCACCATGCTAGGCCATACGCCCTTAGCACTCGGTTTGCTAGGGCATTCCGACGCTAGGGGTATTTTGGTCTTTTGTTGATTTATTTCTATTTCTCGTCTCGTCTTTCACTATTTTTCGACTCCACTTTCGACGCTCGGTTTCGACGCTCGAAGCTCGAATTTCCGACGTCTAAATAAATATTACTCGGTCGACTCATTAATTCCTTCCGAATTAATTCGTCGTTTCGGTTTGTTGAATGCTTGGGTGTGACCCGAAGGTTTCATTCAAGATTAAGCTGTAATATTAATTATTCATTAATATTACTGATCGGAAGCAGCCTCCACCCAGGCATTCCGATCACTTGACCTCACTGAATATATTAGCTATCTAATAATTTTGAACCCACTAACGGAATAGTACACTTTTTCGAAGGACACCATTCCTTTCAATTCTTTCTCCGGGTGAGTCTCTTACTTCGTCGAAGAAATCGAGAGATTCCTTCATAAGTTTCTCATTCTCAGCCGAGAAGTGGTGCACTCGTAGACTTTCAGAACCGATATCTATAGGGAGAACGGCTTCGGCGCCATACACCAATTCAAAAGGTGAGTGGTCCGTTGCCTCCTTTTCAGTCGTTTGAAGAGACCAGAGAGTTCCAGGGAGCTCTTCCAGCCACTTGGATTTTTGATCCTCAACCCTCTTTTTGAGAGCGTTAAGGATCTGCTTATTTAAAATTTCGGCTTGTCCGCTACTTTGCTGATGGCACACCGCTGAATATGCCAACTTGATGCCGAACTGATCAATATACCTCTTCAGCGGAAAATTGTCAAATTGCCTTCCATGATCAAAGACACATACTTTCGGGATGCCGAAACGAGTAATGATGTCTTGCCAGATGAATTTCTGACAATCTGCTCTGTAATGTTTGAGGCTGCTTCTGCCTCGATCCATTTGCTGAAATAGTCTATGCCGACTATTAGCCACTTTTTCTGATATGGGGCATCCTGGAAGGGATCTAGGATGTCCAGCCCCCACTGGGCAAATAGAAGTGAATTTAGAAATGGCTGAAGCTCCTAGGCCGGCTAATGGATGACTTGTGCGAATTTTTTTGACACTTTTTGCATTTTCTGACCAGCTCCTTAGCGTCTAAAATTATGGTGGGCCAATAATACTTTGACCTTAAGGATTTATGGGCTAAGGTCCTTCCCCCAATGTGGATCCCGCAAATGTCGAGATGGATTTCCCGAAGGATATAATTCACATATGTAGGGCCAACGCACTTCAGTAATGGGGTTGAGTAGGATTTTTTGAGCAGCTCTCCAATGAAGACAATGAACCTGGAATTTGTTCGCTTCAGCTTAGAGGCTAGAGTTTTGTCCTCGAGAATTTCTCCCCGAAGCTTAAAATCTAGGATGGGATCCATCCAGCTAGGCTCTTGATCAACGCAGCACACTTCAGGTGATTCGTCGACACTTCTTTCGTGGCGCACCTTCACATAAACAGATCGGTTCAGCTCAGTAAGAGTAGAACTAGCAAGTTTAGAGATTGCAACGACTTCAGCATTCTGATCCCTTGGGATTAGCTGAACTTCAAAAGTTCTCAGCTTTGCGATGACTGATTTGTTCTTGGAAAGGTAGGCTATCATTGATGGTTCTTTAGCCTCGTAGTCACCTCTAATCTAATACGTAACTAGCTGAGTGTCGGTCTTCTAAGAGACATGTTCGGTTTCTAGAGTGATGCACAATTTTAAGCCAGCAACTGCTGCCTAATATTCGGCCTCGTTGTTTGAAGCCTTAAAAGAAAATTTGAGTGAATACTAAAAGGATTTTCCTTCGGGAGAGGTTATCACTACCTCTACCCCCGAACAATTATCGGTGGTGAAAACTATCCGTTAAAATTTGAGTGCATACTAAAAGGATTTTCCTTCGTCTAGCGTCTTCTGGTACGATCATTCGGCCAGGAAGTCCGCTAGAGCTTGAGCCTTGATGGCTGCTCTCGGCTGGTAGCTAATGTTGAACTCAGTGAGCTCAAAAGCCCACTTTGCCAACCTACCAGATTTTTCTACTTTGCCTAGTACTTTTTCCAGCGGCTGATCAGTTAAGACCGCTATTTGATGGAAATCAACATAGGGCCTCAACTTCCGAGCTGCTAGCACTACCTCATAAGCAACTGTTTCGAGTAAGGGGCAGTGAGTCTCGGTATCTGTCAGAGTGTGACTGACAAAATAGACTGGTCGCGAAACTTTGTCTTCTTACCTCAGCAGCACTACACTAATGGTGGCTGGCTGACAGCCACGTATAAGTACATGGTTTCCCCTTTAGCTGGACGAGCCATCGTAGGAAGTTGAGCAAGATGCTCCCGAAGCTGCTTGAAGGCCTCTTTTTGCTCGTCTCCCCAGATAAGCTCTTTTGTTTTTAGGAGTTTCAGGGCTTTGAAGAAGGGTAACCCCTTATTCGAGGCTCTAGAGATGAACCACGGGAGGGATACCATTCTTTAGGTGAGCTCCTGAACGTCTCTTTTCGTTTTTGGCTCGGGGAGATCAAGCGCTGCTTGCCCCTCTGCGGGATTGGCATCAATCCCTCTTTTGCTAACCATGAAGCTGAGAAATTTTCCAGACTTCACGCCGAAGACAGAATTCTTCGAATTCATCATCATTTGGTGCTTTCTTAAGGTGGCGAAGGTTTCAGCCAGGTCCTTAACATGGTCTTTATCTTCTTTGCTTTTGACGATAGAATCACTGGCCTCCTATCAATATCAGCGAGCATCTTAGAATTTTTCTTCGGCTGGCTCTCTAAGTCTTTTGGCTTAGATGAAGAACCAACCTTTTCTTTCTCCGGCCATTTTTCTTTGGCAAGATAAGCTTGGGCCAAAGCACTTAGGCCTTTTGGCTTCTTCGCACTTGGCTCCTTTTTTTTTTTTTTTTCCTCCTCATCCTCATCGTCGTCATCTTTTGAATGAGTAGTGGATGGCTTGAGGTAGTTGCACCTTCGGGCCTCCTTTTTGTTGCCCTCAATTCTTTCGGGGTAGCCAGCATCTGAAACGTATATCATCATTTGATGGTATGTTGAGATAACCCCTCGGATTTCGTGAATCATAGGTATGCCCATGATCACGTTGTACACTAAAGGAGCGTCAATAACCAAGAATTCGGTCATGACGTTCATGGCTGCTTTAGCGCGGCCGATGGTGATATGAAGGAGGACCTTCCCATTAGGATAAGTAGAAGCTCCCTTGAATCTAGAAAACGGGTAGGGTATTGGCGTTAGGTGCTTGTGCTTCATCTTAATTTGGTTGTAGGCCTTTCGGAACAAAATGTTTGCTCCGCTGCCTCCATCCACGAGAGTCTTGGACACGTCGTGGTTGGCAATTGTAGCAACAATCACCAAGGGGTCCTCGTGGAGGAATGTTACCCCCCGGCAGTCGGAAGCTTAGAATGTCATGTTTGGCGCTAGCGATTGAGGAAGTTGAACATCAGCATTGTTCATCTGATGGGTCAGAGCCCTAAGGTGACGCTTAAGCTCCCTTCGAGAACACGTCCCCCGGATATAACATGTATCAAGGCAAATTTTTCCTCCGAAGTCTTGTTATTGTTCTTCCGGGGGAAGTCCTACTCTTGCCGAGTGTCTTTCTCAAACCTCTCAGCCTCTTTTTTCTCGCGGTGATCCGCGATATATTTATTCAAGTACCCCTTCCGGACCATATCCTCGATTTGGTCCTTCAACTGGATACATTCTTCAGTTTTGTGTCCCGCTGACTCGTGGAACTCACACCAAAGATTCTTATTTTTCAACTGACAACACTAGGGAAGTGGTCTTGGCTTTCGGTAATTCAGCCCTCCTTTCGTCACGTTATAAATTTTGGCGTGCGGGAGGGCGAGCGGAGTGTAGGATTCATATCTTCCCAGGTAAAGTGTTGATTTCTCCTTCTTCGGCTCGTTGGCGGAAGCTTGTTCTGAGGTTCTCGCCTTTCCTTTCAACTTCTAGCCTTGGCCTTCGTTCGTTTGGTTTTTTTGTTTCCCACCCCCTGATGGAGGATGTGCTTTTGCTTTGTTCCGCTCTTCGGCTCGGATGAACTTATCCGAAGCGCTCAGAGCTTCCTCCAAGGTCTACGGGGAATGCATGACCATGAAGTCAAGGAACTTCACTGGCTTAAGGACATTTTGCATAGCAAAGACGACCATCCCTTGATCAAGCTGGGAAACGCTGGATGACTCGTTGTTGAAACGAGTCAGATAATCTCGGAGACTTTCGGCCTCCCCTTGCTGCATGCCCAAAATCTATGCAGTTGTCTTCTCTCGGCGGTTTTCCGTAGAAAACTTACTTTTAAACTTGGTGGACAGATCGTCCCACCCTGTTACAGAACCTTCCTTCACTCCCTTAGAGATCCACGCTTGCGCGACCCCCTTGAGAGTAGTAAGAAAGTATTTACACCAGGTCACCTCGGACCTAGGGCACAGATGCATATGCCCCTCATAGGAGGCAATATGGTCCTTCGGATCTGAAGTCCCACTATAAGTAATGTGCGACGGAATTTTAACCGTCGGCACATGCTCTTCCAGAATCCATTGGTCGAATAAAGAACTGGTGGGAAGCATCACGGCTTTGCCCTTTCTTCTGGCCGAAGGAACCGCTCTCTTCCCTCTCAGAGAGGTAGAAGTGGTTTTTGTTCTTTGGTTAGAAGGTAGGAGCTCAGTCCTCGAGAACGCTTTGGCGAATAGTGATCGGCCGAGAGGCTGAACTACTACTGTTGTGAGTTTTGGTCGAGGTAAGTTTAGTAGAAGGTTCCTTGAAGAAATGCGAGTTCTTTTGTCTTTCTCGCTCGGTTCTCCAAGTATCCTCTACCCAATTATACTCCAACTCCTTGAAGGATTGGGGTCTCTCCCCCTCTTGCCCGGTCCTCCTCCTCTGATACCTGGTTTGCGGAGGTGATCGGTTATGAGGTGGTGGCATCATGCCGGCCTTCATGGCCTCCATAACAACCGCCACCGCTCACGCAATTTCCTCGGTAGAGGGCCTCGTTTGAGGGGTCTCTCTGTGTGTTTGGGGGCGAGAATGAATGCTCAAAGGTGTGCTCTGAGTGTTGGTGCGGGCCTTTGGATTGGACTGAGCTGCAGCACTGGACCGAGGAGGACTCGTCCTGCGCTGGAAGCGGATGGAGGGAGATTGTGACCTATCCCTTTATGGTTCTCCTGAGCTGGCTTCCTCGGAGGAAGTCCTTTTCGGAGATGGTGGAGGTGACGAAGAGGGAGGGTCCAAGGGCCTCTTTCCCTCCACCCCCATAATGCGGCTCTTCTTCGATGAAGAAGGTCCGGCTTCAGGTCTTTTGTTCTTGCAGTTCTTAGCCATTGATTACTAAGATGAGAGCAAGATTGGAATTGGCTTTAAAGATTTTTTAAAGTCTTCCCCACACACGGTGCCAAATTTCTTTTGGGTAAGCTCAAAAACGTTTTCAAAATTTCTCATCGAGGGAAGTTCGAAAATAAAAGTTTAGTTTTCACGTCTTTGTTTTTTGGGAGAAAGTTAGTACCCTCCACTTTTCTCATGACAAAAATGACGAAAAATTTTTGCTTTTGCATTTTCGGTTTCTTGTGTATGCACACACACACTATATACACACACAACAACTAACAAGTTATACACATGTCATGTCAATTCATGCTTGGTCAAGTCAGTTGGTCAAGGTAATTGTATACGAGTCCCTTGGCAAATTTTATTTTGCAGGTCCCAATTACAGCCCACGTGCGCTGACAAGCGAACAACCTACATCCCACATTCGAGGACAAGCGAACAACCTACAACCCATGTAGGCATTGTTTGAATTGTGCCTTTGTTAAGAATGCGTGGATATGCTTGACACTCATAGGAAGTGGGAATTGACATAATACGATCAGGGACAAGGAAAGTAGGGAGCTGCCAATAAGTTTTTAAGGAACTTGTAAACCGTTCACTGATCATAAAAGGCAACCACGATCAAGGGACAACGAAAGGCAAGAACGATTGACCCGTGAAGGTTACACCCCATTCATAATCCATGATATTACTAACACCATATGGTTCGGAACCACGAATGGAGGATCGGGGATGATGGTACGAAGTAAGTCATGGAGTCACATTCGCCCATATTGGCCTCAACTCGATTCTTTTTGTGAAAAGTGATTCATGTGTTCTCAAAGGCATGCAAAACAAATATTCAATTTGCTTCAAACTATTATTATGTTAATTTGGTTAAATATTAATGCAACACAGAATTTTAAAATTCGTGATCACTTGATTTAATAACAAGATTAAAAAAGAACCTAAGCCGGTTGTCCAAATTATCTTTTTAGGCGTGATTTTTTTTATTACATATTCCCTTTAAACATGCAATATGGTGATCATAAAAAATATAATAGAAACAACATTAATATTAGAAGTAATTCAATAATATAAATTCGTTAGAAAAATAATAGAGATAAAAGGAACATGATTTCGTATTTTGATTTTGCTTGCTAGCAACTATAAAACAATAAAAGAGTTAGTAACTAAAATGAAATAAGTAAAACATTAATAAAAATTAAATTAAATAGAGTTGATTTATGGCCAAACTGTAGGCGTCGTTCAAAGTGCGCCTACGTTAAAAGCATGTTGTGAATACGCTTGGCACTCATAGGAAGTGGGAATTGACATAATACGATTAGGGACAACGAAATTAGGGAGCCGCCAACAAGTTTTTTAAGCAGCTTGTAAACTGTTCACGGATCATAAAAGGCAACCACGAATAAAGGGACAACGATAGGCAACAACGATTGACCCATGAAGGTTACAACCCATTCATAATCCATGAGATTACTAACTCCATCTGGTTCGGAACCACGAAAGGAGGATCAGGGATGATGGTACAAAGTGAGTCATGGAGTCACATTCGCCCGTATTGGCCTCTACTCGATTCTTATAGTGAAAAGTGATTCCAGCGATCTCAAAGGCATACAAACAAAATATTCAATTTGTTCCAATCTATTATTAGGCTAAATTGGTTGAATATTAATGCAACACATAATTCTACAATATTTGTGATCACTTAAATAAATCAATAAGATTAAAAAGGAACCTAAACTGGTTGTCAAAATTATCTTATTAGGCATGATTTTCAATTACATATTCCCTTTAACATGCAATATAGTGATCATAATAACAATAGAATAAACGTTAATATTGAAAGCAATTTAAAAATAATATCGTTAGTAAAATCAAATATAAAATAACCCAATCATCATTCTAGCAAAATTAAAATAAAATAAGAGTAATTAAATTAATTAATTACTCACATTCTGCACGTTCCTTTAAATTGCTACATCATGAATAAACCATTAGTAACTTCAAAAAAATATAAATCCAATTAAAGCAATTAAATTATATAAAAATTAGAGTTGATTTAGTCCAAACCTCAGTCAATTATACCTTTCTTGCCTTGGTTTAAGTATAGAACTTTGGGTATTATATGGACTCCTTGGAGTGCTTAAAGGAAGGAATAGTGAAAGAATGAGGAAGCTAGTGTTTAGGCTAAAGAGGAAGAAGAGAATTATATGATGATCAAGCTTGTTGATGATTGAAAAAAGGGAGATATGACCTCTATTTATAAAGAAAAAATAAGGGTCGAACAAAACAAGATAAGATTCGAATTAAATCGGAATAAAACTCGATAGACTGCAATTTTTGCGGTTTTTTTATCATATCGTTTGATCTTGAAATTGGAATAAGATGAATAATATATAATTGGAAATAACTTGAAGTCTACTTTCTAACCCAATTAGAATCAGATTAAAATATTTTATAGAATAAAAGATATGGCCGAAATAGTGAGACGGTGTCAGTTTTTGATAGAGTTTGATATTTTATTCATATCTTTTCCGTTATAGCTCGGAACCGATATTATAATATATCATTGGAAATATAATTTCAAGGGCTATCTAACCATATAAAATTTGGATAAAAAATTATGACTCACGAAAATCATATCTGACTATCTTTGAACGTCTTTTAATATGGATAGAAATAGGATTTTCAAAAAGCAAAGTTTTATTCAATTTCAAACTCTTTAATCTTATCTTTTCAAAAAGGATAATTAAGATCTTTTAGAAACTTATATAAGCTTCTAATTAATCCTAATTGGTTTAGGAATAGTGTAGGGAATAATTTCAAGCCTTAATCCCACTAGCTTGAACCCCACAGGGATCATACACTAAAGTACGGTGGTGTCCAAAAGGGAAAAAGATAGATCAAAAGAGTCGCCAACAAGTTTTTGGAACTTGTAAATCGTTCACGAGGTGAAGGTTACACCCCTTAACAATCCAAGAGATCGTCAACTCCATAAGGTCTAGAACCAAATAAGGGTTCGGGGATGAAGGTACAAATCCAACCTAAAAGAGATTGAACCTGCCCTAATAATAGGCCTCTACTTTATTCTGATAGTATTCATATGCGCTTTCTAATTAACATACTATCAATAGGATTAACCCTAAACCTATTTATCTATATTGGTTGAATATTAATGCTCAAATAAACTATTATTGGCGATCACCTGAATTATAATCATATTAACCCTAACAAGATTATTAACTATCTTATTAAGCGTGATTACAAGTACGAAATACCCTTTAAACATGCATAAAAGGCGTGATCAAGCAATAAATAATAAATAAGCATCAAGCAACATATTATTAATCAATATCATGAATAGTAATTATAGTAGGAACCATTAAAATAATCATAATAATAATAGCAATAATAAAATTATAATCATAATCAAGATAATAATAATCATAATAATAAATAAAATAATCATCATCAAAATAAGAATAATAATTATATTAAGAATCATCATAAATTATAATCATGTTCATGTTAATATTAAAGCATAATAAAAATAGCAAGATCCTAGGCATTATACTAACAAGATTAATAACAAACCCTAGCATGTCACTAAGCAATAAAAATCAAATCTTTAACCCAAACATGATACTAACAATCATAAGCATTAGGAATAACATAGGAAGCATCGCAGGAATCATAATAAATATTAAAATTACCCTAGACATGATACTAGGAATATCATAATAACAATATAAACATGATTTCTACATCATAACATCAATAAAACAATTAAAGTACTGACTTTGATGCCTCGTATCTCTTTCTAATAATAAAATACACACATTAGTAACTTCAAGGAAAATAATAAACAAACAATTAAATTAAATAATTGAAATAGAGATTTGGGACCAAACCCTCATAAATTAAACCTTTCACGTCTAGGGCGAAGGCAACTTCGAATATGGCTAGGTGTTTCTAGATCTTGTGAATGCGGAATTTTGTATGTAAAAAGCAAAGTTTAGAAAAAGAAAGAGAGAGAATAATCAAGAAAATCTTGATGACAAGTGTGAATGAAAACAGAGTTTTTAATACATTATTTATAGAGAAAATCAGCCAAAAAAATAAAATATCAAAACAGAGCACTTGGCGCTCGTAAAACAAGATTGGCGCACCTAAAATAGAGCTTGCGCCAGAACCAGCTTATTGGCGCCTGGCGCCAATGGCTAGCACCAAGCGCCAATGGCTGGCGCCAGGCCTGGTTCCAAGCGCTGATTTCAGAAATTCACGCGTTTTTGTTTTATCATATCTTTTGATCCGGAAGTCTAAATAAGGCATAAAATATGTCGTTGGAAAGATCTTAAAGTTTTCTTTCTAACCCAATTAGAATCAGATTAAAATAATCTGTAGATAAAATGATATGATAAAAATAGTGGAAGGGTGTCAGTTTTGGATAAAATTTCATGTCTTATTCATATCTTTTTCGTTATAATTCGGATTTAATATTATAATATGTCATTGGAAAGATAATTTCAAGATCTATCCAACCTTATAAAATTTGGAAAAATATTATGAGGCACGAAAATAAAATCTGAATATATTCCACTTCGTACAAAACAAGGATTCTTAAAAGGAGTAATTTTATTCAATTTCAAACTCTTTAAAACATAATTATCAATCCTAACTCCATTAGGATTTAAAAGAACCTTCTAGAGTATTCTAAAAGACTATAATCAATCATAATAGCTTTAGGAATGATAATTAATAATAGGCCCTCCTCTAGATCATTGGGCCGCATAAAAAACCAAATCGGGCCCAGTTTAGTATTTTGGCCATAACTTCCTCGATATTCATCGGAATTGGGCTTATAATATATCCTTGGAAAGGTCTTTTCAAACTCCATCCAACTACACTACTATTGGACACAGATCATGTACCAACCAAACTGGATTGGCTGTTTTCTAAAAATAAGTTTTCAAAAACAGAGAGAAGAGAAAATAAATTAAAACTATTCGCAACACTAGACTTTCCACACTTTCGCTTCATTCGATTATGATTCGACTTGAAAGGTACTCATCACTGGGTTTGGTTTTGGGGAGACACAAATTGGTGTCTACAGAAGCCCCCACTTTGACTGAGTTTGGAGAAACGCAAGTTTCGAAAACAAAAGTCAATGTATCGATAGGGACGGAGAATGATTCAGAACGTTCTGCGATCCTAAACCACTCTTGTAACGCCGATACCTGCAAAACTAGCGTTAGTTAAACAGATAAAAGAGTTAAGAAACACGTATCTTGCACCGTCGAGCACACGTCTCTGAAAGATAACCGATTTGTTGTTTTGATGACCTCCTGCAAGCTAGAGAATTCCATCCCCCTTGAAAACCGCTACACTTGTAACTGCTTCCAAATTGGAAGATTGCTTTGCCAGAAACGATCCTCCTCCGCTTTGATAATATTCCACATCCAAGGGAATACTATCGAAGATTGTTTCTCTTGAAACAATCCTCAATTGTTTGTGACAACTCTCCACAATCTAGGGAACGCCTCCTTGCTGCTTGTTTTGACGATCTTTTGCAATCTAGGGAACGCCGTCGATCAACGTTGCTACATTTCGAGCCTTTTCTTGAATCATAGTGACAACCTTTCCAATCATAGCAAAAGTCGTCGAAGACCGCCTCATCATGAACCGCTCTTCTCATATCTTGGTGATAACCTCCACAATCTTAGCGAATGCCGTCGAAGACCGCCCATCTCTTGCTATCTTCTCAAATCTTGGGTGACAAACTCCACAATCTTAGCGAATGCCGTCGAAGACCGCCCATCTCGTGCTATCTTTTCAAATCTTGGGTGATAACTTCCACAATCTTAGCGAATGCCGTCGAAAATAACTTTACTTGATGTCATCCTCAGTTGTTGCGATAATATTCCGAAGAAAATTGACGAAGACCAACACTTGTCGATCTTTGAAGCTCGCTCGAACTTTGCTTCCGCTATGCATGTACGTCGGCGCTTTCGTTGCTTTGAACCTATATGTCGGTGCCTTTTCTGCTTTTGAGCCAATGCTTAGGCGCTTTAAGCTAAGTGAGACGATCTTTCATCAGGTCGTTCACTTATTTTCTGTTGTAATCAAATCGACTACTCCATAATATCAAATTGCTTATAGGGGCTAACTGGTGTACCAAGGAACCCGAAATCACTGTATGAAGTCGAAATCACCTTTTAGAAAGGCTTCGAGCTCTGTCGTTGCTGAAATATCTCTGGCGCCAAGAATTGACTCTATCGCCGAACGGTGTGATAGGGTCTTCCCTATTCTGCTGCACCTGTATTTATTTTAGACTATAGAACTTTTCCAATCTCTTTAATTATCTTAGGGTTGACCTAAGGTTAAGCATGTTTGACACATTGACTTGACACAACTCAAGGCATAAACTTGACTCGCTGTGATCGAATGACTCGAGGTTGACTCGGCTAAAATGACACGTGTGACTCATGACCCGTGTGTGCATAGTGTTGACTCAATGTGACTCAAAAATTCAAAAAGCAAAAATTTTCCGTCATTTTTGTGGAGGGTACCTACTTTCTCCCGAAAAAGAAAGACGCGAAAAAGAATCAAAGTTTTGAAGATGCATGTTGAATGAGCTTAGTCAAATATTGTTTGATACTGTCTCTCAAGGTGCAAGGATTAATCCATCCTAGGCGATCTCTACAATTGACTCAATGATGAAAGTATTTAGATAACTTAGGCACGGAGGCTAAGGACTTCATACTTCGTGATGCAATGACAATTATGAGTGATGTTGATATGACAAGGTATGCTTCAATGTTAAGATTTCATGACAAAGGGATCCTAAGGGAAGTATATTTGGTCATGTATCTATGCAATGTGTGAAAGTGACACTAAAGCTAGGCCACAAAGGCTAAGTGTGTGGAGAAAATATTATTATTAGAAGAGTCAAATAATGGTGACTCTTAGGCTAGGTAAGCTAATGATGTAGGGATCAAGCCCCCAAGTCTAGCTCTAAGTGAATAGGGATGAGCATAGAAAATCCCTTGACATGATCATGGTGTAAGTGTGTGAATGTTATTATGAATGCATTTTTATTACGGCCGCACCTCGATGTGAGGTTGCCTACGTATCCGTTAGGAATCAGGCCAAACGTAGCTCTATCCAAACCTAGAACAAGTGTGTGTATACCTCAAAAAGGTCTTTTAAGGGTTGTAACGTGGTTAGGCTAAAGGTTATAGAAAAAAGGGATAAAGGCTCAAGACCCTAGATAAGCCCCCAAGGTGTGCAACCTTGCTTTTGAATATTTGTATTTTCATGCTTGAGGTTTTCTACTCTTTTTTTAGCTCTTTCTTTTGCTTTAGCATTTATTTCATTTTTATAAGTGTGAGCAATCTCGATCATGCGGTCTATCACTCACTTGGCATTCATATTTCTCAGGCACGGTACCAAGCACTCGATAAGAGACGCAATCTGAGACGTGTTCATATCGAAGACATTTTCATATCAAAGACATTGGAATACTTGCCCTTTTGTACACTTTTATTTATTTTTTGCTATTTTAATCTTTTGAATTTGCAAAAGCTTTCTTTAGAATTGCAAAAGTTGCACACCATCCCATCCCAAGGATAGATAGATGTAGGTTGAAAAAAGAAAGGTCTATCATTAGACGAGGCTCAAAGTGGTTTATGAAGAAAGGATTGCATAATTGAAAAGTGAAAGGAGATATGATGTGGCTACAAGGGTTTCCTTAAATCATTGGTATACCTTATGATTAATTCGACATTGTTTTTTTTTAATGCATTATAATGAAATGATCATATGTAAGGAAATAAATGCTCATTTTTATTAAAAGAAAATATATAATGATCCTACAAAATAAATCTAAGGAGAAAGAAAGGTGCATATGCTAGACTTATTGGGGAAAAGGGTAAAATAAAAAAAATAGAAAAAAGAGGTCACGAAATCTTGTCTTTGAAGCTCGCCTCTTGTCTTGTGTTATTTGCTTTATCATCACTCGTTCTTCTTGTTAACTGGAGGCATGGGAAGCTTGTTATCATCAATCAAATGTTGGATAGCCTCCTTTAGCTTCCCACAGCTCTCAGTAGCATGACCCCTACCTTGATGGTACTTGCAGTGTTCGTTTGGATTCCAACTAGGCAATCTCTTTTCAGGTCCTTGATCTTGAATAGGTCCAATGGGAGTAATGAGTCCTTTGGCATGGAGTCGATCGAAGGCAGTATCGTAGCTCATCCCAATGGGGGTGAAGTCTTTCCTTAGTTGCTTCTTAGATCCTTAGTTACCTATGGCTAAAACTTCACTAAGATCAAAGGTACTAACATTGTTACTAGAGTGGGCGTTTTCGGAAGAAGAAGGATTGTTGTTCTTCTTTCCTTTCTAGCCACCGTGGTTACTATTGTTAGTAGCTTTTTGCTTTGCAAGGTCATTTTCGATTTCAATTCCGATGTCATAAAAGGCCTTGAAAGTATTCAAATTGTGTTGATATTTTAAATGCTTCGAATACTTCTCTTGGAGATTCTTGATAAACATCCTCACAGACTCCTTTTCGGTGGGGACCTCAATCATCTTAGCGGAAGTTTCCCTCCACTTATTAAAGAAAGAAGTAAAACCTTCATTCTCTTTTTGTCTTAGCATCTCAAGTTGTCTATGGTCGATTTCAACTTGGATATTGCACTTGTACCTATCAACAAAAGTGTTTACTATCGATTCCCCGGTAGAGATTTTCTCCTTGTCAAGGGAGAAGTACCATTGTTGGCAAACGGTTTCAAGAGATAGTGAGAACAGAGAGGGGAAAACCTTCTTATCGATACCCTTAATGTTCATTATAGTTTCGAAAGCTCTTAGATGAAAATAAGGGTTATCTGTTGCCTTGAATTTAGGAATGTCAGTGGCGTTGAACTTATGTGGAAGAAGTTTCTTGTCCAGCGAGACCCCTTGTGAACTCATGCCCTGAAATTTATAGTCGCTAGATAGCTTTCTCAAGGTCTCTTGCATGAGGTTCATTTGTTGTTGCTTCACGGGATCATCGACCTTGAGGGTGAGGAGTTTCAGTGTTTTAGTCATGGTAACTAGTTGGTTCCTAAGCTCATTGACTTCCTCTTGAGTTGCCATTATTTTTTTAGCCTTCCTCTTTTGACGAATCAGTTTATCGAAAAGTGAAACTTGAATAAAGAGGTTGTCCTTGATTAATTGCCCTTCTCTCCTCGACCAAGTACTGTGTTAAAGGAATTTGGGGATATTCACTGTTAATTATTTGACTCAAGCTTTATTTGACATGTAATGGATGGAGGAAGTGAAGAAAAATGGAATAGAATGTGAAGAAGAATGATGGAGATGGAAGGATATGAAGAATTAGGAATAGAATGTACCCCCAACTCAAATGACGGAAAAAAACCAACTCAGGCATGAGCCTAAGACATGGTCATGGTGACATGTACTCAAAGTGTGTGCTAAGACTAGTGAGTGTAGGTGACATGTTAAGACTCGTGTCATGACCATGTGGCTAGACTATGTGACTAGACTCAAGCAAAGACTAAGTTAAGACTTCACGTATATGCATTAAACTGGACAAGCTGTGGTATTTTAGTCATAAATTTTTATATGTGACTTT
Organism: Chenopodium quinoa; assembly: GCF_001683475.1. Lineage (NCBI taxonomy): Eukaryota > Viridiplantae > Streptophyta > Magnoliopsida > Caryophyllales > Amaranthaceae > Chenopodium > Chenopodium quinoa. The sequence goes on from NW_018742345.1 coordinate 6,366,933, forward strand.
GATTTGGATGAAACCAACGCCAAATTAGAGATAAAACTCGGGGATACAGATATGACCAAAACAAGTTGACGTTTGTGCAGTATACGGGAATAAAAATCCGGGTTGACTTAAAGGAACTATGACACGATTTTATATTTATTTATTAGCTCAAATTAACTAAACAAAGTTCTTTAGTCATTAATTAGTTTATTTAGTCTGAACACAAGTCAAACAAACGGTTAAGAAAACATAGAATATATGCACAACAAATAATGCACAATTAGTCAAGTAGGCACAATATGATGCAATGAGTTCGCAACCTAACCATGGCTCTATTTCTCTAAAGTTCGGGATATGGTTTAGTCAAAGAGGGTCCATGGTTAATTGTCATGATGCACCGCGCGGAAGCCTGACCGTGAAGGGTTGGCGCGAGTGGATGGGACACCGCGAGTTTAGAAAAAACTTGCTTCCATGGTTTGGTGAATTCTACATCTCGGATGTACCCTTTGTTGCACAGAGCGTTCAATCGAGTAGATGGAGCATGAATTCCCAGAGGGTTATGTCCATATGTAGAACACATATGGGTTTCAGAAAAGTGAGAAAAAAATACAATCATGAAGTAGGATCGAGCAAACAATACGAAAAACCAATCAAAATTAGAACGCATATTTCTGGCTCGGTATTGGGGGAAATTAGCGCCAGCAATCAGAGACTGGCGCCAGCTTTTAACTGTAGCGCCTGGCGCCAATACTGGCGTCTGGCGCTACGACTAAAATGCTGGCGCCAAGCTCTAGCCCCTGACGCTACTTCCCACATGCCTCAGCAGCTTTCTATACTCGATAAAATTTTCCAGTTTCGCGCGGTGTTATTTCGGTCCTAGTTGTGAAAGATATTTCTCAAATTTCTTACGTGTAAAATCCTATGTTTTTAACTCATTACGGATGGTCTTTCCAATGATATCTTTTTATGCATATGACAATGATGTTAATCAAAATTACGCACATGAAATACTTAGAACGTTTCGAGTCTCATCCACTCATTCTAAATCATTGCCGAAACGAATTCAGGAATTAAAATAGAAATCCTCCCCAGTGGAGTTGCCAAAAACTGTAGCGAATAATTTCAAGCCTTAATCCCACTAGCTTGAACCCCACTGTGATCATACACTAAAGTACGGTGGCGTCCAAAAGGGAAGAAGATAGAGAAAAAGAGTCGCCAACAAGTTTTAGGAACTTGTAAACCGTTCACGAGGTGAAGGTTACACCTCTTAACGATCCAAGAGATCGTCAACTCCATAAGGCCTAGAACCAAATAAGGGTTCGGGGATGAAGGTACAAATCCAACCTAAAAGAAATTGAACCTGCCCTAATAATAGGCCTCTACTTTATTCTGATCGTATTCATGTGCGCTTTCTGATTAACATACAATCAATAGGATTAACCCTAAACCTGTTTATCTATGTTGGTTGAATATTAATGCTCAAATAAACTATTATTGGCGATCACCTGAATTATAATCATATTAACCCTAACAATATTATTAATTATCTTATTAAGCGTGATTATAAGTACGAAATTCCCTTTAAACATCCATAAAAGGCGTGATCAAGCAATAAATAATAAATAAGCATCAAGCAACATATTAATAATCAATATCATGAATAGTAATTATAATAGCAACCACTATAATAATCATAATAATAATAGCAATAATAAAATTATAATCATAATCAAGATAATAATAATCATAATAATAAATAAAATAATCATCATTAAAATAACAATAATAATTATATTTAGAATCATCATAAATTATAATCATGTTCATGTTAATATTAAAGCATAATAAAAATAGCAAGATTCTAGGCATGATACTAACAAGATTAATAACAAACCCTAGCATGTCACTAAGCAATAAAAATCAAATCTTTAACCCTAACATGATACTAACAATCATAAGCATTAGGAAGAACATAGGAAGCATCGCAGGAATCATAATAAATATTAAAATTACCCTAGACATGATACTAGGAATATCATAATAACAATATAAACATGATTTCTACATCATAACATTAATAAAACAATTAAAGTACTTACTTTGATGCCTCGTACCTCTTTTCTAATAACAAAATACACACGTTAGTAACTTCAAGGAAAATAGTAAACAAACAATTAAATTAAAATGTTAAAATAGAGATTTAATACCAAATTCTCAGAAATTAAACCTTTCACGTCTAGGGCGAAGGCAACTTCGAATATGGCTAGGTGTTTCTAGATCTTGTGAATGAGGAATTTTGGTATGTAAAAAGCAAAGTTTAAAAAGATAAAGAGAGAGAGAATAATCAAGAAAATCTTGATGAGAGTTGGTGAATGAAAAGGGAGTTTTTAATACGTTATTTATAGAGAAAATAAGCCAAAAAGATAAAATATCAAAACAGAGCACTTGGCGCACGTAAACTAAGATTGGCGCACCTAAAGCAGAGCTGGCGCCAGCACCAGCTTATTGGCGCCAGGCGCCAATGGCTAGAACCAGGCGCCAATGGATGGCGCCAGACGCCAGGCTTGGTTCCAGGCGCTGATTTCATAAATTCACGCTTTATTGTTTTTATCATATCTTTTGATCCGAAAGTCTAAGTAAGGCATATAATATGTCGTTAGAAAGCACTTAAAGTCTACATTACAACCCAATTAGAATCAGATTAAAATATTTTGTATAAAAAAGATATAATAAAAATAGTGGAAGGGTGTCAGTTTTGGATAAAATTTCATGTCTCATTCATATATTTTTCGTTATAATTCGGATTTAATTTTATAATATATCATTGGAAAGGTAATTTCAAGATCTATCCAACCATATAACATTTAAAAAAATATTATGAAGCACGAAAATAAAATCTGAATATATTTCACTTCGTACAAAACAAGGATTCTTAAAAGGAGTAGTTTTATTTAATTTCAAACTCTTTAAAACATAATTATCAATCCTAACTCCATTAGGATTTAAAAGAACCTTCTAGAGTATTCTAAAAGACTATAATAAATCCTAATGGCTTTAGGATTGATAATTAATAATAGGCCCTCCTCTAGATCATTGGGCCGCATATAAAAACCAAATCGGGCCTAGTTTAGTATTTTGGCCATAACTTCCTCGATATTCATCGGAATTGGGCTTATAATATATCGTTGGAAAGGTCTTTTCAAACCCCATCCAACTACACTACTATTGGACCCATATCATGGACCAACCAAACTAAATTGGATGATTTCTTAAAATAAGTTTTCAAAAACATAGAGAAGAGAAAAGAAATTAAAACTATCCGCAACACTAGACTTTCCACACTTTCGCTTCATTCGATTATGATTCGACGTGAAAGGTACTCATCACTGGCTTTGGTTTTGGAGAGACACAAATGGGTGTCTACAAATAGGATTAAATATTAAATAAGTTATGGTTTAGGGAAATGGGCTAGAAGTTGGGTTGGTTTATGAAATGGAAATATGGATTTAAGCACTCCAAGATTAAATACTCAACCCGACCAATAATGGCGGTGAAAGGTTGTTTATCATCGTGTTTGGTTTTGGGGAGACATTTTTAGGTGTTTACAGAAGTCCCCACTTTGATTGAGTTTGTAGAAATGTCAGTTTCTAAAACGATAATCAAAGTAGTTGATAGGGACGGATAATGATTTAAAATGTTCTGCGATCCTAAATCACATTTTATACGTCGATACCTGCAAAAAATGTTAATTCCACAAATAAAAGAGTAAAGGAAAGCCATTAGATGAGTTTGGTAGCTTTCTAAGCCTGAAGATACCTTCCGGATGACACTTTCCTTGCTTGAGGAAAGTCGACATATGATTTTGTCGTTTTTCTATGCTTTAAGAAATCCACCGATAATGCTTTCCATGCTTGAGGAAAGCCGACAAAGGAATTTGGTGGTTTTTTATGCTTGATGAAATCCACCGGATAATACTTTCCATGCTTGAGGAAAGTCGATAGATGATGAGATTCCAAGTCTTTGTGTATTGAGAACCTTGCGTCATGAAATGATGGTGGTTCGATTGTCCCCGAACGTGAGCTGTAGATTGTCCGCTTGTCCCCGGACGTGGGCTGTAGTTGGTTCGGTTGTCCCCGAACGTGGGCTGTAAATGGTTTCCTTGTTACCGAACGTGGGCTATAGATGGTCCGCTTGTCCCCGAACGTAGGCTGTAAATGGTTCGCTTGTTCCCGAACGTGGACTATAGATGGTCCGCTTGTCCCCAAACGTGGGCTGTAGATGGTCCACTTGTCCCCGAACGTGGGTTGTAGATGGTCAGCTTGTCCCCAGACGTGGGTTGTAGTTGGTTCGCTTGTCCCTGAACGTGGGCTCTAGATGAGACCTGCAAAAATAAATTTGCCAATGGACTCGTATATATTGTGATTGACTTGACCACTAACTTGACCAAGTTTGACTTGATGTGACATGACATGTGTATGACTTGTGAGTGTGTGTGCAGACACAAGCAAACGAAAATGCAAAAGCAAAAATTTTCCGTCAATTTTTGTCATGAGTGGAGGGTACCGACTTTTTCCCGAAAAAGAAAGATGTGAAAACTGAACTTTTATTATCAAACTTCCCTCGATGAGAAAATTTTGAAATAGTTTTTTTAAACTTCCCTAAAACAAAAGACGCGAAAACAGGAAAGAAGTTTTGAACTTCCTCATTGAGCAAGACAAAATGAATCGCATGGATTGAATTGCTTTTCTTGAAAGTAATGTATGCATGATGCATGTCCTTAGGCTAGGAGGCTAAGGATAATTACTTCATGTGACACGATGAATGAACTTAGGTCATGGAGCTAAGAATCATATATGGTGTAAAGAAACGATCTTGAACGTCACTTAGGTTTGGAAGCTAAGCACGTATACAGATGAAGTGATTATTGCATAATGAACGTTGCTTAGGTCAAGGAGCTAAGCACGATATGCTTTTTATGATTAAAAATCATTGATATATAAATGTTTCCCAGCACAATATGCGATGCATGAAACAATAAATATTGCTCAGGCAAGGAAGCTAAGCAAGTATACAATGTTTCTTCTAATGAATGTTGTCTTTAAATATGATGAAACAAGCACAGTGTTGAAAGAAGATTTCATGATAAAGGGCTCTTAAAGGGAAGGATGATTAATATGGATATGGATGTGTGAGTGAAGTGTGTGAATGTGATACTAAGGCTGGCTGCAAGGGTTATGGCGATGGAAAGAGATGTGAAAAGAGTCAAAGATGATGACTCTTTAGGCTAGGTAGGCTAAATGATGTGGGTTCAAGCCCCTAAGTCTTGCTCTAAATGGGTAGGGGTAAGCATTGGATATTCTTTGACTCAATCATGCATGGATATGAATATGAATGTGGATATGAATGTGGTCGCACCTCGTTGTGAGGTTGCCTACGTATCCGTTAGGAATCAGGCCAACGTAGCTCTAGTCGAACTTTGCACCAGTGTATCCACACCTCAAAGAGGTCTTTCAAGGGTTGTGATATGGTTAAGTTGATGGCTTAAAGAAGAAAAGGGTACAAGGCTCATGACCCGAGCGAAGCCCCTAAGATGTGCAATTATGTATTGGACTTGGCAAGTTTTATTTTTCATTTTTTTTTTGAATTTTGCAAGTTTATTTTCATTTCTTCTTCTTTTTTTTTTTGCTTTCTTTTTTCATTCTTTTGAATCAATGTGGGCAATCTCAGATAATGCTGTCCATCACTCACTTAGCATTCATGTTTCTCCGGCACGGTACCAAGCACTCGATGAGAGACGTAATTTGAGACGTGTTCATATCAAAGACATTGAAACAATTGCCCTTAGACATTGTTTTATTGTTGCTTTGGTACTATTTTTTTACTTGCTTTTTGAATGTTATACAATTACACATCTTCCAATCCCAGGGTTAAGTAAATGTGGGTTGAAGAAATGAAGGCCAAACGTTAGATGAGGCTCAGAGTGGTTGATGAAGAAATGGAAAGTGATTGAACGGTTAACAGGGAATGACAGGGTTGCAGAGGTGCCTCAAGTCATTGGTGTACCTTGCACTACGTGAAAAAATGAAATTGGCATCGGTTCAAACCCGGCCTAAGGCATCTGTTTGAACCAGTGTCAATGTGGGGGGTGCCAATAAGTGGTTTAATAAGGCACCGGTTCAAACCGGTGCCAAAACTCGGAAATGGCACCAGTTAACCGGTGCCAAAAATGGCCAAAAAAAATTATTTTGTTGTTTTTTGCACCGGTAAACTGGTGCCAAAAATGCCAAAAAATTTATATATTTATGTATATATATATTTTTTTTTTATTATTTCCACTTAAAAATTAAATAGACTTAAATAAATAACAACATCAAAACATAATGTGAATATCAATCATCATCGAAAATTACAATATAAATAAAAAAAAACCGCTCATTCTTGTATCTTGAATCTTCGATTTTAGATCTAAATAACATACCTACACCAATAAAAAACAAAAAAAACAATCGATTAATATAATTAAGCTTTGAAAAAAAAACCATAAATTTAATCCCAGAAATTGAAAAAAAATTCAAATCCAGAAAAAATTGAAATCGAAAAAACCTAGAAATAAAAAATTGAAATCGAAAGAGAACCAGTATTCGAATAAACCAAGAAAATGAAAAAATTAAAATCGAAAAAACCCAGAAAAAAACTTTGAAATCCATTTAAATCCAGTATTCGAATAAACCCAGAAATTGAAAAAAAAATTAAATCGAAAAAACCCAGAAAAAAAATTAGAAATCGAAAAAAATTAAAATAAAAAAAAACCAGTATTCCAAAAAACCCAGAAAACAAAAAAAATTGAAATCGAAAAAAAATTCGATTAAAATCTGAAAAAAAAATCAAAATCAAAATTGATTAAAAATTTGATTAAACTAAAAAAAAGATTAAAAATTCGATTCAAATTAAAATTGATTAATTAAAAAAAAACCCAAAAATTCGATTGAAATCCAAACAATAACCAAGAAACTCGATTGAAATCGATTAAAACAATAACCCAGAAAAAAAAAGAATTTAAATCGATTAAAACTTACAAAAATCGATTAAAAAATAATTAAAACAAAAACCCTGAAAATTAAAACAAAACCCAGAAATTCGATTGAAATTGGTGTTACATTTGGTCTTCAAAAACCTAGAAAATTGAGAGGAGTGGTGTTGCATGTGGTCTTCAAAAACCCAGAAAATCGAGAGGAGTGGTGTTGCATGTGGTCTTCGTGGTGGTGAGGGAGAAGGAAATCGAAAAATTAAAGAGAAATAGAAATAGAAGGAGGAGAAGGAGATCAAGAAGGGGGAAAAAGGAGGAGAGGAGAGGAGAGAGAAAGAGGATGAGAGGAGAAAGAAAGGTACTAATAGGAGTATTAGGGTTGGGGGGAATTAAATGGGATCGGTTTTTTTTTTTTGAAATATTTTTATGGCTCCGGTTCACAAAGGCACCGGTTCAAACCAGTGGCCTTAATGTCTTGGTTCATTAAGCCGCACGTTTTTTAGCCTATTTTTGCCACCGGTTTGGCCTGAACCGGTGCCATTTGGTGGTTGCCTTTTTGTATTTTTCTACTAGTGTTGTGTTCAATTCGGTAATTGATGTTTTTTTTAAGGATGAGTGAATGAAAAATGCTATGATCAAGATGTAAAGGAGATTGCTCATTTTATTAATAGAATAAAGGTGAATGGAACACATGAAGCATATTAAAATTTGAAATGAAAAACCTATTCTAGACATGAATGGGGGAATTGAGATAAATGGTAAAAAAAAATCATGAAATCTTGCACAAAGGATCTGCTGTGCGCCTTGTGTTCATTACTTTTTTCCCCCTGGAGGGACATGAAGTTTGTTTACATATACCAAGTCTTGAATGACGTCCTTCAAATTCCAACATTGCTCCGCTGTGTGGCCCCTTCCTTGATTATACTTGCAATGGGCATTGGGATTCCATTTGTTGCTCTTTTCTTCAGGTTTTGGCTCTGGAAATGGCCCAATAGGTGTTATCAAGCCTTGACCTTAAAGGCGATCAAAGGCCTCATCATAAGTCATTCATAAAGGAGTGTAAGTTCTTTTCTTCTTGGGCAATGGAGCATCAAGAGCTAACACTTCATTGAGATCAACTTGGCTTACATTGTTGGTAGTATTTTCGTGCTTAGAAGAAGGATGGTCGTTCTTCTTGTTTTTCCAAGTGTTATTCTTGTAACTACCAGCAGTCTTTATTAGCTCATCCTCGATATTGATGCCGATGTCATATACTGTTGGGGTTTGGTAAGTCCAACTTACCACGGAAATGACCCCGACCTAAAGAATTACTCGCAATTAATAAAACGATAAAGCATAAATAAATAAACATAAAAGGATAAAATCGGAATTTACCTTTGACACGTGCTTCGCCCTCAAAGGCGGGCTCTTACTTGAAAGCTTTAGCTCCGAAAATACCGAGCCTCCAATGGTATCCACACACAAAGGACGAACACCGACTTTTTAGATCCGCTACCTTGGAGTTAGCAAGATCCGACCAAAACCCAAGTGTTAATGGAGTTTAAGAGTTTTTGCCAAAATGCAATGCTCTTTCTAACTCCCACTCAAGCACATTTATCCAAAACCCAACTTGGGTATTTATAGAGAAAAGTGGGAGTGAGAATTTCAATCCCATCAATGTGGGATCATGAAATTCCACAATTTAATTTAAAAATAAAATAAATTAAATAGGCAAGCAAGTAATAAATCAACAAGTGTCCTTGTTGTATGTAATGAGAAGTGCGGACCACGTGGAGAGGACGGGACCATACTTGCTCCCCACTCCTTCCTCTCCTTGTGCCACTTTTCCTCACTCAAACACACTCCCTTCACATGCTTCCCCAATGACTCCGCCCTAACACCCCGCCCATCCTAGCCCCGCACACCAAACTGCTAGCTGTTGCCTTCTTGGTCTAGCACGCCCACGCAAATATGTGCGGGTTGGTGCTGCCGATATGCTGTGCAAGCAAGCCACGCACATGTGCCGGCTGCAAGCAGTAGCGCGCGCCAGCAAGCCACGCAACGCTTGCAGGTTGCTTAGCGTGGCTTGCTAGCAAGCCTCGCACATGGTGCGGGATGCTAGCTTGCTTAATCCCTTAGCACTCAGGATTCTGATGCTAGGGATATTTTAGTCATGGTTGATTTATTACTAATTTTTTCGTCTCGTCTTTACTATTTTTGACTCAACTTTCGACGTTCTAAGCTCGAATTTCCGACGTCTAAATATTTAACACTCGGGCGACGAAATAATTTCTTCCGAATTAATTCGTCGAGTCGGTTCGTATATTTGCTTGGGTGTGACTCGAAGGGTTTAGTCAAGATTAAGCTGTAATATTAATTATACATTAATATTAATATTATTGATCGGAAGCGACCTCAACCAAGGCATTTCAATCACTTGACCTTACTGAATATATTAGATTTCTAATAATTCAGAACCCTCTATCAGAATAATACACTTGTTCGAAGGACACCATTCCTTTCATATACAGCTTCAAAAGTGTTTAGTGGAAGAAATTTGAAATGTTCCCTATACATGTAAGTCATATTTTGAATAAAGAGGCGAACCATCTCTCTTTCTTCGGGAGGATCTACCAAGAGTGAAGTTGTTTCCCTCCACCTGTTCAGATAAACGGTGAAGCCTTCGTTCTCTTTCTGTTTGAGAATGGAGAGTTCACGTTCTGAAGTTTTAGTTTGAATGTTACACTTGTAACGATTTATGGAACTGTTGATGACATCTTGCCAATTCGCAGTACGCTTGGCATCTAGGGAATAAAACTATTGTTTGCAAGCATGTTCTAAGGAGAGAGGGAACACCGTAGGGAAGAGTGTTACGTCCAATCCCTTAAGAGCCATGGTTGTAGAGAATGCCTTAATGTGGAATATTGGATTGTCAGTAGGCTTGAACTTTAGAATATCAGTAGTGGAGAACTTTTCAGGGAGTTTGTCCTTCAAATCAAAAGGAGTGGGAGGCCGTTCCACATAGGTGAAATCCTCATAAATCTTTCTCATTTGATCTTTGATGTTGTCCATTGCAGCCATAGTAACATTGTTTTTCTATATTGTATTGACTCTGGTAGTGAGTGCTTGTAACATGTTAGACATTGTCTCAATATACTTGTTAATGTTCTTAATATCTTCCTTAGTGGCCATTGGGACAAACTAAAAGTAGTTTGAAGGTGATGAGTGACGTGGAGATGGCAAAGTTCTCTTTGAAACACCTCTTAGGTCTAAGAGGTTGATGTAGTAATGACTCGAACCGCACCAATCTACCCCTGCTCCTTGACCAAGTGTTGTGAAACAAAACAACCGCACTTAATTGTTTGACACATTGCTCAAGATAGGAAAAACAAAGTCATTTGAAAATAGGTCTGTTGAATTTGAGAAATGGCTGAAACAATGCACAAAGGTCCTTTTTGATACTTTGCAAGCCTTCATTTTGCTTTGTTTCTTGGATTGGCTTTACTTGCGTGCTTGGCTTCCCTAACTTGGATCCGATAAATTCCTTGAATGCACTTGATCTCCCTCCTTGATTATTAAATCCACGTGAAATCAACGTACCTACAAAACAAGACAATGAAACGGAGAAGCGAGAGAAATAGCCAAAAAATGAATAAAATGATAAGAAAACCGTTAAAACACGCATTTCTCTAAACTAACACAAAAAACGCAAATCAAGCATTATTCTCTAAAAACAAGACATAAACGACTAAAAACAAGCATAGAAATATAAAGAAAACATAGTCAAAAGGCGCCATAAAGTTCACGGATCAAATTCCCCCAAGCTAAACTTTTGCTCGTCCTCGAGCAAAAGAAAATCCAACCCAAGGGAAAAATGAAGACATTATTCAAGCAAAGAAATAAAAAAGAAAACTAGAGAAGATGGGAATATACACTAACTTACTTTCGTAGGAATCACAGTCAATTTTAGCAACTAAAGACAAGCCATTAAACCCCTAGATCGCTCTAGAGGACGAGTGATTCTCTCGTAAAGGTATTCTAAGATATTAACCTATAACTCTCGTAATAATTCAAACAAGGCAAAGCAGGAAGGGGAAATCAAAAGAAAATAAAAACAAACACATGTTCATGAAAGGACTTTTCCAAATGTACAAGCACAAATGAATGCAAATCTTTCTTAACAAGTAAGGGAGTGCACGTTTAAAGATACCCGAGGTTGATTGAAACACAAATATGCTAAGAATAGGAACTACTTTTTGCAATACACTTTCATCCCAAACGGTCTTACCGCGTTCTCCTCACTAGTCTTATATCTTCCCCCAGTGAGCATCTCAAAAGTTCCACGAAGGAACCGGAAAAAGAGATAATTTTAGGTTGCTCGACGTCTTGACAATGAATCCCCTTTCCTTAGGCTTTAACTCATAATGCCCTCCCCCGATATGTGACTCAACCTCTAGGTCAAAAGGATTTTCCCAAAGGTTGTAACGTAAGGGCAAAAAGGGTTGAGGGTAGGCTTAAAATTTAGAATTTGGCAGTATTCAAAATTAGTGAAGCAAAGGGTGATTAATCCTCAACACCATAATTGACGTGGGTCAAACTAGGTCGTTAGACTAATCCTCCCTAAGTCAAACAAAATTTATAAACATTTAACTAACCTAAATACAAGTATAGAGGTAAGTCAAGGGTTGAACCCAAAGGAACGATATTATCTAGTGCTTTCGATTTGGGTGCCTAAGCTAGGTAGAAGATGAAGGAAAGAAGGTGACACTAACAACTACTTAAATGAAGAAACCGAAAAAATAAAGTGCTAGGGATTAGGATTCACATATAATAGCAATGAACATAGAAAATTGGGATAGGAAGTTGACTAAGTCGAGTGATGCGAGGGAAAACCAATCATACAACCAAAAGAGCATATCAAGCTATTTTCCTAGAGTCTAACTAGCGTCAACTACGATTAACTCTAGATAGGAACGTCACAAGACACCTCAATCGTTAAGTGCAAGCCACAAATAAATGTTCCGTATAAATGTGAACCTACAATGCAATATAGTGTGAATAACTAGGGTGATCAATCCTAAATCAAACACACACATGCACATAATCAATCAACGAATTCAATCACATCGTCAAGTCCATCAATTATCCCCCAATTTACATCAATCCAATACATCATATAAGCTTCACCGTCACCCTAGCAAGCAAACTACTCTAGTAACATCATCAAATCAACAAACAATTATAGAAAACAAGAATTAACACTCAAAGAAGAACAATTACTCTAATCAAAGATCAAAATCCAATCAAAACAAATCAAACAAACATGAATATTAAACAAAACAATAAATGAGATAGAGTTTAGAAATGCTCATTGATAATAGAGAAGATCTCCAATACAATCTCTCAATCACTATTGAAATTCCTCACTTTCTCTCTCCAAAATCTACTCCTAAAACTAACCCTAAAACTAGAGAGAGAAGCTCTCAACTAAGCTAAGAATATGATCAAAATCTTATATGAAAAACTTGCTCCAAAAGTCGGGGTTACAAAGATATTTATAGAGGCGCGAAATCACCAAAAATCGAGCAAAAAATACCCAGGGATGCGCGCCCGCATCATAGGGAGGTGCGCCTGCGCCACCCAGTGGTGCGCCCGTGCCAAGGGGTGGTGCGCCAGCACCCGAGCTTTGCGCACCCGAGCTTTGCGCGCCCGCGCTTCACTAGGTTTCTTCGGAATTCTCGCGGCTTCGTGCGTTCCCTAAGGTCGCACGAATATGATGATGATGAACACTAGGAGTGGCTGTAGCTAAAGCTCTAGATTAGTGGGTACACCACTTCTTAATGGTAGCACGGCATGAGAGCGCAAGAGCCAAGACTTGGAATTTCCACTTCCTTGCATCTTGAGGTTTCCAAATGCCGTGAGCTTGCTCCAAAGGCTTTCTCCACCTTAGTAGATCAGTAATATCAAGACCCGAACCTCGTACAATACCTACAACCACAGAAATAGAGCAAATAATGGAGAAAAGGCTAGAAAACCAACGAAATGCACAAAAGCTACAAAATAAGAGTGGAAAGGTAAAACTACGCAACAAAGCATAAAACTGAGCATTTATTAAGAAAGAAAGCTATAAATAGAGGATGAAAACAACCTAAATACTCATCAGATGGGTGCCATTTATGACACCCATCAAATGCCCCCAAGCTTATCTTTTGCTCGTCCTCGAGCAAAACATAACCAAGGGATGGAAAATGATGAGCTTATTCAAACAAAGTAAAGAAGAAACGATATGAGAATATACACTAACTCACTTTCATAGGAATCATGATCAATTTTAGCAAATAAAGACAAGCCATTTAAACCCCTAGATCTCCCTAGAGGACAAGTGATGCTCTCGTAAGGGTTTCCTAAGAGTTTAACCCATAACTCTCGTAATAATACAAACAAGGCAAAGCATGAAAAGAAATCAAGATAAAAGCAAAACAAACACAAGTTCATCAAAGGACTTTTCCAAATGTTCTTTCCAAATGTACAAGCACAAATGAATGCAAATCTTTCTAAACAATTAAGGGAGCGCACTTTCTAAGATACCCAAGGTTGATTGAAACATAAATATGCTAAGCATAGGAACTAGCTTTCACAATCCACTTTCATCCCAAACGATCATACCACGTTCTTCCCACTAGTCTCATATAAATCTCTAGTGAGCATCCCAATGATTCCTCGAACGAACCGGAAAAAGAGAATTTTTAGGCTACTCGATATCTTGACTATGCATCCCTTCTCCTTAGGCTAAAACTCACATTTCTCTCCCCCGATGAGTGACTCAACCACTTAGGTCAAAAGATCTTTTCCCAGGGTTGTAATGTTAAGGCAAAGGGTGAGGGTAGGCTAAAATTTTAAATTTGGTGGTTAACCTAAATTGTGAAGCAAAGATTGCGCATTTCTTTACACCATAACCAAGTAATAAAACAAAAAAAAAAAACAACACCCCCAAGCTTATTCAAAGCTATAAATCACAAACATATACACAAAAAGCGTGAGAACTCTTTCCCCCAAGCTTAAATGGAGCATTGTCCTCAATGCTAAAAAAGGGAGAATACTCACATCAAATTTTTTTTGACTTTTTTGATTTTTCACTTTTTTTTCTTTAATAGTGCTTTTTCCTCGCCTTTTTTAACTTTGGACGGCTTTTTAAACTTTGCACTTGTTATGTCCTTGCCTTTTTTAACTATGGACGACTTTTTCATTTATTCACTTGCCATTATTCACAAAATATTCACACACACAAGATTGATTACAAATAAGAACCAATATCCAAACTTATTTACCACAATCTCCAATATATGACCATTTGCTTCTCAAAAACAAAAAATGGAACAAAAAGAAACAAAAGGCTCAAAATTTTGAAGATGTGGCTTGAAAAGAAGGAAAAAGGCTTAAATGGTTCGCAAGTAGGCAAATGTAAACCCAAAAAGGACAAAATTAAAGAAAATTATCCTAGAAAAAGAAAAATTACCACCTCGAAAAGATGTCTTTGTCCTCCCTAAATGGTTCGGTCTCGGTCTTAAGAAATACGAGTCAAGATTCTAGATTAGGTTAGCAATAGTCGAGGATCCATGCCGCTCATGCAAATATATGTTGAAGTCTTAAAAAAACAATGAACCTCACACGGATGTAGAAAAAACTAACTATTGGTGTCAAATCGAATATAGGAAGCAACTACCAAACATGCCACAAACAAGTAGAATCCGACTTCATGGTCCCACTAGTTCTAACCAACTACCTTAGCATGCTTTATCCTAGAATCAACCAAGCATACTCTCAAACCGTGCACACCGTTACCATTTAAGAAGAATAGCATTCAATTATACAAGTCCAAATGTTATTATGTCCAAAGCAAGAACAAAACCAAACACGTTGCAATTTGCCTTGATAGAAACAAAAATCTTTTCGAAGTTTTTCGGGTGCATAGCATATATGAATCAACATCCCACCAAATATGATAGAATACCCTCCCCCAAGCTTGAATGAGACAATACACTCATATCATAAATCAAATAATCCATAGGAGGGTAAAACAAAGAGATTAACCCAACAAACCAACATATGTCCAACAAGTTATCATCCACTAGAGAAAGAGGAAGGAAGGGTATTACCGGATATTAGGTGGTGTAAATACCCGCAAATGACCCAATTTAACCTTTCAAAGCTAAGAACCTCTAATATTGAATCTTGCCTTCCATATGCTAGCATTTGTGGTGTTAATCTTCCATTCTTGATCCAAACCAATGCACAAAGTATATCAAGTCATGTACCTAGAAAAAAAGCACACAAACATTTCCATGAGAGAAAAATCTATTCTAAACAGAAAAGAATATGAAAACAATAAAACACGGGTTACTTCCCGAGAAAGGCTTGCTTAAGGTCCAAGCTTGACCGCTCTAGTAAATAATATTGCAACGAACGCAAGAGCTTGTCAAATGCACTACTACACATTTCATAGGAAAGTAAGTGTGCACATGACAAAAATAAGGCATGCAACAAGCATAATGCACACCTATGAGAAGAAAGTTGTCAAGAGAAAGAAGAAGAATCAAAAGTAAAATCAACAAAATAAGAAGAA
This sequence comes from Chenopodium quinoa, assembly GCF_001683475.1. Lineage (NCBI taxonomy): Eukaryota > Viridiplantae > Streptophyta > Magnoliopsida > Caryophyllales > Amaranthaceae > Chenopodium > Chenopodium quinoa. The sequence continues at coordinate 6,382,541 of NW_018742345.1, forward strand.
AAAGAAAAAGAAAAAGAAGAAGAAGAAGAAAAAGAAGGCAAACTCTCCTCAAAATATTTTTGGGTGGCAACATCACCCTTTTATCCAATCGAGGACAAATGAGCCACATGCAAATCCTCATAGACAAAAGGGTCCCCAATAGGCTTACCAACAAAGGAAGGGAGAAAAAGGGCAATAGGGGATGTGGTCAAACTTTTGAGAAAAAGGGGTATGAGAAATAGACAAAGGGGTAGCTACTCCCTCAACATAAGGTCCCATATTGCCAATGAAGGCATGAAAATAAATCATAGCTACACTACCACAAAATTAGGAATACATAACGCATAATATAGAGTTGTCAAGTTAGATAGGCGATTTCTAGCATTCTATAGAACGCCTATGTTAGATATGCTCTTTGTATGTTAAATCCTATAGAGCGCCTCTCCTAGTTAACCGTTATATATCTTTTGTGTAGAAAATATGACTATATTTATAGAACGCCTTTCTAAGTTAAGCGATCTATAAGATTATAATATGATAAAAAAATATTAATAAAAAATAAATCTTACCCTAATTCACTCCCTCTCATTCATTCTCTCAAGCCGTCACTTGACTCCACTTTCCTCCTCTCGCACCCCATTCTCTCCTCTAACCCTAATTCATTTCTTTAAGTTTTCAATTACCAGTCATTTCTTTCCTCACCACGCACACACACAACAATGACCGACTATACCACCATCACTCCCCTGCTTTCCAACTCTAACTCCAATGCGGGGCGGTGCAAAAAAGTCCGGTCATGGTGGTTTGGTTCACGAAAGTTCGATTGTGATAATTTTTGGGTTTTTTGGTTTGCGAAGTCCGATCGTGATGATTTTTAGGTTGTTTGGTCGCCTAACTCCGATCGTGATATTTTATGGTGGTTTGAATGACGCCCTTAGTTCAATTGAACTATTGAATTTCTGGTTTTCTCTGTTTGGCGCAAGTTGCTGCTGGTGGATAGGTGTTTGGCATTGCCGGCTAGTTGGTGGCATTCCTTCTCTTTCTTCTCAAGCTAGCTGACGTCATTAAGATCGTGTTCTTGGTGGTATTCATATGATGCTATTATCTATATTTTTTATCTAAGTATTTGGTTTTAGTCTAATGAAAAATTTCTGATTTTAATTTTAAAATTTGGTTTTAGTCTAATGCAAAATTTCTGATTTTAATTTTAAATTTTTTTTCGATCTATAATTCATGATTTAATTCTAATTCAAGTTTTTGATTTTAATTTTATAATTTTGTTTTACTTCTCAATTACGAGTAGTTTAGATCTGTTTAGGTTTTCATGTTATAAAATGATAACTTCTGATTTTCAGTTTTTATCAATTGATTTTTATGTTCTATAATTTATGATTTGCATGATTTTATCAATTGATTTTCATGTCATAATTCCGATTTCCATCTCTTATCAATTGATTTTCATGTAATAATTTATGAACTTTTCTTTTATCAATTGATTTATATGATATAAATGGGAATATTTTCTGATTTTAAAACTTGATCTACGGTTGTTTGGTACGGTGCGGGTTTTCTATTTTTGAGCTTGGTGGAAGCGTGGTGGCCTGAATGATTGTGGTGCAATATAACTATATAAGTCGGTGCTTTTCGATCTAGAGCTGTTAGCATATTGATAATTAATTTGCTATGTTAGAAACCTTGTAACATAATTTTTTTTCCTCACTGATTGAAATACTTGTATTTAAATTTTTTTTATAAATAAAATGTTATTGTTATGGTGTTTTAATTTATTTATTACGTATGAATTATTATTATTATTATTATTATTAATATTTTTTATTTAAAAAAGAGACGAATAGTGAGCGCCTACTTATGATAGGTGTAGACACCTAAAAATGTCTCCCCAAAACCAAACCCGTTGATGAACACCTTTCACCGCCATTATTGGTCGAGTTGAGTATTTAATCTTTGGAGTGCTTAAATCCATATTCTATCCAATATATTTCATGAACCAATCCAATTTCTAGCTCATTTCCCTAAACCATAACCTATTTTCCACTTTTCGTGTCCACATCGCAAAACTGAGAGAAACTGATTTTATGGCTATAAAATTTTGATCCAATTATTATTTTGTTGGATAGAAATTTAAATAAGCTTTCCAACCATATATCATAATTCCGAGCTATAACGAAAAAGATATGAGCAAAACACTAAACTCGGCCTAAAACCGACACCCTTCCACTAATACGACCATATCTTAAAATCTGCATATCATTTTGACTTGATTCCAATTGGGTTGGAAAGTATACTTGATAATATTACCAATGATATATTATATGCCTTATTCAATGTTACAGATCAAAAGTTATGATTATTTATAAAACGTGTAAAAAAACTGAAATTACCGCGCAACAGCAAAAATGTCGTGACGCGGCAAAAGCTAACGTGTCACGTGGCTTATTCCCGTGACACGGTGCCCATTTTTTTAATTATGCACAATTTTCTACCGTGTCACGGGATTTTCACCGTGTCATGGTGCAATTTCCCGTGTCACGGTGCCCATTCCGTGACACAGGGATATTCCGTGTAATTTCCGCGTACTTTTTACACCGTGAAACGGCATACTGCACTGTGCCACGGTGGACAATGCCGTGTCACGGCATTTCTTCCCGTGTCACGGTGCACATCCCGTGGCATGGGATTGCTCTGTGTTTTCTCCACGTAATCCCTAAACGCGTTTTCACTTCCCGTAACCTAATTATTTCCCGCGTCACTCAGTTTTTCCCCGTGTCACGGGATCATCCCCCGTCTAACGGTGCCTGCCACCGTGTCATGGTGCTCTTTGCCGTGACACGGTATTATTTTTTAGGGTTTTTATCTTTTTAGGGTTCCGCGTGTTCCCTCTGCTCATTTTTCAGCCGCTCATTTTAGGGTTTTTATCTTTTTAGGGTTCCGCGTGTTCCCTCTGCAGTACGGGGCACCAATAATCATTCTCTCTCACCTTACACCAAAAATCATTCTCCTCTCCCTCTTTAACCTAATTTGTAGCCTCCTTATTCTTCCATAATAATTCCCCTAAGCACTCCAAGGAGTCTATACTTAACCCGAGGTTCCGTCCATAAACCAAGGCGTGAAAGGGACAAATTACTGAGGGTTTGGACAAAACCAACTCTACTTTTTATTTAATTTAATTTTCATTTGATTTATATTTTTATTGAAGTTACTAACAGTTTATTCACGATGTAGAAATTCAAGGAAACGCGAAAAGTGAGTAATTAATTCACTTAATTACTTTTATTATTTTATATTGCTAGTATCATAATTAGGTTAATTTATATTTTATTTGACTAACATTATTATTTCTAAATTGCTTCTAATACTAATGTTTATTCTATTATTATTTATATGATCATCATATTGCGTATTTAAAGGGAATATGTAATTGAAAATCACGCCTAATAAGATAATTTGGACAACCGGTTTAGGTTCCTTTTTAATCTTGTTGTTTAATCAAGTGATCACTAATATTTTAGAATTATTTGTTGCATTAATATTTAACCAATTTTGGCTTATAATAGTTTGGAGCAAACTGAATCATTGTTTGCATGCCTTTGAGATCGCAGGAATGTTTTTCACCATAAGAATCGAGTAGAGGCCAATACGGGCGAATGTGACTCCATGACTCACTTCGTACCATCATCCCCGATCATCCTTTCGTGGTTCCGAACCATATGGAGTTAGTAATCTCATGGATTATGAATGGGGTGTAACCTTCACGGGTCAATCGTTGTTGCCTTCGTTGTCCTTTTATTCATGGTTGCCTTTTATGATCCGTGAACGGTTTACAAGTTCCTTAAAAATTTGTTGGCGGCTCCCTACTTTCCTTGTCCCTAATCATGTCCCTAATCGTAATGTCAATTCCCACTTCCTAAGAATGTCAAGCGTATTAACAACATGCTTTAATGTAGGCGCACTTCGAACGACGCCTACAATTTGGCGACTCCACTGCGGTGGTTTCTTGGTTAATTATCGATTTGAGTGATCGATATTTAATTAAGATGAGTGGATGTGACTTGAAATAATCTTGAAAAATATTCTTGTGATTAATTTGGCATTTTTGCATAAGCATAGACGTTTTAACGTCGCATTTAGGTTTGTCCCGTGGGAAAAATTGAATAACTTGATTGCGTACGAAGGAAAACACGGCACCAGTCAGATTTTTTTACTGCCGTGCCACGACAAAATCTTCCGTGTCACGGTACAGTGCACCGTCTGACCGTGTGCCGTACCGTGGCACGGGAATCTTTGTCGTGTCACGGCAGTGCTAAAATTAGTCCGGTGGCTTATTTTCTCTTCTCAAAGTCAACTTCCTATGACTTTTCTGAAAAAACGTATGTGTTCTACATACGTCTTAGCCCCAAGGGATTTAAGCTCTATTAACCCAAAAACGCTCATGGAAATAAGGGTTCATCCGAGTTATTAAATCCACCCAAACCATGGAGTCGAGTTCGATTTCATCACGAACTCGCGGAGCTGCCCGTTGGCATAAACCCTCAAGGGAGGCTGCCTTGCTAACGCGTCCAAACTCTTAATCATGGTACCCTATTGACACCAAATAAACTTGACCATAGTCGAACATAGAACTTGACCTTAGGTTGCGAACTATTCTTCGCATCATTGTGCCTACATGTTTTATGTTTCGTCGTTTTGATCCTAACTTTAACGATCTTTCTTTATCTATGGTGGATTTTTTTATGACTAACGACTTCCAATGGACCATACTCACTTAGTAATTAGAAAAAAAAGGGGGGGAAGGTTTGTCGCGACACGGGACTGACCCCCGTGTCACGGCACAGTCCACCGTGGCGCGGTGGACCTCCAAAAAAAAAGGAAGGGTTGCCGCGACACGGGACTGACCACCATGTCTCGACAAATTTCCACCGTGACACGGTGGATTTTCAAATATATATATATATATATATATATATATAAAATAAAAAAATAAAAGTCTGCCGCGCCACGGGAAACTCTACCGTGTCACGGAAAATTTCCACCGTCACACGGTGGATTTTAATAAAAAAAAACGCGTTAGTCAAGTCTTCCGTGTTAATTTGGTCCTCGCGTAAGTCATTTTGGTTATTGTTCACATGTCTAGCCATACGATCATACCACGAGTCTTATAACATCACTTAGTCACTCACGAGTCAAGTATAGTCCACACACTTTCTTTATGTTCCGACTCGAGTCGTGCACCAGGTCTTTTATGATCGTATATTAGGTTCATGCACCCTTTTTTCGTCATAATAAAAAAAATGAGTGGAGTTTTCTCACCTGTTTTCAAATGTCTATTATTTTTCCTTCCTTTCCTATCTTGAACAATGAGTCAAACAATTAAGTGAATTATTTTATTTCACAATACATAGTCAAGGAAAAGGGATAGATTAATACGGTTCGAGTCATTACCACAACAATCTCTCAGATCTAATAGGCGTTCAAAGAGAACTTTTCCATCTCCATTACTCATCACCTTACAATGGCCACTAAAGAAGATATTGAGAACATCAACAAATCCATCGAGGCACTGTCTTCCATGATGCAAACCCTTACCACTAGGGTCACTACCATGGAACAAAACAAGGTCACTGTTTCCACCCTTGACAAACTGAAAGAACAAATGAGTAAGATTTTTTAGGATTTCACTTATGTGGAACGACCTCCCACTCATTTGGATGTGAAGGAAAGACTCCCAGAAAAGTTCTCCACTGCTGATATTCCAAAGTTCAAGCATACTGACAATCCAATATTCCATTTGAAGGCGTTCTCTGCAACCATGGCTCTTAAGGGATTGGACGTAACACTCTTCCCTACGGTGTTCCCTCTCTCCTTAGAACATGCTTGGCAACAATGGTTTTATTCCTTAGATGCGGAGCATACTGCGACTTGGCAAGATGTAACCGACAGTTGCATGAATCGTTACAAGTGTAACATTCAAACTAAAACTTCTGAACGTGAACTCTCCATTCTCAAATAGAAAGAGAATGAAGGCTTCACTGCTTACCTGAACAGGTGGAGGGAAAAAGCTTCACTGTTGGTAGATCCTCCTAAAGAAAGAGAGATGGTTCGCCTCTTTATTCAAAATCTAACTCATAAATATAGGGAACATCTCAGATTTCTTCCACTGAACACTTTCGAAGTTGTATACGACATCGACATCAATATCGAGGATGAGCTAATAAAGACTGCTGGTAGTAACAATAATAACACTTGGAAAAACAAGAAGAACGATCATCCTTCTTATTCGCCTTTTAAGCACGAAAAGACTACCAACAATATAAGCCAAGTTGATATCAATGAAGTGTTAGCTCTTGATGCTCCATTGCCCAAGAAGAAAAGAACTTACACTCATTTAGGAATGACTTATGATGCGGCCTTTGATCGCCTTTACGGTCAAGGCTTGGTCACACCTATTGGACCATTTCCAGAGCCAAAACCTGAAGAAAGGAGTGCCAAATGGAATCCCAATGCCCATTGCAAGTACCATCAAGGAAGGGGCCACACTACGGAGCAATGTTAGAATTTGAAGGACGTCATTCAAGACTTGATGGATGCAAACAAACTTATTGTCCCTCTAGGCGGCAAGAAGTAATGAACACAAGGCACACAGATCCTTCGTGCAAGACTTCATGATTTCTTTCTTTATCATTCTTCTCCATTCCCCCATTCATGTCTAGCATAGGTTTTCCACTTTGAATTTTTTTATATGTTTCATGTGTTTCGTTCACCTTTTCCATTAATAAAATGAGCAATTTTCCTTTACATCTCGATCATAGAATTTTTCATTAATTCATTCTCAAAAAAAAAATTAAAATAAAAAAATAAAAATAAAATAAAAATTACCGAACTAAACCCAAGGTATAACAATGACTTGAGGCACCATTGCAACCCTGTCATTCCCTGTTAACCGTTCAATCACATTCCATTTCTTCATCAACCATTTTGAGCCTCGTCTAACGTTTGGCCTTCATTTCTTCAACCCACATTTACTTAACCCTAGGATTGGAAGATGTGTAATTGTATAACATTCAAAAAGCAAGTAAAAAAAAAGCAGCAAAGCAATAATAAAACAATGTCTAAAGGAAAATGTTCCAATGTCTTTGATATGAACATGTCTCAAATTGCGTCTCTCATCGAGTGCTTGGTACCGTGGCTAAGAAACATGAATGCTAAGTTAGTGATGGACCGCATGATCTGAGATTGCCTACATTGATTCAAAAGAATGAATATATATATACATACATATATATATATATGTATATATATATATATATATATATATATATATATATATATATATATATATATATATATACATACATATATATATATATATATATATATATTTATATACTGAAAATAAACTTGCAAAATTCAAAATTTTCAAATTCACAATTACACATCATGGGGATTCTCTCGGGTCTTGAGCCTTGTACCCTTTTCTCCTTTAAACCATCAACTTAACCATATTACAACCCTTGAGAGACCTCTTTGAGGTGTACATACACTTGTGCAAAGTTCGGTTAGAGCTACGTTTGGCCTAATTCCTAACGGATACGTAGGCAACCTCACATTGAGGTGCGGCCACATTCATATGCATGATCGCGTCAAAGAATATCCAATGCTTAATCCTATGACCCTATCCATCTTAAGCTAGACTTGGGGGCTTTATCCCACATCATATAGCCTACCTAGCCTAAAGAATCACTATTTTGACTCTTGTCACATAAATTTCCATCACCATAGCCTTTGCAGCCAGCCTTAGTATCACATTCACACACTTCACTCACACATTCATATCCATACCCATATGATCTTTCCCTTTAAGAACCCTTTTTCATGAAATCTTGTTTCAACACTGTGCATGCTTCTTCATCTTTCAAGACAACATTCATTAGAAGAAACATTGTATACTTGCTTAGCTTCCTAACCTAAGCAAAATTCATTGTTTCATGCATCGCATATCGTGTTTAGCTCCTTGGCCTAAGAAACATTCATTATGCAATACTCATCAATCATTTCATCTATATACGTGCTTAGCTTCCAGGCCAAAGTGACGTTCAAGATCGCTTCTTTACACCATATATGATGCTTAGCTCCATGACCTAAGTTCATTAATCTATCGTGTTACATGATTTAATTGTCCTTAGCCTCCTAGCCTAAGAACATACATCATGCATACATTATAGTCAAGACGGGAAGTTTTATATGACAAGAAGAAAATCCATGTGATTCATTTCGTCTTCCTCAACAAGAAAGTCCAAAACTTCTTCCCTTTTCTTATCATGACTTTTATTTTGTGGAAGTTCAAAAACAAAACTTCATTTTTCATGTTTTTCTTTCTCGTGAGAAAGTCAGTACCCTCCACTCATGACAAAAATGACGGAAAATTTTTGCTTTTGCATTTTTAATTTCTTGTGTCAGTGCACACACTAACTCAAGACACACACAATCACAAGTCATACACATGTCATGTCAAGTCAAACTTGGTCAAGTCAGTAGGTCAAGTTAATCACATTATATACGAGTCCCTTGGCAAATTTTATTTTGCAGGTCTTATCTACAAGCCACGTCCGGGGACAAGCAGACCATATGCAGCCCACGTCCGGGGACAAGCGGACCATCTACAGCCCACGTCCGGGGATAAGCGGACTATTTATAGCCCACGTCCGGGGACAAGTGGACCATCTACAGCCCACGTCCGAGGACAAACGGCTACAGCCCACGTCCGGGGACAAGCGAACCATCTACAACCCACGTCCGGGGACAAGCGGACTGTCGACTTTCCGCAAGCACGGAAAGTATTATCCGGTGGATTTCTTCAAGCATAGAAAACCGCCAAATTCATATGTCGGCTTTCCTCAAGCATGTAAAGTATCATCTGGTAGATTTCATCAGGTTTAGAAAGTTACCAAATTCATCAGTCGGCTTTCCTCGGGCATGGAAAGCATTTCAACAAATGTCATCCGGTTGATTCCTTCAAGCATAGGAAGCTACCAAGCTCATTTGCCACCGATACACTAGTGTTAGATAAGCATTCTATCCCTTTACTCTTTTATCCGTAGAACTAATATTTTTCTGCAGCTATCGGCGTATACACAATGATTTAGGATCGCAGAACGTCTTTAATCATTCTCCGTCCCTATCGGCTACTTTGACTATTGTTTTCGAAATTGACGTTTCTACAAACTCATTCAAAGTGGGAGCTTCTGTAAACACCTAAAAATGTCTCCCCAAAACCAAACTCGTTCATGAACATTTTTCACTGCCATTATTGGTCGAGTTGAGTATTTAACCTTTGGAGTGCTTAAGTCCATGTTCTATCCAATATATTTCATGAACCAATCTAATTTCTAGGTTATTTCCCTAAACCATAACCTATTTTCCACTTTTCGTGTCCACATCGCAAAACTGAGAGAAACTGATTTTATGGCTATACAATTTTGATCCAATTATTATTTTGTTGGATAGGACTTTAAATAAGCTTTCCAACCATATATCATAATCCCAATTCCGAGCTATAACGAAAAAGATATGAGCAAAACACTAAACTCGGCCTAAAACCAACACCCTTCCACTAAAACGACCTTATCATAAAATCAACATATCATTTTTACTTGATTCCAATTGGGTTGGAAAGTAGACTTGATAAAATTTCCAATGATATATTATATTTTTTATTCCATGTTACGGATCAAAAGTTATGATTATTTTAAAAACGGGTAAAAAAACTGAAATTACCGCGCAGCAGAAAAAATGCCGCGACGCGGCAAAAGCTGACGTGTCACGGGGCATATTCCCGTTACACGGTGCCCATTTTTGTAATTCTGCACAATTTTCTCTTGTGTCACGGGATTTTGCACCGTGTCACGGTGCCCATTCCGTGACACGGGGATATTCCGTGTAATTTCCGTGTACTTTTTACACCGTGACACGGCATACTGCATTGTGCCACGGTGGACAATGCCGAGTCACGGCATTTCTTCCCGTGTCACGTTGCACATACCGTGCCACGGAATTGCTCTGTGTTTTCTCCGCGTAATCCCTAAACGCGTTTTCACTTCCCATAACCTAATTATTTCCCGCGTCACTCAGTTTTCCCCGTGTCACGGGATCTTCCCCTGTCTAACGGTGCCTGCCACCGTGTCACGGTGCTCTTTTCCGTGACACGGTATTATTTTTTAGGGTTTTTATCTTTTTAGGGTTCCGTGTGTTCCCTCTGCTCAATTTCCCTATAAATAGGACCCCCCTTTCTGCAGTTTGGGGCACCAATAATTATTCTCTCTCACCTTACACCAAAAATCATTCTCTTCTCCCTCTTTAACCTAATTTCTAGCCTCCTTATTATTCCATAATAATTCACCTAAGCACTCCAATGAGTCTATACTTAACCCGAGGTTCCGTTTTTAAACCAAGGCGTAAAAGGGACAAATTACTGAGGGTTTGGACCAAATCAACTCTACTTTTATTTAATTTAATTTTCATTTGATTTATATTTTTATTGAAGTTACTAACAGTTTATTCACTATGTAGAAATTCAAGGAAACGCGAAAAGTGAGTAATTAATTCACTTAATTACTCTTATTATTTTATATTGCTAGTATCATAATTAGGTTAATTTATATTTGATTTGACTAACGTTATTATTTCTAAATTGCATCTAATATTAATGTTTATTCTATTATTATTTATATGATTATCATATTGCATGTTTAAAGAGAATATGTAATTGAAAATCACGCCTAATAAGATAATTTGGACAACCGGTTTAGGTTCCTTTTTAATCTTGTTGTTTAATCAAGTGATCACTAATATTTTAGAATTATATGTTGCATTAATATTTAACCAATTTAGCCTAATAATAGTTTGGAGCAAATTGAATCATTGTTTGCATTCCTTTGAGATCGCAGAGATGTTTTTCACCATAAGAATCGAGTAGAGGCCAATACGGGCGAATGTGACTCCATGACTTACTTCGTACCATCATCCCCGATCCTCCTTTTGTGGTTCCGAACCATATGGAGTTAGTAATATCATGGATTATGAATGGGGTGTAACCTTCACGGGTCAATCGGTGTTGCCTTCGTTATCCCTTTATTCATGGTTGCCTTTTATGATCCGTGAACGGTTTACAAGTTCCTTAAAAAACTTGTTGGCGGCTCCCTACTTTCCTTGTCCCTAATCATGTCCCTAATCGTAATGTCAATTCCCATTTTCTAAGAGTATCAAGCATATTCACAACATGCTTTAACGTAGTCGCACTTCGAACGACGCCTACAATAGGCGTTCTGGTTTTATGTAGCTATAGAGCGCCTTTCCTAAGATGACAACTCTCTTTTCTTTGTTGTTTATTCACTTTGTACCTTAAATATGAAGCGCCTATCTTAGATAGGCAATATGTATTGTGTTAGATATAGAACGCCCAAAGAGGCGTTCAGTAGGCTTTATAGGGCACCCCCTCACAAGAACGCCTCTGAGGCGTTCTATATTGCTTATTTTAGGTGTTTTATATTCATGTTTTTGTAGTAGTGTAGAGTCCTCAAAAGAGGAACACTCGTGATCACCATCTCCCTCAAACATCCAACTCCCAAGAGGAACCACATAATATCCTCCACTACCTTCATGAAAAACAACTCCCTCAACTTCCTTAAATCCTATAGTCTCAAAACCATGCATGAATGGATGCAAATATAACTCAAAATCATCTCTCTCCCATGAAGCATCCTCAATGAGCTTGCTTAAGAGGCTATGGCTATTCCTTATACACTCAATAAAAACATTAGACATAACCTCAAACGAGTTCAAATACTCATGGATAGAAGAGTCAAATTCATATACTTGAGACTCATCACAATCAACAAAGGAAGAGATGTCTAGACTTAAACTATCATCAAAATCATCATCACTCTCGACTCTCTTTCCTTCACTCCAATGTTCAACAATAGGACCCTCACACACTCTTGGTTACTCTAAATTATCATCATCACCCTTGACACACACATTGGATTTGAAACTTTCCTACACAAGCATCAAATATGACAATTGGCTTTCTAGCTCTTCATTTCTCTTTCTTCCCTCCTCAAGACGCTCCTCACTCTTTTTCATCACCTCCAATTGACTTTTCTTAGAATTAAGAATCGACTCCTTTTTAGGCCCAAGATCGTCACTCAGCTCAACATGCCTGATTTGAGTTTCCAAAGTAGCAATAAGACATTCAAAAGGTGTAGGAGATTGAGGCTCAACAAGAGAAGAAGAAGTACAACCATGATTGGATGAATTGACATTGAAATCATGATCATATACATCACAGGGGGGAGTGGGGGCACAATCAAACATATGAAATTTGTTAAAATGAGAATGCACTTCGTTATCATGAACAAAAGAGGAAATAGAATTGGAAGCATTTGTTCTAGGTTCAACTATGGGATCATGTGACAAATCATGGGAAATCATGCTAGCATTGGAAGAATTAACACATTGCACATCAAAAATAGAAACATGATTATCCCTATTATATTCACCCCTTGCAAACCAAACATAAAAATCCAAAGCGTCATCAATTGAAAATGCTCTAAATCTACCATTATGCATGCATTAAATTTTATTCCTAGTTTGCTCATTCAAACCTAAATAACAAATCTCACAAGCCTCCCAAAGACTACAACAATGATAGTCAAGAAATCCCTCAAGTCTATGGAAATATTCACAAAAAAGCTCATTATCATATTGAGGAAAAGATAGACATGCCATTTTTTTTCCATAGAACAAACAAAAATCAAATAAAAGAAAAGTATACACAAATACCTAGACTCAAGCAATAAAAAACACTCAAACATAGACACCGTTCCCCGGCAACGGCGCCATTTTTACAAGGGGTAAACTAGGTCGTTGGACTAATCCTCCCTAAGTCAAACAAAATTTATAAACACTTAACTAACATAAATACAGGTAAAGGGTCGAACCCAAAGGAACGGTAATGTCTAGTGCTTTCGATTTGGTTGCCTAAGCTAGGTCAAAGACGAAGGAAAGAAGGTGACACTGACAACTACTTAAACGAAGAAACCGAAGAAATCAAGTGCTAGGGATTAAGATTCACATATAATAACAATGAACATAGCAAATTGGGATAGGAAGTTGACTAAGTCAAGAGATGTGAGGGAAAACAATTCATGCAACCAAAAGAGCTTATCAAGCTATTTTCCTAGGGTCTAACTAGCGTCAACTACGATAAACTCTAGCTAGGAACGTCACAACACACCTCAATCGTTAAATGCAAGCCACAAATCAATGGTCCGTATCAATGTGAACCTACAATGCAATCTAGTGTGAATAACTAGGGTGATCAAGCCTAAGTCTAATATACACATGCACATAATCAATCAACAAATTTAATCACATCATCAACTCCATCAATTATCCCCCAATTTACAACAATCCATCACATCGTATAAGCTTCACCGTCACCCTAGCAAGCAAACTACTCTAGCAACATCATCAAATCAACAAACAACTATAGAAAACAAGAATCAACAATCAAAGAAGAACAATTACTCTAATCAAAGATCAAAGATCAAAATCCAATCAAAACAAATCAAACAAAAATGAATATTAAACAAAACAATAAATGAGATAGAGTTTAGAAATTCTCATTAATAATAAAGAAGATCTCCAATACAATTGTCACCATTGAATCTTCAATCTCTCAATCACTTTTGAAATTCCTCACTTTATCTCTCTAAAATCTACTACTAAAACTTTCCCTAAAACTAGAGAGAGAAGCTCTCAACTAAGCTAAGAATATGATCAAAATCTAATATGAAAAACTTGCTCCAAAAATCGGGTTTACAAAGATATTTATAGAGGTGCGAAATCACCAAAAACCAAGCAACAAATACCCAGGGAGGCGCGCCCACGCATCAGGGGAGGCGCGCCCGCATCGTGGGGAGGTGCGCCCGCGCCACCCAGTGGTACGCCTGTGCCAGGGGGTGGTGCGCCCGCACCCGAGCTTTGCACGCCCACGCTTCATTGGGTTTCTTCAAAATTCTCGCGGCTTCGTGCGTTTGCTAAGGTTGCGCGACTATGATGATGATGAACACTAGGAGTGGAAGTAGCTAAAGCTCTAGATTAGTGGGTACACCACTTCTTAATTATAGCACGGCATGAGAGCGTAAGAGCCAAGACTTGGAATTTCCACTTCCTTGCATCTTAATCTTTCCAAATGTTGTGAGCTTGCTCCAAAGGCTTTCTCCACCTTAGTAGATCACCAATATCAAGATCTGAACCTCGTACAATACTACAACAACGAAAATAGTGCAAATAAAGGAGAAAAGGCTAGAAAACCAACGAAATGCACAAAAGCTATAAAATAAGAGTGGAAAGGTAAAACTAAGCAACAAAGCATAAAACTAAGCATTTATTAAGCAAGAAAGCTATGAAAAGAGGATGAAAACAACCTAAATACTCATCATATGTATGCCATTTATGACACCCATCAATAATCAAGAAGTCACCGAACAAAAACAAACTAACACCCCCAAGCTTGTTCAAAGCTATAACCACAATCATATATAGAAAAAGCGTAAACGCTTCTCCCCCAAGCTTAAAGGAAGCATTATCCTCAATGCTTGAAAAGGGGAAAAGAATCACATTAAAATGTTGGAATTCGAAGGACTCCATTCAAGACATAGTAGATGCCAAAAAAATTCTCGTCCCCACAGGTGGTAAGAAGTGACAAGCAGTAATGAAGACAAGGCGCACGGCGAGCCATTCGCACAAGATTTCATTAATTTTTTTTTCAGTTTCCCATTCCCCAATTCAAGTCCAGCATAGATTTCCCTTTCTATAATTTGATAATTTTGTTATCTTATTCACCATTTTCATTAATAAATTGAGTGTTCTTTAATTTACTTCTTAAACATAGCATTTTTCATTCACTCATTAAAAAAAATCAATTACCAAACTAAACACAAGGTACAAACCAATGACTTGAGGCACCTTTGCAACCATATCATTCCATAATAACCATTCAATCACATATCCATTTCATCGTCAACCACTTTGAGCCTTCTCTACCGATTGACGTTATTTATTCAACCCATATTCACTAAACCCTAGGATGGGGAGGTGTGCAATTTGTGTGATAGTAAGAAATAAAGTTCAAATAAAAAAAAAACAAAAGAAAAAGAAAAAGTAAATAAACAAACACAAAAAAAATAATAAGTAAATAAAATAAAAAAACAATGTCGAAAGGTAAGTAGTCCATTGTCTTCGATATGAACGCATCTCAAATTGCGTCTCTCATCGAGTGCTTGGTAACGTGCTTGAGAAACATGATGGCTAAGTGAGTGATGGGCCGCATGATCCAAGATTGTCCTACATTGATTCAAAGAATGAAAAACAAAAAAAACAAAAAAAAGAAATTCATAACTAAAAAAAAATATGAAAAATAAAACTTACAAAGTCCAATAGACAATTGCATATCTTAGGGGCATCTCTCGGGTCCTAAGCCTTTTACCTCTTTCTTCCTTAAACCATCAGCTTAACCACATTACAACCCTTGAAAGTCCTATATGAGGTGTACATACACTTATGCAAAGTTCGATTACAGCTACGTTCGGCCTGATTCCCAACGGATACTTAGGCAACCTCACATTGAGGTGCGGCCACATTCATATGCATGATCGTGTCAAAGAATATCCAATGCTTATCCCTACGATCCTATCCATCCAGAGCTAGACTTGGGGGCTTGAAACCACATCATTTAGCCTACCTAGCCTAAAGGGTCACCATAGCCTTTGCAGCCTCACCTTAGTATCACTTTCACACACTTCTTTCACACATACATAGCCGTATCATATTTCCCCTAGGAACCCTTTATCATGAAATCTTGTTTCCCTACCTCACATGCTTCATCATATTATACGACAACATTTAGTAAAATAAACATTGTATACTTGCTTAGCTTCCTGACCTGAGCACTTTTCATTATTTCACGCATCGCATAATGTGCTGAGAAACATTTATATATCATTCATTTGTAATCATACATATATCGTGCTTAGATCCTTGACCTAAGCAACTTTCATTATGCGATAATCACTTCATCTATATACGTGCTTAGATTATAGACCAAAGTGACATTCAAGATCGCTTTTTTAGACCATATATGATGCTTATCTTCATGACCTAAGTTCATTCATCTATCGTGTCATCACATGATGTAGTTGTCCTTAGCCTCCTGGCCTAAGAACATGCATCATGCATACATTATTTTAAAGACAAGCAGTTCAATCCATGCAATTCATTTCGTCTTGCTCAACGAGGAAGTTAAAAACTTCTTTCCTTCATATCTTTTCTCTGGTGTAAGTTCAAAAACTTTTTCAAAATTTCTCATCGAGGGAAGTTCGAAAATAAAAGTTCAGTTTTCACGTCTTTCTTTTTCGGGAGAAAGTTAGTACCCACCACTCGTCTCATGACAAAAATGACGAAAATTTTTGCTTTTACATTTTTGGTTGCTTGTGTCTGCACACACACACTATATACACACACAACACACAAGTTATACACATGTCATGTCAATTCAAGCTTGGTCCATTCAGTTGGTCAAGTCAATCGTATACGAGTCCCTTGGCAAATTTTATTTTGCAGGTCTCAATTACAGCCTACGTGCCCTGACAAGCGAATAACCTACATCCCACATTCGAGGACAAGCGAACAACCTACAACCCATGTAGGCGTTGTTTGAATTTTGCCTATGTTAAGCATGTGTGGATATGCTTGGCACTCATAAAAAGTGGGAATTGACATAAAATGATTAGGGACAAGGAAAGTAGGGAGCTGCCAATAAGTTTTTAAGGAACTTGTAAACCGTTCATGGATCACAAAGGCAACAACGATTAAGGGAAAACAAAAGGCAAGAAAAATTAACCCGTGAGGGTTAAACCCCATTCATAATCCATGAGATTACTAACACCATATGTTTCGGAACCACGAATGGAGGATCGAGGATGATGGTCGGAAGTGAGTCATGGAGTCACATTCGCCCATATTGGCCTCTACTCGATTCTTATTGTGAAAAAGGATTCATGTGTTCTCAAAGGCATGCTGACCAAATATTCAATTTGCTCCAACTATTATTATGCTTTATTTGGTTAAATATTAATGCAACACATAATTTTAAAATTCATGATCATTTGATTTAATAACAAGATTAAAAAGGAACCTAAGTCGGTTGTCCAAATTATCTTATTAGGCGTGATTTTTTTTTATTACATATTCCCTTTAAACATGCAATATGGAAATAAAAAAAATATAATAGAATCAACATTAATATTGGAAGTAATTCAACAATATAAAATCGTTAGAAAAATAATAGAAATAAAAGGAACATGATTCCGTATTTTGATTTTGCATGCTAGCAACTACAAAAAAATAAATGAGTTAGTAACTTCAAGGAAATAAGTAAAACAATAATTAAAATTAAAGTAAATAGAGTTGATTTAGGGCCAAACTGTAGGCGTCGTTTAAAGTGCGCCTACGTTAAAAGCATGTTGTGAGTATGCTTGGAACTCATAGGAAGTGGTAATTGACAAAACAAGATTAGGGATAAGGAAAGTAGGGTGCATCCAACAAGATTTGTAAGGAACTTGTAAACCGGCCACGGATCATAAAAGGCAACCACGAATAAAGGAACAACGATAGGCAACAACGATTGACCCATGAAGGTTACACCCCATTCATTATCCATGAGATTACTAACTCCATATGGTTCGGAACCACAAAAGGAGGATCGGCGATGATGGTACGAAGTGAGTCATGGAGTCACATTCGCCCGTATTGGCCTCTACTCGATTCTTATAGTGAAAAGTAACTCCTACGATCTCAAAGGCATACAAACAAAATATTCAATTTGCTCCAATATATTATTAGGATAAATTAGTTGAGTATTAATGCAACACATTATTCTAAAATATTTGTGATCACTTCAATTAATCAACAAGATTAAAAAGGAACCTAAACTGGTTGTCCAAATTATCTTATTGGGCGTGATTTTCAATTACATATTCCCTTTAACATGCAATGTAGTGATCATAATAACAATAGAATAAACATTAATATTGGAAGCAATTTAAAAATAATATCATTAGTCAAATCAAATATAAAATAACCCACTCATCATATTAGCAATATTAAAATAAAATAAGAGTAATTAAATTAATTAATTACTCACATTCTGTACGTTCCTTTAAATTGCTACATCATGAATAAACTGTTAGTAACTTTAATAAAAATATAAATCAAATTGAAACAATTAAATTAAATAAAAAGTAGAGTTGATTTATTCCAAATCCTCGGTCAATTATACCTTTCACTCCTTGGTTTAAGTATATAACTTTGGGTATTTATGGACTCCTTGGAGTGCTTAAATGAAGGAATAGTGAATGAATGAGGAGGCAAGTGTTTAGGCTAAAGAGGGAGAAGAGAATTATTTTATGATCAAGATTGTTGATGATTGAAAAAAAGGGAGATATGACCTCTATTTATAGAAATAAAAGAAGGGTCGAAAAAATAAGATAAGATCCGAATTAAATCTCAATAAAACTCGATAGACTGCAATTTTTGTGGTTTTTTTTTATCATATCTTTTGATCCAAAAAATCAAAATAAGATGAATAAGATATCGTTGGAAAGCTCTTGAAGTCTAATTTCTAACAAAATTAGAATCAGATTAAGATATTTTATAGAATAAAAGATATGGATGAAATAGTGAGACGGTGTCAGTTTTGGATAGAGTTTGATATTTTTTTCATTTTCCGTTATAGCTTGGAATTGATATTATAATATATCATTGGAAAGATAATTTCAAGGGATATCAAAAAATATAAAATTTGGATAAAAAAAATGAGGCACGAAAATCATATCTGACTTTCTTTGAACGTCTTTCAATTCGGATTGAAATAGGATTTTCAAAAAGAAAAGTTTTATTCACTTTCAAACTCTTTAATCTTATCTTTTCAAAAAGGATAGTTAAGATCTTTTAGAAACTTATAGAAGCTTCTAATTAATCCTAATTTTTTAAGGAATAGGATTAAATAATTTGGGCCCTCCACATGATCATTAGGTCGTAGGTAAGGTGTGCTTAGGTTCGGTTTGGGCTTAGTTTAATATTTTGGTCATAACTTATTCGTTATAACTCGGATTTTGGCTTATAAAATATCGTTGGAAAGATCTTTTAAAGATCCATCCAACTATTCAATCATTGGACCCAGATTTTGGACCAAAATAAACTGGAATAAATGTTTTTATCAAAAGGGCACGAAATGAATTATTTTTGGTTTAAAGGCACGAAAAGAGGAAAATAAGTTATGGTTTGGAGAAATGGGCTAGAAGTTGGGTTGGTTTATGAAATGGAAATATGGATTTAAGCACTCCAAGATTAAATACTCAACCCGTCCAATAATGGCGGTGATAGGTTGTTCATCATCAAGTTTGGTTTTGGGGAGACATTTTTAGGTGTCTACACAAACCCTCAAACATTTCTTTCTTTCACTTCTTTGTTTAAGGACAGAAACTCGAGTAAAGTATGAAGTTGTAAGAGTGCTTAAGAAAGGTTTTTTGAGAGAATAAGGTAGGCTAGTGTTTAGGCTAGAGCATAAAAGAGAGAAGATAATGTTAATTGATGCCCTGAACAACATAAATGAGGGGGTATTTATAGGGAAAACGAGCAGAATGAACACACGGAACCCTATAAAATAATGCCGTGACACGTCAGCAGCATGCCGCGACAAGGAAAAATACGTCGTCACATGGTACACTTTAGTTAGACCCGGGGTACTATGATGTGATGCGGGAGAGATTTGACTTATAGAGGATAAAGCGCGTAAAGTCTGACACACGAGGAAAAGATGGGAATTTCCCGTGTAACGACATGAGCACCGTGACATGGTATATACATTATGCCGTGACACGACAAGATTTCCCGTGGCGTAGCTTCTGCTTCTATGACACGTTGGAATTTATTCCCATTTTTTCATCAAGAGTCACTTTAACCCTAAATATGTTCATCATTATTAATTTTCTTTTAATAATTTGGGCTATTCTATTAATCGGGATAAAATTATAAATAATATGAAATGAATAAAAAAAGGTTTGGGCTAAAATATAAATTAAACTATGCTTTGACTATACATTAGGACTGATTTTATTAACTGAATTTGATTGAATAAGAATTTTAAGCACTCCCGGAATTAAATGCTCAACATAACCAATAATGTCGGTGAAAAGTTGTTCATTATCGAGTTTCGTTTTGGGGAGACATTTTTAGGTGTCTACAGAAGCCCCCACTTTGACTGAATTTGTAGAAACATCAGTTTCGAAAATGATAGTCAATGTAGTCGATTGGGACGGAGAATGATTCAAGTTGTTCTGCGATCCTAAATCACTCTGTATACGCCGATACTTGCAGGAAAAATATTAGTTCTACAGATAAAATATTAAAGGGATAGAATACGTATCTGACATCATTGCATCGGTGACATATGAGTTTGGTAGCTTCCTATGCTTGATGGAATCCACCGGATGATGTTTTGTTGAAATACTTTCTAAGCCTGAGGAAAGTCAACCGATGAGTTTGGTAGCTTTCTATGCTTGAAGAAAATCTAACGGATGATACTTTCTAAGCTTAAGGAAAGTTGACATATGAATTAAACGGTTTTCCATGCTTGAAGAAATCTACTGGTTGATACTTTCCATGCTTGAGTATAGTCGACAGACGATTTTAGCGGTTTTTTATGCTTGAAGAAACCCACCAGTTGAGATACATTCCATGATTGAGGAAAGTCAATAGATGATATAATCATTGTTTTATCCGCCTTGAGAGGTGGCAACAACCAACAATTTTCCATGCTTGAGGAAAAAATTGCTAATGAGAGATTGCAAGTCTCTTTGTACCGAGAACCTTGTGATGTGAAATGATGGTGGTTTGATTGTCCCCGAACGTGGGCCGTAGATGATTTACACCTTCAAGTAGACTATCCGACCATATTGGGTGCTTTAATTATCGAAACATTGATTTTGATGCTTGCTAGGGGCAAAATGGTAATTTAAGTACCACTTAAATATAAGTTAAAATTTTTCGCATATTTTCGGTCAGAAAATAACTGTCCAAAAGCTGTGGAAAATCATTCAAACTTGGTACAAGATGCTTGGCATATTGCAGGAATAAACGTAGGAAAAAAGGAGGTCACGTTGCAGCTTGAAGTTGTTTTTTTTTTAAATTCGTGCAGCTGAATTGGTCAAAACCGCTGATGACAGATTGCAGGGGGTGTAGGTCACGCGTATTTACCGTTTCATGTGGCCGAAGTCCGTGACACGGCAGAATTCTCCGTCACGTGGCATAGTTTTGCGTGGCACGATATACCTTTTCTACTTAAATGGTCAGCGTGCTCGAATATTGCGCTCGTCGACTTGCTACATTACCGCGTCACGTGGAGACCGCACTGTGACACTACATCACGACGTGTTGCTTTCCCCTTTAAATTAGAAATTTCGCATCATTTTCAGAATTTTTATTTCATTTTGCTGTTGTTCGAGCTCGAGATCACCATTTTCGCTATTCTTGAAGCTTATCTCTCTTGTTTTTTTTTTCTATTTTTGCTTAAACTGCTGCGTTGCGGCTGCTTACACCGTGACACGACGAGTGTTACCGGGTCGCGGCGTCAAGAAACAGTGTCACGGTGTGTTTGAGAAGCTTTTAAGTTTGAAATTTTTGGCTTCTTTTTTTTCATTTCATTTCATTGTTGTTGTTCGTGTTCTCCGCCCCTGCTGCTGCAATTTTCAGGCTCGTTCTCACTTAGTTCTCCATCAAATTCACTTAAATCTCTTGCTAGCTTCCTTATTTTTGAAAATCTAAAAGAATCTATGTAAGTTTCTTTGTTTTTTGTCTCAAATTTTGCTATAAATAAGCCATTTTTTCTTGAAACCCTTAAAAAATAAAATTGAGGGTTTTTGATTTTGAGCTTCTATGTCAAAATTCTTGCCATGAATTAGCTTGTATATGAATGTATGTTGGTTTCTGAAAAATTTGAGACCAAGTTTGCATGATTTTGTGAAGAAATGAGCAAATAACAATTTATGGTACTACTTTGTGCGTGAATGGTGTTCTTGTTGGTTTTTTGGACTTGAATTAATTATATAATAATTATAGATCTTGTAAAATATGCTATGATGTGTCGATCTATTGTTTTTGTGCAATCTCGAAACATGCTCTGTTTTTTGTGTATGTACTATATTGTCACGAAGAGCATAATATAATGCAATCAGGAGAATCGTAGTATTAGTTTGTCATGGAGAAACTAAAGTACTAGAAATAATTCTATTATTTTGCTAATTTCTAGCCTTGGGGTAAAAATTTAGCGTATAACAGAAAACGCAACATGAGGTAGCTATTAAGCTGTTTTTGAATAAATAACTAAATAACTTAGGAAATGATGCAAAGTATTTAGATTTGTTTTGTTTAAACATAATAGCATGCCTAGAAAACGAGATCAAGATATTTCTACTCGTGGTCGGTGGATATAGACGATGCCTTGGAGACCGAGCCTCGCCCCTCTAAGAGTAGGGGTAGGTGGACTTCACTCCCATAGACACCAGAAGAGTTGGTTTTCTATCGTGAGAACCATATTTTTCATCGTCCACTTACCGGAGTAGAGTATCACTAAACTACCCCTGTCGGGAGAAAAGGTCCCTTACAACAGGATGAGGGCGAAAATGCGCACCCGCTGCTCTAGGGTGGTCGCATTGTCTTGGAAAGCCGCCGTGAGCGTAGTCCGGCGAATGCATATATAGCTAAGCTGTGTTGGATCGTCCTCACCACGAGCTCAAGTGGTTATAGGGCCTAACAGCTCCAATACCTCTAGAGAAAAGACAGTGATCTCGCTATCGAGAGGAAGCGAGATCGAAGTGAACTCCAATCCCGTGATGAGACTGAAGTCAGCAGGGTTAACAATCATCTCAATCTAAGGAAAACGGAAGGTGTTAGTGGTGTCCCAAAAGAACTCCACCAACGCTCTGACTACATAGTGGCTCTGTCCGAAAAAGTACATAGCCTGAGTGGCTCGCAGCAAAGAAGTTAAGCTACATGACTCCTACAGAAGGCGCAGACCGTGATGGTAGCGGAAGTATATATCGTACAAAGAGCCGATGGTTGTGTTGTCAGAACCATTGCTACAGACCCTCTCACTATGAATCCTTCTTCGGACGCGCTCTGAAATGTGGAACTCATGCGCAAAATACAGAGTGCGCTCGTCCCACTCTAGAAACCTCCCTAGGGAAGAAGAGGTCCCTACACCGACTTCAATGGGATCGTCCTCCCGATGAGCCTCCCTAGAACAAGAACCAGAACCCGAACCTCGTCATCTAGCCATGCTATATTATGCAAAATAATATAAAATTAAGATTCTATAGTATCTAAGGTTCGCCTATCCAAATGATACTATGTTTGCAAATAATAAAGTACGTAGTACTAAAACAGAGCATTATTTCAATTCAAGCATCAATAGCAAATTTCAAAAATCAAACAATTTCTTACTATACTATCACAAATATTGTGACAAATTTGACAAGAATGTCTTACTATACTATGACAAAAATAGAAATCCTTCCCTAGTGGAGTCACCAAAAAACTTTAGGGAATAAATTTCAAGCGTTAAACCCCTAGCTTGAACCCCACTGTGATCATACACTAAAGTGCGGTGGCGTCCAAAAGGGAAGAAGATAGAGTAAAAGAGTCGCCAACAAGTTTTAGGAACTTGTAAACCGTTCACGAGGTGAAGGTTACACCCCTTAACGATCCAAGAGATCGTCAACTCCATAAGGTCTTGAACCAAATAAGGGTTCGGGGATGATGGTACAAATTCAACCTAAAAGAGATTGAACCTGCCCTAATAATAGGCCTCTACTTTATTCTGATCGTATTCATGTGCGCTTTTTGACTAACATGCAATCAATAAGATTAACCCTAAACCTGTTTATCTATGTTGGTTGAATATAAATGCACAAATAAACTATTATTGGCGATCACTTGAATTATAATCATATTAATCCTAAACAAGATTATTAGTTATATTATTAAGCGTGATTACAAGTACCAATTCCCTTTAAACATGCATAAAAGGTGTGATCAAGCAATAAATAAATAATATATCAAGCAACATAATAATAATCAATATCATGAATGGGAGGGCAGGGTTTTTGGTTTTTTCATGTTGTCAAAGAGTTGACCAATGGTTTTTTCGTGTTGTCAAAGAATTGAACAATGAAAATGGATTGGATGGCGAGTGCCTGATCGAATTGATCGGCTCTTGGAATCACATCCAGCAGTGGTTGGAACAGCTCGCAAAATTTAACCACTTCACCTACTTCATTGCCCTCAACCGTTTCTCGTACCTCTATTGAAACAGAATGGTTTCATGTTCTTTCATCGATTGGTTATTTTTCTTCGTTCGTATCTCTTTTTCCAATTTCGGTCTCGATTAGTTCACAAGATTGAATGGCCAATTCTCCTCCGGACCCTCGATTCGATTGTTTTCCAAGAATGTTGGTTGAGCCGAGTATGTAAGCCATGTATCTGGAAAGAACTAATAATTATAATAATCATAATAATAATAATAATAATCATCATAAATAAAATAATCATCATCAAAATAATAATAATAATAATAATATTCATAATCATCATAAATCATAACAATTATAATCATAATCATATTCGTGTTAATATTAAAGCATAATAATAGCAAGATCCTAGGCATGATACTAACAACATTAATAACAAACCCTAGCATGTCACTAAGCAATAAAAATCAAATCTTTAACCCTAACACGATACTAACAAGAATATTAGGAAAGACAATAAAAGGCATCATAATAAACATATTTGATATTATAACCTTTTCCCTAAACATGATACTAGGAATATCATAATAACAATATAAACATGATTTCTACATCATAATATTAATTAAAACCATTAAAGCACTTACTTTGATGCCTCGTACCTCTTTTTAATAACAAAATACACACGTTAGTAACTTCAAGGAAAATAATAAACAAACAATTAAATTAAATAATTGAAATAGAGATTTGGGACCAAACCCTCAGAAATTAAACCTTTCACATCCAGGGCGAAGGCAACTTCGAATATGGCTGGGTGTTTCTAGATCTAATGAATGCGGAATTTTGTATGCAAAAGATTAGAAAAGAGAAAGAAGGAGAATTGATGGTGAATGAGAAGAGAATGAGAGAATTAATGAATGATTTGCGAATGAAAACTGATTGTAGGTGAATATTAATTAAAACTGATTGTTGATGAGAATTAGTCCCTGAAAATGGTGTTTTTACGACGTTATTTATAGAGAAAATCAGCCAAAAAGATAAAATAAATAAAACAGAGTCTGACGCCAACCTTGGTTAGCTTACGCCAGGCACCAGCACTAGCGCCAGGCGCCAAGCCAGGCTCCAAGCGCCAATGCTTGGAGTCAGGCGCCTGGCCTTTTTTTAACGCGTTTTTGAAAATCAGATAAGTTTGTCGTACAGGAGGATAAAATCGTATATTTTCCTCGAAAATGCTATTTGATTTTAATTTAAACTTTGAAAAGTCAACAAAAGTCAATTTATCAATGCTAATTGAATTAGGAGTGAAAATAACCTTCTAGAAGAATCTAGAAGACTAAAACCATTCCTAATTGCATTAGTAATGATAAATCATTTTAGGCCCTCCCCTAGATCATTGGGCCGTATATAGAGCTCAAACCGGGCCCAGTTTAGTAAATTAGCCATAATATCATTGATATTCATCGGAATTGGGCTTATAATATATCGTTGGAAAGCTCTTGTCAATCCCCATCCAACTACACTACTATTAGACACATATCATGGACCAAACAAACTGGATTGGCTGTTTTCTTTAAAATAAGGTTTCAAAAACAAAGAGAAGAGAAAAGTAATTAAAACTATCCACAACACTAGACTTTCCACACTTTCACTTCATTCCATTATGATTCAACGTGAAAGGTACTCATCACCGGGTTTGGTTTTGGGAAGACACAAATGGGTGTCTACATGTATGTTGTAGTAAATGAACATGCACCAATAATGGGGGAAATCTCCCTATTTATAGGGCCCTATAATTGTGTGTCTTTGTCCAAGGTTTTAATGAACTAGAAATGTGGGCTGCGCCGTTTTGCGGCTACATCGGGAATTGGGCCTTAAAGGCCGCCATTTCCCATATGGGGTATCCTCGTGCCACGTGTTGTACCCTAGTTGGTCGTGACCTTCAAAGAATGACACATGTCACACTTTGAGTGGTCCACGTGGTAGGTAAAAAAATACCCAAACATTTCCCCTCACAAGGGTGACATGGCATGCCACATAGCACCTGTGACAAGTGTTACAGATGTATTGGTGTAATTTTTCAACTTTTATTTGGAGTAAAATTTAGGGTTTTTACACAAGAATTTCAACACTCTATAAATAGACTTTGACCTTACGAAAAGTCCTTAGAGATAATCTTTGACTTGAGAGAATTTGGCATTTTCTAAGAAGTTATTATACCACGTGCATCTTGTCCGCCTACATGTAGAGACGAACGAATTTTACAAGCATCCTCTACACATCCGATTGTAAGGTAACCACCTACTTTCATCTGTCCTTGTCTTTTTTTCTTTTCTTTCAAAAATTGTTTCCCAAATGCGAACGACACAACCAAGATTAGCGTTCATCAGGTCACCTAGGAAGGCAGAATCTAGAACAAGGAGTGCTGAATTCTCCTTCTTGGATTCCCCTTTGAAAACTTCTCCGAATCCAACCGTCTCTTTATGTGTGCTGGATGCTATGTCCAAAACTTAGCAAACATCCAAAAGGCAGAATCAATCAACTCCATTAGGGTGCTTCTCAGCGATATATCTGGCTATCTGCCTGGCACTCCTAACACCCCTAGTGATTCAATTCTATAGGAATCACAAAAGGAGTTAAGAGATGATGCTTCTAGCCCCGTTGATCAGCCTTTGAAAAGGGAATTGAGAGAGAATGCCTCTAGCTCTACTTATTAGGCCCTTATTTATAAGTATAGTTTGACAGTTCTAATGGCGATTCTAAGACATCTACTTCCAGTAGAGCCTCCATGGACTGTTAAGAGGCATGCTCCTGGCTGAAGAGAACAAGAGAGTCTCTACCTGTTGATAAGGGCGAGGGTTGGGCAGAGCCCTCGGCCACATGCTGAAAAGAATATGCCACCTACTATCAGCACATTATTGCAGGAAGCTTGAAGACCATGGTTGGGAAAATAGGGGAAATTAGGGCTAAACATGTCATGGGCCATGGCATCATTCTTAGCGTCCCGGATCCTGAGGATATTGTAGTGTTCCAGAAGAGTCCAGCTACATGCACGAATGCTTTGGCTGCTATGATTGAATCAATATCTTCGGGTATGTTACTGCCTGTGGAATTCTTGAGGTAGAGACGAGGTTTGAGACCTTTGCCTAAATGCACTACCTCAGCCGAACCCACAAGCAAGTGGGACCATATGGTTTACACTTACAAGGCACAAGGGTTACAAGATGGATGTTAGGACAGAGTCCAAATGGAAGGACTGGAGAAAATTTTTTTACATCATCACATCCTCTGACCAGATAAGAAACAAAACGTATCAGCGGTGTAGCCGGAACCCTCCTTTGCTTTTTGGAGGTACAATGCTGCCGCTTGTCCCAAGGAGGGCCCAAGAGTAGATTATTAAATAAGGATCTCTTTAGATTGACCGTTCGGTCAAATAAAAAGAATAGGGAAAAAGAAGTTGTCTCCTAAAGTTACATTTCCCGCCACGAATGGCTTGTAGACAGGAATTACATGCCCACTCGCGGCCTTAGTAGTGAGTGGCTTAGAGGTAGCAAAACAGATATTTTTCAATCAATTTCCAAGACAGTGTTTATTTGTTCATTTCTAACCATTTTTCTTTTTATGCAGACAAAGCAATGGAAAAGCTTTCAGTCTCCAAGAAACCGGTTGATGGGGTTCGGTAAGTCCTACTTATCGCGGAAACAACCCTGCCCAAAGAACCACTCGCAATTAATAAAACCATAAAGCATAAATAAATTAATCACAAGATTAAAACAAGATAATTACCTTTGGAGCGTGCTTCACCCAAATGGAACGGGCTCTTACTTCAAAAGCAAGCCTCGAAAATACAACGGCCTCCTACGATAGTCTACCCACAACCCGACCACCGAAAATGGTTCAATGCCTTGGAGTTAGCAAGGCCCGACCAAAAAACCCGAATGATTAATGAGTTCAAAAGTTTTCACAATGGTGATGCCATTTTCAACCCTCACTCAAGTGATTTTCCCAATACCCCAACTTGGGTATTTATAGGGAAAATAAGAGAGTGAAAAGCTCTCCCATCAATGTGGGAGAATTTAATTTTTTCATTTTATTTTAAAGCTAAAATAAAATTAATAATCAAACTAGTAATAAATCAACAAGTGGCAAGCTCATGTGAGAGGTTAGGTGAGGACCATTTGGAGAAGGGGGGGGACCAAACTTGCTCCCCACTTCCTCTCCAAAACCAGCCAACACACCCTTTTAAACTCCTCTAAATTCGCGTCACATGGCACCCACACATGGGCACCAAGGCACCCAAGGTGGGCTGCCTTGCCGCGGCTGCCCAGCAGGCCCAACACAAGCATGCGGGCTGCTAGCGCTGCCAGCCAGCAAGCCCAGTAGCTTATGCGGGCTTCTCGTGCTCTCAGCAAGCGAGCCACGCACAAACTAACCACTCGCAATTCATAAAACCATAAAGCATAACAAAGAAACATAAAAGGATAAAATCGAAATTTACCCTTAACGCGTGCTTCGCCCGACCTAATGGGCTCTTACTTGAAAGCTTTAGCTCTGAAAATACCGTGCCTCCAACGGTATCCATCCACAAATTATGAACACCGACTTTTTAGGTCCGCTACCTTGGAGTTAGCAAGATCCAACAAAAACCCATGTGTTAATGGAGTTTAAGAGTTTTTGCCAAAATGTAAAAACCCAACATGGGTATTTATAGAGAAAAGTGGGAGTGAAAATTTCTATCCCATCAATGTGGGATCATGAAATTCCACAATTTAATTTAAATCTAAAATAAATTAAATAGGCAAGCAAGTAATAAATCAACAAGTGTCTTTGTTGTATGTAAAAAGAAGTGATGACCACTTGGAGAGGAGGGGACCATATTTGCTCCCCACTACTTCCTCTCCTTGTGCCACTTGTCCTCACACAAATGCACTCCCTTCACATGCTTCCCCTATGACACGCCCTAGTACTCGGCCAAGCCTAGCCCCGCACACGCAGGCTGCTAGCTGCAGCCTTCTCAGCCCAACACGCCCACGCACATATGTGCGGGATGCTGCTGCCGATGGGCGCTGCTAGCAAGCCACGCACATGTGCGTGCTGCTAGCAGTAGCGCGCGCAAGCAACCCACGCAATGCTTGCGGGCTGTTGGCCGTGGCTCCCTAATCAGCCTCGCACATGGTGCGGGCTGCTAGCTTCCCTAGTCCCCTAGCACTCGGAATTCCGATGCTAGGAATATTTTAGTCATTGTTGATTTATTTCTTATTTTTTCGTCTCGTCTTTTACTATTTTTACTCGACTTCCAATGCTCGGTTTTGACGCTCTAAGCTCAAATTTCCGACGTCTAAATATTTAACACTCGGGCGACGAATTAATTTCTTCCGAATTAATTCGTCGATTCGGTTCGTATATTTGCTTGGGTGTGACCCGAAGGGTTTAGTCAAGATTAAGATGTAATATTAATTATATATTAATATTACTGATCGGAAGCGGCCTCTACCCAGGCATTCCGATCACTTGACCTTACCGAATATATTAGCTTTCTAATAATTCTGAACCTGATATCAGAATTATACACTTGTTTGAAGGACACCATTCCCTTAAATCTCCCACTTGTTCTTCCGGACAAGTGAGCATTTAGTGTATAGCCCCTTTCCTATGTCTCTTCATGTCTCTTTATGAACTATAAGGTAAGATTATTTCGTCATCCTTATTATGTCCAGAAGTGTTTCTCGATTGCGAATCCGACTGTCAATAAACAGATGATTTCTAAAATCCATCTGAGCACGGCCATGCATTTTTACAGTCTCGCTCTACGAGAGGCCTTGTATACAACAAAGACATCTTCCCTATTTTAGTAGGGGGACATTCCTAGTCTCGTAATGTAGCTCCTTTTTACTGAGAGGACCTAGCCGCTCGAGTGTTGCCATTATAATTCCTTATTACGGCAGACATCAAAGCAGACTAGTACTCAAACAAGAGAACTTACAATACTCATAATCAAGGAAATAGGTTCCGATAGAAATAATGAGAAGTATACTTATGACGATTTTTAATCTCTTAAAGTATTCTCATAGGTCGATCCAGTATGGTTCTAAACCAATATCTGTGCAAATGATTTATAACAATCATGTCCTCGTAGAACAAGAAATAGTGTTATAAATCATACTGCACACTAATCTCAATTGGACATTAGTCGTCCATCGTTTAAATGACCTCGATTAGAGATAATTTTCGATTAATATTTAATGTTCACTTAATAGGTGTTTCCTTACCAAGACCAGTCTTGATACCCTATTTTGAATATTCCAAGAATCAAATGGACTCATTATTTATTCCTAAAACACTCAATAGAAAACTGAATAATAAAATGTTGCACGAAATTTATATTACTCCAAAACTTGAATGATTTTTCTTAGTGTCTTATATTAAATGTTCCAAATTTAACTAAAACACTAAACAATGAAATCAAAGCCAGTCTCCTACATGCCTGTTTCCCATTGCTTCAACGTGCTTGTTGTGCTTCACTTCAGGCAAAGGTTTAGTAAGTGGATCGGCTACATTGTCATCCGTTCCAACTTTGCAAATTCTGATTTCCGCTTCTAATTTACATTCTCGAATCATGTGAAACCGCCGTTTGACATGTTTGACTTTCTGATGTTCCCTTGGCACTCTGGCCTAAGCAATAGCTCCATTGTTGTGACAATAGAGGGCTAATGGACCCTTTATAGAGAGTACAACATCAAGTTCACTAATGAACTTACGAGTCCAAACAGCCTCCTTAGTCGCTTTAGCAGCTACTAAGTACTCGGCTTCAGTTATAGAATCTTCAGTTGTACTCTGCTTGGCACTCTTCCAAATGAACGCTCCTCCATTTAGAAAGAACACATATCCAGATTGCAATTTGAAATCGTCTCTGTGTGTCTGGAAGCTTGCGTCGGTATAACCTTCAACAACTAATTCCTCCGAACCACCATACACCAGGAATTTATCCTTGTTCCTTTTTAGGTACTTTAGGATATTCTTGGCTGCAGTCCAATGGGCCTTTCCTAGATCTGATTGGTAACGGCTCGTAGCACTCAAGGTATATGATACATCCGGCCTAGTGCATACTATGACATACATGATCGATCCAATAAGCGAAGCATATGGAATAAGATTCATTCTTTCCCGCTCATTAGGTGTATGTGGACACAACTTCTTGCTCAAGGTTATGCCAGGTGACATTGGCAGGTGACCTCTCTTGGCCCCTTTCATGCTAAATCGAGCAAGTACCCTATCAATATAAGTACTTTGACTCAATCCAATCATCCTTTTTTTATCTATCCCTATAGATCTTGATGCCTAGTATGTACTGAGCCTCTCCTAGGTCTTTCATTGAGAAGCATTTTCCAAGCCAGGCCTTTACAAACTCTAACGACGAATTGCTGTTTCCTATGAGCAATTTGTCATCGACATATAAGACTAAGAAGGCGATGTCACTCCCACTAACCTTCTTGTAAAAACAAGATTCATCTAGATTCATTATAAAACCAAACTTACAGAAGGCTTCATCGAATCACAGATTCCAACTTCTCTAAGCTTGCTTTAGTCAATAAATGGACTTCTTAAGCTTATAAACCTTCCCAGCATTTTTTTGGTCGACAAAACCTTCATACTGTGTCATGTACACAGTTTCTTCCAAAATAACATATAAGAAGGCGGTTTTGACGTCCATCTGCCATATTTCATAGTTATAATATGCAGCAATCGCTAGGAGGATATGAACGGATTTAAGCATTGCGACTGGTGAAAAGGTTTCATTGTAATCAATAACATAAACTTTTCAATAACCTTTTGCCACCAATCTACCTTTGTAAATGAATACATTTCCATCTTTATCGGTTTTCATCTTGAAAATCCACTTACATCTGATAGGTGTATAACCTTCAGGTAAGTAAACCAAGTCCCAGACTTGATTTTCAAACATGGAATCCATTTCAGATCTCATGGACTCATGCCATTTAGCAGAGTCGGTGCTTTCCATCACTTGCTTGTAGGTTGCTGGTTCATCTCCATCCATAATCAGGATGTCCTCTGATACCTCGGTTAATACTAAACCAAGATATCTATCCGGTTCAGATCTCGGCCTCTGAGACCTACGTAGGGTAATGGATTGAGCATTTGCATTGTCGGTTTGACTTTGCATTGATCATTTTGACTTGCGTTAACAGATGATGTTTGGGCATTTTGATTGTCATTTTGATTTTGTTGCTCATCCTCACGAACATTGTCGAGTTCGATTTTCCTCCCACTTTTCATTTTGGAAAGGTGTTCCTTCTCCAAAACGACACCATCGCGAGGAACAAACACTTTGTTCTCCGATTTGTTGTAGAAGTAATACCCTTTGGTTTCTTTTGGGTAGCCCACAAAGTAAACCTTGTCAGATTTGGGATGAAGTTTATCAGAAATCAATTTCTTGACATATGCTTCGCATCCCTATATCTTTAAAAAAGACAACCTAGGAGGTTTCTTTGTCACTAATTCATATGGAGTCTTTTCTACAACTTTTGATGGTATATGGTTCAGTGTTAGTGCCGAAATTAGAAGTGCGTGTCCCCAGAAAGAGATAGGAAGATCACTAAGACCCATTGTTGATCGTACCATGTCTAACAAGGTCCGATTTCTCCTTTTGGATACTCCGTTCAATTGTGAAGTTCCTAGAGGTGTCAATTCTGAAAGTATACCCTTTTCTTTCAAATGGTCATCGAATTCTTGGCTCAAGTATTCACCACCTCGATCCGATCGAAGGGCTTTGATTTTCTTGCCAAGCTGATTTTCAACTTCACTCTGAAATTCTTTGAACTTTTCAAACGATTCAGATTTGTGCATTATTAGGTAGACATAACCATATCTACTATAGTCATTTGTGAAGGTGATAAAATATCGGTGTCCATTTGTTGTGGTTGAGCTTATTAGTTCACATACATCAGTGTGTATTAGACCTAATAAGTCTCTTACCCTTTCTCCTAGATTGGAGAAAGGATGCTTAATCAACTTGCCTAATAAACATCCCTCGCAGTTCTCTATCGATTCTAAATCAAAAGAGTGAAGAACACCTTCTTGTAGAAGTTTCTTGATGCGTTTGATGTTAATGTGGAAAAGACGACAATGCCACAAGTAAGTTTGGTTTGACTCCATGGTCTTAGATCTTTTGGTATTATCATAAACAATTTTGTCTAAACACACAAAAGGTGTAATTTCCATAAATATAAACAAAACATTTAAACAAAAGGTCTTGTGATCAAGGTTTAAAATGATGTCCAATGTTGCAAGATCAAAGTATGGTAGATAAAACTTAACAAGTTTTAGAATTTAGTCAAAATACATGAGATTACAAGCTTTCTTTGGATAGATTTTCTTCATCTTCCACTTGTGTACTCATGACCACTTGAAAAACACCGCTCATTTCGTTCCTGAAATAAGAGCAAAAATGAGTCAATTTTCCGGTATCTAATACCTTATAAATTTCTTATTTTCAAGTGTGTGGATGATACCTGAGATTGAGGCTGTCTTTCTTCTTGTCTCATCTTCCAGATACTCGCTACACTCTCTTTTATAGTGGCCTTGCTTACTACAATAAAACCAGCGCATCTTTGCCTTGTTTTTGAACTGCTTTTTCTTGAGCCTCAGAGCAAACATAGCCTCCTTGCAAGAATTGGTTTTCTGGAGCTCTTGGACAACTTCCTTGTAGGACAGTTTGTTCTGATTGTTGGTAAGTCGCATCTTAATTGCAACATACTCGGAGTGGAGTAAGCTTAAAAGCATCTGAGCCGCTTGCTTATCCTCCACCGGTTTACCAATAAGTTCCAGATGGTTAAATAACCTAGTCATCTTTTGCACATGGGCTTGAAGTGGCATCCCGGGTCTAAGTCTTGCACTATAGACCCTAGCCCATATTTCTTGACTTTCTTTGCTAAGACATCCATCTTGCGGTGGCTTGATCCTCATGTTAGACAACGACCTAGTCACTTCTTCCACGTGTCTATCATAGTTTCTCTTATCGCTCTTTGTTACCCTCAAATTGTCCACATTTTCTAGAGCCTTGAAAAGTACATCCGGAAGGTAGTTGGAGAATTTCTTCTTTCACTGTTTCGGAATGGAGTTTGCCATGAGTCGAGAGACTCTCTTGCAATCATAACTCTACTCCTCATGAGCCATATCATTCATAATCCCTTTTGAGTAGAAACTCGAGATGGGCGTATCCAAGATATGCTCTAGGTAGCAATAGAGGAAGGTCAAACGGAGTTCCTCTTCCCATTCCTCGAAGTTTACCAAATTCAAGCTAAATGATAACTTCTCGGGAAGTTCTGGGAACATAAGATTGTTTTCAATAGTTGAAGACATGATTCTACATTTGAAAGAATTTTTAAATGAAAAACCATTTATGAAATTTAAATAAGATTGAATTCATGCATTTTAATCAAACTTATTTAAAACTTCTTATTCACACATTTAAAGTTGTCCCCAATTTGTGAGAATAAGTCGATTTCAAGATCCGAAGAAACAAAGATTGGTTAAGCATGCTTTGGCTTGTCTTAACACTCAATCTCCTAAGATAAGCAACGCTTTGCCAATGGCTCCAAGCCACTCTTGGTTGAATAAATCGTCACATCTAATGCTCTCTCAACAATTTATTCACTTTGCCACGACATGTTAGGACTCCATCACTCATATCGTTGAGTACAACCAAAACCAACTTGCATATTCGGTATCCCTTACGCTCCTAGGAGAGGTAGTGATGCCTCGCTTTCGCGTAGCCCACCACTACCCTCGTCGGCTGGTAAGTGTTGTTTTGGAATGGCAAGTTTTTACTCAATATTTAGGGACCTAAGGTTTCTATGTTGGTTGATTTAAGTGAACTTAATTAATCATCACAACATTCAAAATCCTAAACATGCATCTAACATGTAGTTCATATACATAAACATATATAAATATTGAAAAACATAAATATATATAGATGCATTTGGCAACTAGCATGACCCCTTGAGATCATCAAATCTTCAAAAAGTCTTCATTTGAAACTTCATGGCTACGTCATCCAAGAACCTCCATTTTTAAGACTTGATCTTAATGCAACTACTAGTATCTACGATTAGGACTAATCTAATTATTAAGGTTCAAAAATACTCAACGGTATGCAGACCGTATTTAGATTTACAAAAATACATCACAGATCGTAGTCTGTATTTTCTATCCTAATCGGGCCCCACTAGTTTCCATTTCATAAAACCTGTGAGAGAATATAC
This sequence comes from Chenopodium quinoa, assembly GCF_001683475.1. NCBI lineage: Eukaryota > Viridiplantae > Streptophyta > Magnoliopsida > Caryophyllales > Amaranthaceae > Chenopodium > Chenopodium quinoa. The sequence continues at coordinate 6,418,245 of NW_018742345.1, forward strand.
AATCCCGTCATCCATTCACTATTTGTGAATGGCCCATGCATTTTACAACGATAAACAAGTAACAATCCATAAACACGTGTTAACTAGTAACTAATCCAGGTGGTTAATCCAATTAACACGCCTAAATAAAACTAGTCAAAGTTGTTTTAACCGGTTATGTAAATAAGCACAATTAACATTTGAAGCTCCCACTAAATTCCGCATCCAACTTAATTAATCCAATTAATTAAGCCAGTAATTCCCAAAATTTGTCAAAATAAATTTTGCCAATGCCGCTCAAAACCGAGGCCTAGCTTCAAAAATTTATTAAAATAATTAAAACAAATTAGATTAATAAAATAATTAAAACGACAATTTTTAAGCAAAAATACGTAGTCCAAAGTGTCTAAGTGTCTAGCACTAAGACATGGAGTGCTCACATCTCACATAACCGTTTGATGCTCAATGAACGTGGGAGTGGGCCCGATGTCGCTAAGCGTTACATCGCCCACATCAGCGAACTTTCACACATAAAAAACGTGGCCCTTGATGGCCATGTTGAACGAATTCATTGCACTACATTGCTTCGCAAGCAACGTCAACGCATACCCCTAATTACACGACGCATGCACCACGTCCCAAGAGATGCACAATGTGCTCGTGCTTGCACCAGCCGCGGCCAGCCACGCAAGGCAGCACGCACAGGCGCGCACAACACCTTGCTGCTGCTGCGTCGTGCTGCTGCTTGGTGCTTGCTGGCGCGCCATGCTGCTGGCAGCAAGCAGCAGCTACGCAACGGCTCGCGCGCAAGCACGGGGCTGCATCCTTGGAAGCCACATGTGGGCTGCTATGCAGCCCGGCTAGCCAAGTGATGCTCTTGCCTCATTTTGCATGCCATAGCCTCGGCATTTGATCCCAGTTTTGCGTGACATAATTATTAATTCTAAATTAATTTAGAACTAATTCATTTGAGTAAAAATAAAAATTTAAACAAGTCTAACTTTAATAAAATTTTTAAAGTGCATGTAACCAATATAATTTCCAAGAACCATTCTTTACTTAAATAGGTTTAACTTGGTGCAACAAAAATAATAGGGAAATTAATCACTATTAATTAAACTAATTTAAATTAACCTTGAGTTTTTGACAAAATAAGAGGCGGTTGGAAAAATAAACATAAATTCAATAAAGATTCAAACTTTAATACTTGTGAATCCTTGAAAAATTATATCTTCCAATATGAAGATAACCAATTTTTCTATCACAAAGTTTCAAATTTTATGATTCCAATCAACTTAAAAAATGATTAAATCAACAAAGTTTAACAAAAATTCATGGAATTTAGTAATATAAAGTTTCAATCACTTAACATATTTAAAGATTGAATCTTTAATACTTGGAAGCCTCAAAGAACAAAAATTTCACACTTAATGAAATTAGTTTGCAGTTATGTGAAAAAAATAACCAAGCATTCAAGCACAAATTGCTACCAAGTAATCATGCCTAAAAATGTTTAAAATTGCATATAAAGTATGTATTGAACCAATTACATAACCACCATCAATATGCAATTAATTTTCAAGGTTAGAAAGACTTAAATTTTTTCGTAAAAACGAAAAAAACCCTCCAAAATAGCATTTCTGGTCGTTTTTTGTCTAAAGACCGTCCCTTGGAAGAATAAAACCATTTCCAAAACACATTTTCCACCCATAATTCACTATTTTTGGGTCAAACTCTGGGTTCGAGGCTGAAGGTAGCTTAAATACGAGGTTAAAATAGATAATACGAGCTACTAATCTAATTAGCAACTTAAACAAGAAAAATTAAGCAATAAAAATCACCTTGAAAAATATTATGATTTTAAAAATAAACGAGCATGGCACCGATACTGCTATTGGGGTTTGGTAAATCCAACTTACCGCGGAAACGACCCCGACACAAAGAACCACTCGCAATTAATAAAACCATAAAGCATAACAAAAAACATAAAAGGATAAAATTGGAATTTACCTTTGACGCGTGCTTCGCCCGACCTAATGGGCTCTTACTTGAAAGGTTTAGCTCCGAAAATACCGACCCTCCAACGGTATCAACCCACAAAGGACGAACACCGACTTTTTAGGTCCGCTACCTTGGATTTAGCAAGGTCCGACCAAAACCCAAGTGTTAATGGAATTTAAGAGTTTTTTGCCAAAATGTAATGCTCTTTCTAACTCCCTCTCAAGCACTTTTCTCCAAAACCCATCATGGGTATTTATAGAGAAAAGTGGGAGTGAGAATTTCAATCTCATCAATGTGGGATCATGAAATTCCACAATATAATTTAAAGCTAAAATAAATTAAATAGGCAAGCAATTAATAAATTAACAAGTGTCTTTGTTGTATGTAAAGAGAAGTGAGGACCACTTGGAGAGGACCATATTTGCTCCCCACTCCTTCCTCTTCTTGTGCCACTTGTCCTCACACAAATACACTCCCTTCACATGCTTCCCAAATGACCCGCCCTAGCACTCAGCCCAGCCTAGCCCCCGCACACGCGGGCTAATAGATGCAGGCTTCTCGGCCCAAAACGCCCATGCACATATGTGCGAGCTGCTGCTGCTGATGGGCGCTGCTAGCAACCCACGCACATGTGCGGGCTGCAAGCAGTAGCGCGCGCTAGCAAGCCACGCAATGCTTACGGGCTGCTGGTCGTGGCTCTCTAGCAAGCCTCGCACATAGTGCGGGCTGCTAGCTTGCTTAATCCTCTAGCCTTCAGGATTCCAATGCTAGGGGTATTTTAGTCATTGTTGATTTATTACTAATTTTTCCATCTCATCTTTTACTATTTTTTACTCGACTTTCGACGCTCGGTTTCGACGCTCTAAGCTCGAATTTCCGATATCTAAATATTTAACACTCGGGCAACGAATTAATTTATTCCGAATTAATTCGTCGAGTCAGTTCGTATATTTGCTTGGGTGTGACCCGAAGGGTTCAGACAAGATTAAGAAGTAATATTAATTACACATTAATATTACTGATCGGAAGCGGCCTCCACCCAGGCATTACGATCACTTGACCTTACTGAATATATTAGCATTCTAATAATTCTGAACCCGCTTAGAATAATACACTTGTTCGAAGGACACCATTCCTTTTAACAATTAATTAGACGCTTCTGTTTGTTAATTGCTTGGGTGTGACCTAAAGGGTTCAGTCAAGATTAAGCTTTAATATTAATTATGCATTAATATTACTGATCGGAAGCGGCCTCCACCCAGGCATTCCGATCACTTGACCTTACTAAATATATTAGCTTTCTAATAATTCTAAACCAACTAACGGAATATTACACTTGTTTGAAGGACACCATTTCTTTCTATCTCCCACTTGTCCTTCCCGACAAGTGCGCATCTAGTGTACAACCTTTTTCCTATGTCACTTAATGTCTCTCCATGAACTATAAGGTAAGAATATTTTGTCATCCTTATTACGTCCACAAGTGTTTCTTGATTCGTAGTTCGACTGTCAATAAACAGATGATTTCTAAAATCCATCTGACCACGGCCATGCATTTTTACAGTCTCGCTCTACGAGAGGCCTTATATTCAACAAAGACACCTTCCCTATTTTAGTAGGGGGACATTCCCATTCTTGTAATGTAGCTCCTCTTACTGAGAGGACCTAGCTGCTCGAGTGTTGCCGTTATAATCTCCTATTACGGCAGACGTTTGACAACATCAAAGCGGACTAATACTCAAACAAGAGAACTCAGAATACTCATGGTCGAGGAAATAGGTTTCGATAGCTATAATGAGAAGTATACTTATGACGGTTTTGAATCTCTTAAAGTATTCTCATAGGTCGATCCAGTAGAGTTCAAAACCAATACCTGTGCAAATGATTTATGACATTCATGTCCTCGTAGCACAAGAAACGGTGCTATAAATCAGACTACACACTAATCCCAATTGGTCATTAATTGTCCATCATTTAAATGACCTCGAGTAGGGATAATTTTCGATTATAATATTCAACGTTCACTTAATAGGTGTTTCCTTACCAAGACTGGTCTTGATACCCTATTTTTAATATTCCTAGAATCGAATGGGCTCATTATTTAATTCCAAACCACAATTAAATGGCAAACGGAGTGATAAAATTGCATGAAATTTTAAATTACTCCAAAACCTTAATGGTTCATCTTATGATAAATGGTTTTTCGAATGTTTTAAGAGTATCACTCTTTATAAAACATTATAGAAATCACACCCATATCTAATATGCTTGATTTCTTTCATGTAATTATGAATGTTATCGTTCACTCATTGCATAGGTTTAGTTATAATTACTTTGCTAATCTTAGCATCTTCATTACTGATGACTTTCATAGTAAGATGATAAAATTAGAGAGTTTCATGGATTATATGTGATTTAGGATTTATTATCCAAGTGATGGCTCCCACTCATTTTCATGATTGAGGCCTTCAACTTGAAGACCTATAATCATTAACGTTCAGCAACGAACTTTCTATAGAACATCTTCTTTATTATCGCCATTAAGGCATTAATATTCTTAACATATATTTTAGTAGACTTCGTGATGATGCTTTTCTTGGGTTTCATTCCAAACGGCTCATAATGATTTGGAATACCCTAATCACTTGTGATCATGGAAATTTTCCTTAAATTCCTGCACATTACATATGGATCTACATCCATGTTACCATTCTCAAGCCACGACTCATTTTAAGCTCGTGCTTATAAACGACCTCCTTGTTAAGAATCTAATCCTTGTTAACGCTTATGCTTGCAACATCAATTCTAAAATTGTATTTGTTTCCACAAGTCAAGAACTCATCCCGTTACTTATCCAAGTACTTTGGATGTTCTTGGCCATAATCTAAGATCTATTACATAGATTCAGGATGATTGGTACTACAAACATAATTCACATTCTCTAAGAAAGTAAGTCGTTCGACGATTCCATATCACAGCGTACATGATGAATTAAATTGCAGAGTAATACTTAATCTTATTCCATCTATGTGATATTTTAGCTCATTCAGTTTCACTAAGTCTTGCTAAACCACTACAAGAAAAATCACTTTTCGTAGTGATTATTTCGTAGTGATTGTTCATTCGCTACAATATGCAAGTATGTTTGTGAAATAATTAAGGATGTCGTATCATTTTTACAATCGCCATGGTTTTCCCATATAAAATCGATACGGAAAGCATAATAATACATATCCACACTATTTTTAAACATTTATATAAGTTTGAGAAATCGTATCATTTACAATCGCCACTAAATCCTAAAAATCGATACGAAAAGCCTTTTCAAAACTAGATATATAAATATTGTTTGACAAAGAATACATAAAATATGTCATAGCTTATTGGTGAAACATTTAATGTAAGAGTTTAAGGTTGCATGTTCGAATCATGTAAAGATCATATGCATGTTTTTTTTTTGAAGAAAATGAGTTAAAAATTTATAGCGATTGTAATCGCTACAATAATCACCACGATTGGATGTAGTTTTTCGTATCGATTATTAAGGCCAACCCAGCGATATTGAAAACCACTACTAAAGTCTAAGACAACGGGGGATATTGTATCGAATGACCATTCGTTGGGAAAGCTTTTTGTTGCAATTACAATCGATACTAAAGGTTAAAATAATCGCTACGAAAAAGTTATTTTCTTGTAGTGAACAGTTTGCTGTGTGATTCGGTTGAAATTCTCTATTAGAGTCATTCACTTAGTATTTAGCCTAGCTTATACTTAGTTCAAACATTATATTAGTTTTATACATACGGGTCGAAAGTCTTTCAAAGTCCTTCAATTCATGTTTAACACGGTAAACTCCTTTACACGTTCGAACATTTTATTAAGTCTATACAATAGAAGTTAATACCCAATACGTACTAAGTATCGTCTTTTTCTTGGTCAATTATCTAAAATACTTTCAAATATAAGAATTTAGCATTTGATAGTTATTTCACAATAGAGTTCGTAAACTTCTCGTTGGACCTTTACTTTTGCTCCCACTAAACTTCGTTCTTATTCAAAAGAATTTCTATGTTTCTCTATAAGTCAATCCTCATATTAACTTCATGAGAAAACATGTTCCAATTCCTATATGAAATGCTTCCTTAAATCCCATGACAGATTCCTTGAGCTTGCTTTCAAATCTAGCATTATTTAGATTTTCAAAACCCCTTAGACTATTCCATAGTCACTTCCAAAATCCTATTTTGGGAAGGCGGTTTTGCTATCTATTTTTCCATATTTCATATAAGCAATTTTGCTAAAACAATCACTAAAAGACTTAAGCATTCTGATTGGTGAAATAGGTTTTTATTAAAATCAACTCCGTGAATTTAATTGTATCCTTTTCATCAAATCTAGCTATGTATGCATATACATTTCCACATTTGTTAGTTTTCTCCTTGAAAACGTATTTGCAATCGATGGGTCTTTCACCCTTTATGCAAATTAATCAAGTTTCAAACATGATTTTCAAACATGGAGTCTATCTCGGATTTTTTATGGCCTCTTACCATTATTCGGAATTTTGATTTGTCGTAGCTATCTTATAACACATTATTCCTTTACTATCTAATAGTAAATAGTATGCTTGTAAGTCTTAGGTTTATTTCTAACTTAATAGAAAATTTATAGGATTTAACAAAAGCCTTTGGTGAATTTTATACCTATACGGGGCAATTGCATCAACCACTGAGTTTCAAGGCGCTTCCAAAGCCCTTTTATTATGTTGATCTTACTCCAATATTTCTGATGTTTTGTGAGTTATGAATTCTCTTTTAAGGCACTGATAAAATCCTTTTGAGTATTCTTGATCAAGCATTCTCACGAACTCCTTTTAAGGTCTTATGAGATTCTCAGTTCTAGTTTATTGCTAAGCTAGATGGTCATCGAGTTCATTTTCCTCCCACATGTCGTTTCGGAAACGTGTTACTTTCCAGAAAGACACCACTTAGAGCAAAAAACACTATGTTCTCAATTAGGTTGTGGAGGTAATGCCTATGGTCTCACTTGAATGCTTACAAAGAGACATGTATATTATCTTTGGGTAAAAGTTTGTTGTAAAACAAAAAGTTAGCTCCCACTTGAGCTATCTTAGCCTTTAATGAGCCATTAAGCTCCTACTCAACCACCTAGTTCTTGCTTAGCTGGTGAGCTCCCACTGAGTCACTTAGCTCCCACTAAACCAATGAACTCCCACTGTGGCTAAGAGTTTTAGACATATACTTGAAAAGACATTTAGAAGATAATTCTATCCATAACTGAATGTGGCATCATTTCTTAGCTTTGACATTTTGTTTAGTGTAACATTAGTCCTTTGTGCAAATCTTAAGAACTTTATAGGAAGGGATGTGATCAATCATTATTCGAGTCATTTTTAAATGGCATCGAGGTCTCCATGAAGATACACTATGTTCTTTGTGGAGTTATTTATGAAATTTTTTTCATAACTCTGTGATGGTCACGCATGGCTCAAGCAAACATCGCTCGATCTAATCTAGACGTTTTGATATCTTGCCAAGTCGATTCTGTACTTTACTGAACTCTTGAACTATTCAAGGTTAAGTTTGTTCACATTTGATGAATATAGCCATATTCTTTCAAATTCTTTGTGATACGTTGAAGTAAATGAATCCTCTTTAGCTTTCACAGTCAATTGTCTATACCAAGAATAATAGCTCTTTACTTTGTCGATTTCAACAAGTAAAACTTGCTTATCTTAGAATGATTCCGAATTAATCAACTATCGAGAGTATTTATAATAGATCCTTGAGTATGTTCTTATCGATGTGACATTGCTAAAGATGTTTCAAACGCAAATTAAGCCCATGACTTGAAATTAATGAGTTTATCATGTTAGGGAAATGTTTGTTTATAATCAAGCGGCATTCTTGACTCAACGCTTGGATTACCATGCCATTAAAATAAATTTGCAACTATTGCTTTTACTTTGAATGTGAGTCTTTCCGTGTGTAAACGGATCAATTGCTGATTATGGAACACAATAACTATTTATTTGTTCCAGCCTTAGATTAAGACTTTTAAACAAAGCATATGACCTTACAACTGATGTAGCACCACTTGCTTCATTCTAAGCTTGTAAGTCGATAACTTAGCTTATCTTCAATTGTTTGAGGTCACCTTCAAAGTGGAACACTCAAGCAGTATCCGATACTTGTGAAGATGACGAATTGCTAAGTTAACTATAATAATATGAACTCATGGTTTGAATTATAATCTTATTCCTTTTCTTCGTTCCTCGTTTCCTATATTTCTTATCATACTTTATCTCATAATCTTTTAAGAACCATTTCTTTAAGAGTCTTTGACTTTTATACTTTGTTAGGCGTAATAAAGCATCTAATGCGCAGTAAAACAAAGTTCCATCTTTTCCTTTAATTCACGCTTGAATTACTACATCAATGAGTCCTACTCATCTATGTATTAAGCGAAAAGATATGTTGGTTGTCAATATTGACAATTTGAGTTTGCAACTCAATACTTCATGTTTTATCAAAACTACCTAGTATTTTGAGTACATGATGTCCAACCGTCTTTTCGGATTTTGTTATAAAAGTCATTTATGAGAATTGTATTTTAGAAATGCTTTACTTTTCTTTTAGAACCATTCTCAAAGATTTCCTTTACCAATCTTGGAAAGCAATACATTTTGATTTGGAATTCTACAAATATAAGTGTAAAGTATATTCATTTATCAAGTAAATACATAATAAGTTTGAAAATTAAAAGGTATCCATGCAAATCTTCAATCTTATTAAACGTCTTATCAACGCATTGAAATTGTCCCCATTTGGCGAGAATAAGTCGATTCCAAGTTCTGAAGAAGCATAGAGTGGTTAAGCATGCTTAGGCTTGTCTTAACACTCAATCTCTTAAGGTAAGCAACGCTTTGCTAATGGCTCCAAGCCACTCTTGGTTGAATAAATCGTCGCATCTAATGCCCTCTCAACAATTAATTCACTTTTCCACGGCATGTTAGGACTCCATCACTTATATCGTTGAGTTCAACCAAAACCAACTTGCATACCCGGTATGCCTTACGCTCCTTGGAGAGGTAGTGATGCCTCGCTTTGGCGTAGCCCACCACTACTCTCGTTCGGTTGGTAAGTGTTGTTTTGGAATGGCTAGTTTTTCACAATATTTAGGGACCTAGGGTTTCTATGTTGGTTGATTCAAGTGAACTTAATTAATCATCACAACATTCGAAATCCTAAAGTTGCATCTAACATATAACTCATGTACATAAACATATATATTTATCAAAAACATAAATATAGATGCATTTGGCAACTAGCATGACCCCTTGAGATCTTCAAATATTCAAAAAGTCTTCATTTGCAACTTCATGGCTACGTCTTCCAAGAACCTCCATTTTCAAGACTTGACCATAATTAAATGCAACTACTAGTATCTAAGATAAAGACTAATCTAAATATTAAGGTACAAAATATTCAACGGTTCGCAGACCGTATTTAGATTTACAAAAATACATCATGAATCGCAGTCCGTAGTTTCTATCCTAATTGGACCCTACTAGTTGCCATTTCATAAAACCTGTGAGAGAATATACATTCCATTCATCCATTCACTATTTGTGAATTGCCCATGCATTTTACAACGATAAACAAGTAACAATGCATAAACACACGTGAACTAGTAACTAATCTAGGTGGTTTATCCAATTAACACGCCTAATTAAAACTAGTCAAAGTTGTTTTAACCGGTTATGTAAATAAGCGCATTTAACATTTGAAGCTCCCACTAAATTCCGCATCCAACTTAATTAATCCAATTAATTAAGCCAGTAAAACCCAAAATTTGTCAAAATCTATTTTGCCAATGCTGCTCAAAACTGAGGCCTAGCCTCTAAAATTTATTAAAATAATTAAAACAAATTAGATTAATAAAATAATTAAAACGACAATTTAAGCAAAAGATTACGTAGTCCAAAGTGTTTGAGTGCCTAGCACTAAGACATGGAATGCTCACATTCTGTACAACCGTGTCAAGAACAATTCACGTGTTAGGCTACGAATGCCGAAACACTTCCCCTTTATCATCTTTTTAACTTGTTAAAATCAGGCTAAAGTTTCATTGACATATCGAGGGACTTTAGATAAACGATGTCATGATTGAGAGGACATCATCCCCTTTACTCCTTTTTAACCGATTTCTTCTCATGACTTGACATCACCCAGGACAACCTTTACTTGTAAAAGTGTTCTACATTTGCAAAGGATCAATCTTGATTCTTAAGTGTCCTAAGACTAGAAAATACCTTTATTAGGTTTCGGTGTGTCCGACCCACCACGGAAGGAAACCCGAGCCAAGACCACACTCATAATAACTCTTACCATAAATCATAATTAATTTAAACAACAATATTAAGAAAGAGATTAATACCTTTGACGCGTGTTTCGCTCACTAATTGAGCTCTTACTTCGAAAGCTCTTAGCCTCGCTTACACGAGGTCCTCCAACAAAGTCCACCCGTAACCCGAGCACCAAAAAATGGTTTATTTCTTAGGAGTTAGCTAAGCCCGACCAATACCCGGGAAATTAATTGTGTTCAAAGATTTCACAATGGTGACGCCTTTTTCAACATTTACTATAATACCCCGTATTTTCATACATATTTTCTAATTAACTAATAAAGAAGTATTTTATAAAAAGGGTATTATAGTAAATTAATTATTTGGAACCAAAATAATATTTAAATTTTGGCGCCAAAAGTATTTTGAAAATTTAATCAATAAATTTTGGATAAGATATATTATCCATTTATCCTATTTTAAAAACCGGATTATCTACATATTTCGAATACTTTAATTAAAGAAAATAATATTTTGTTAGTTATTTTATTATGGCTGAAATTTTCAAAAAATTAGCTAGATTTTCAGATTTTCCATGTATGGAAAATCTGATTTTTCTTGATTATTTGTTGGCAAATAATTGGTAATTAATTAATTAATTATTATTTATTCTATATTATTTTTACAATTATTTTATTCCTTAAAAATCGAGCAAAATCTTCATAAATATATTTATAGGAGTCCAAAAGTTTTAGCTATGGTAAGCTCAATATTTTCGGCCCTATTGAATTATTTTGGGGGAATTTAATTGGTAAAATTATATTTTTATTTACTTCTCAAAATCTCCTATTTTCCTAATTCTAATTCTCCATCATTTTAATATCCAATCATCATTTTTGCTTGACATTCATTCTTCTTAATTATTCCCAAAGTAATTCCAATTTCCTTATGTGGGGAATAATTTAAAGCCTTTAAATCCCACCAGCTTGAACCCCACTGTGATCATACACTAAAGTACGGTTGCGTCCAAAAGGACAAAAGATAGAGCAAAAGAGTCGCCAACAAGTTTTAGGAACTTGTAAACCGTTCACGAGGTGAAGGTTACACCCCTTAACGATCCAAGAGATCATCAACTCCATAAGGTCTAGAACCAAAAAAAGGTTCGGGGATGAAGGTACAAATCCAACCTAAAAGAGATTGAACCTGCCCTAATAATAGGCCTCTTCTTTATTCTGATCGTATTCATGTGCGCTTTTTAATTAACATGCAATCAATAGGATTAACCCTAAATCTGTTTATCTATGTTGGTTGAATATTAATGCACAAATAAATCTATTATTGGCGATTACTTGAATTATAATCAAATTAACCCTAACAAGATCATTAAATATCTTATTAAGCGTGATTACAAGTAAAAATTCCCTTTAAACATGCATCAAAGGCGTGATCAAGCAATAATTATCATCAAGCAACATAATAAATAATCATAATAACAATTATAATAAATAAAATAATCATCATCAAAATAATGATAATAATATTCATAATCATCATAATCAAAAATTATAACAATTATAATCATAATCATGTTCATGTTAATATTTTAGCATAATAATAGTAAGATCCTAGGCATGATACTAACAAGATTAATAACAAACCGTAGCATGTCTATAAGCAATAAAAATCAAATCTTTAACCCTAACATGATACTAACAATCATAAATATTAGGAAGAACATAGGAAGCATCGCAGGAATCATATTTAATATTAAAGTTACCCTAGACATGATACTAGGAATATCATAATAACAATATAAACATGATGTCTACATCATAATATCAATAAATCAATTAAAGTACTTACTTTGATGCCTCGTACCACTTTCTAATAACAAAATACACACGTTAGTAACTTCAAGGAAAATAATAAACGAACAATTAAATTAAATAATTGAAAGAGAGATTTGGGACCAAACCCTCAGAAATTAAAACCTTTCACATCTAGGGCGAAGGCAACCTCGAATATGGCTAGGTGTTTCTAGATCTTGTGAATGCGGAGTTTTGTATGTACAAGCAAAGTTTACAAAAAGAAAAAAAAGAATTGATGAATGCTAATTAAAACTTATTGTAGATGAGTGTAGATGAGAATTGATGATGAATGAATTGGTGATGAATGAATTGGTGATGAATAAATCGGTGATGAATGAATGAAGAAAACGGAGTTTTTAATACGATATTTATAGAGAAAATCAGCCAAAATGATAAATTAAACAAAACAGAGTCTGACGCACAAAAAACACAGCTGGCGCCAACCCTGGCTAGTTGGTGCTAGGCGCCAATGGCTAGCGCCAGGCGCCAGGCCTGGTTACAGGCGCCAAGGCCTGGGGTTAGGCGCCAAGCTTAATTTTAACGCGTTTTCGAAAATCAGATAAGTTTGCTGTACCGGAGGATAAAATCATATAATTTCCTTGAAAATGCTATTTTATTTTGATTAAAACTCTGAAAAGTCAACAAAAGTCAATTTATCAATGTTAATTGAATTACGAATAAAAAGAACCTTCTAGAAGAATCTAGAAGACTAAAACCATTATGTTTAGGGTATTTTTACCCTAGACACGTGGACCAATGAGAGGTTGCCACGTGTCGAGCTTAGGATGGCCCATGTGGCTCAACATCCTCTTGACACTTGGTGCCCTCAGATATGTTTCCAAAATGGCGGCCTTCAAAGGCCCAGATTCCTAAGCACGCTGTAAAACGGCGCAGCCCACTAAAATCTAGGTCAAGTGACCTAGAAAGGGGCGCATTTTCCAACGACCCTATAAATAGGGAGATATTTCCCCACTTTGGGGGACATATTGAATCATTAATTACACCCTTATTCTCTTACATCAGAGAAAGACCTGAGCTTGGAATCCGAGCAGATACCCACCTAAATTTCCGTTCTCTCTATTCCGTTTCAAGTTACTAACTTGTGCGTCGGAGGCGGAGCACCACCCAACCGGTGTCTTCATTTGTTTTGCAGGTACAGCTCACTGCGGATCAGTCTTCGTGTTGTAACTCTCCCAAGGGACAAAAACACCCAAAACATTTGGCGCCGTCTGTGGGGATAGTACCTCGAAGATGGTTCAAGAGTCTGTACCACCCCCTAATCGTCTGGGTGAAGACCCACAAGTTTTTACAAACCATGAGGATGAAGATCCTCAGGTCGAAACTTTTACAGCCGAAGACGGCTCTCTCAGAACTAAACGCATCCGGCCCAGCGACACTCTGGAGCGGGGTGCTTCCCAGGCGGGTCCGAGCAGATCCCCTGGGCAGCCGGAAGGGGCAACCAAAACGGCAGCTGGATCAGCCCCTGTCACCCGAGACAAACTCATGAGGTTCATGACGAGTTTCAAGGGTGAAATTACAGAGCTGATCACCAAAAGCAGGGCTGGCCCTAGTAAAGGTCAGTCGGCAAAGAAGACTCCTCTAGAGAAGGGGAAGTCAGTCAGAAACCGGCATCTCACTCCCCATCCAAAAGAGAAGGCAGCCGGGACCATTGATTGGTAAAAAATTCTCCTTCCTGGAGGGAACACCAATAACACTCGCCGGCCTCTGCAGCCGGTGAGAAGTAAAAAATCAACTCTTGATGCCCGGGAGAATATTAACCGGAAGAGAAACCAATCGCTGTCTGAGTCGGCTTTAACGTCGAACTTTCCAGACAGCTTCAACAACATCTCTGCAGGGAGTGCACCCTCCTTGCATGAGAGCCAGACATGCGGTAATACCATCAATTCTGGCCCTCATATGATTGGAGTCGTCCCGTATGTGCCTACTCAGGCTTACGGGCAGTATCCTCGTCACTTCATGCAGCCGACCTTCTTTGGGGGTCAGGCGGCGTATCCAAATGGCCAGCCATTGGACTGGCAGCTTCGCCTGCTGGGCCTGGGTGAACAACCTTCTGCGTTTACTCGGGAGATAACCGAGGCCGCTCAACCGGCCAAGGTTAAGAATGTGTTGGTTGGTACCTATGATGGTACCACCAATCCGGAAGACCACCTCATGGCTTACACCAACCTCATGTATCTGCAGGGGTTGGATTATGCCACTTGGTGTCGATGCTTCCCGACTACATTGAAGGGCATTGCCCAAAAATGGTTTGGCAACCTGCCAGCCGGGTCCATAGACAGCATCAGGAAGCTTGCCTTCCTATTTGCTTCCAACTTCTCAATGAACATCCCTGCTAAGAAAACAAGCCTTGATTTGAGCACTGTTAAGTAGGGAGAGAGAAAAGAAGGGCTGCGCTCATATGTCAGGCGGTTCAACCTGATCAGAATTTAGATTCAGGGACTGTCTGATGAGGTAGCTTTTACAGACTTTTTTAAAGGTCTGAGAGACGGGTCGACCTTTAAGTTCGACCTAGTCAGAAAAGGGGCTTTCACCCTCCAGGGCGGCCCTGAGGGAGGCGGAAAGCTATATTCAAGCGACCGACCTCTGCTCGCCTGGTAGCCAGTTGGACTCTAAGAAGTCTGACAAGCAAAGAGACAACCGGCCTGCTCAGCCGGCAAAAAAGAAAGAAGAGAGCAAGAAGAGAAAAAGAGGTCTGGCGGTTAGTGACTCTGACCAGCCGTCCTAGAAGAAGAAGAAAGAATTTAAACCGTACGTCCCAAAGTACGAGTTTTACAAGGACTGCAACTCCATCCTCGTGGAGATAAAGGACCGTCTGTCCCTTGAGAAGCCGAATCCAATGAAAAGTTTCGTTCAATCCTGGAACAAAAATAAATTTTGCCAATATCATGAGGAAGTTGGCCATGACACCAACGACTGCTTCAGCCTACAGCGGATGTTGGACCGTCTTGCTGACAAGGGGATGCTGAAGTCCTATATTTCAAAGTCCCCAGCCGGGGTAAAAAAGAAAAACAAGGGTCAGTCCTCCAAGACTACCCCCCAGCCTGCTAGTAGTTCGGATACCGACAAGGAGCCGGTCTACAATATAACAGGCGGGTTTTCATGTGGTGGCCCTACCATCAGGGGCACCAAGTGACATCTTCGAAAGATGGACAAAGATGATGATGAGCAGGCGGAAGCCAGCTCCTCCTTCCTAGACATCTTAATCACTAAGAAGGACAGGGGCAGCGTCCGCCGCCCGCATGATGACCCAGTGGTTATTGAATGTAAGGTTGCCAACCAGCTGGTTGGACGAATCCTTATTGACACCGGCAGCTCATCAGACATCATCAGCCTCCGGTGCTTGCAGAAGCAGAAATACAATATCAGCAGCATGCATCCGGTCACCCACCCCTTGGTTGGTTTTGGGGGTGGGATGGTCTACCCAGCCGGAAGAATTGATTTACCCATCCGTCTGGGAGAGAAAGGCTAGGGACGACATATTGTCATCAGATTCTTGGTCGTTGAGGAGCTGACCACCTACAACATTATTTTAGGCCGGCCAACCCTCAACGTAGCCAAGGCAGTAATCATCCCATATCTCATGCTCATCAAGTATGAGAATGATGATGGCACTGTTGGTTCCCTGAATGGGGATCAGAAGACGGCTCGGGAGTGCTACCTCTCAGCCGTCAAGGACACTGTAACCCCAAGTGTTCAGGAACCAATAGACCTTGACAATGTCAAGGATGCCGATCCAGCACCCGCCCCACCAGCAACCGGTAAGAAAAGAAAGGAACCTCTGCTGGTGGAGGTGAAGAAGGAGAAAAAATAGCAATCACTGACCGGTGAGTGGTCAGATGAGCTCCGTCCCCAACCGGCTGGCGAAAGCATTGATCTCGTCCTGGATAACAGTCGTCCAGAACGTACTGTTAAGGTTGGGACGGTTGCTCATTCTACTTTGGGTGCAAACTTGCACCTTCTATTGAAGGAATTCAAAGACATCTTTTCCTTTGAAGTGGAAGAGATGCTAGGCGTCAGCCCGGATCTCGCTGTCCACAAACTCGCCGTGGACCCCAAAAAGAAGCCCATCCGGCAAAAGAAAAGAAACCACGGCGAGGAAAGAAGTCAGGCGGCAGCTACCGAAGTCAAAAAGCTGCTAGACGCCAGGTTCATTCGGCCTTGTAATTTTCCCGACTGGGTGGCCCATGTGGTCCTTGTTAAGAAACCGAATGGGACCTGGCGCATGTGTGTTGATTACACAGATCTCAACAAGGCGTGTCCAAAGGACAGTTATCCGCTTCCAAAGATCGACATTCTGGTCAACTCTACAGCTAGTCACGCCTTGATGAGTTTCATGGACGCCTACTCCGGCTTCCATCAGATACCCCTGTGGAAGAAAGATCAAGACAAGACGGCCTTCGTCACTGATCAGGGGCTATTCTGTTACACGGTGATGCCGTTTAGCTTGAAAAATGCGGCGGCTACATTCTAACGGATGATTAACACTGTCTTTGTTAATCAAATTGGGAGGAATGTAGAGGCATACATTGATGACATGATATTCAAATCCAAACAGCAGACGGATCACCTTGCTGATCTCCGAGAAACCTTCACCACACTCAGGCGGCATAAGATCATGTTAAATCCTAAGAAATACGTCTTTGGTGTTGAGTCTAGGAAGTTTCTCGGATTCCTGATTGATCAAAGGGGGATAGAGGCAAACCTTGAGAAGATACAGGCGGTGAGTGACATGAAGTCACCCCGCACCGTCAAGGAAGCACAGAGACTAACCGGTTTCCTGGCCGCTCTGGGGAGATACCTCAGCCGGTCAGGTGACAAATGCCTTTACTTCATCCAGGCAATCAGGAAGAAAACCAAATTTGAATGGGGGGATGAGGCTGAGGCGGCCTTTCAACGGCTGAAAGAACACCTCCACTCTTTACCAAGACTTGTTAGTCCATTGCCTAGGGAGGTGTTATACATGTACTTAGCTGTCTCAGATCATGTCCTTAGTGTCGTTCTCTTTGCTGAGAGAGACGATGTTCAGCTTCCAGTCTATTTCATTAGCCATGTCTAAAAAAATGCTGAGCTCCGGTACCCCATGGTAGAAAAATTTGGCCTTGCCCTGTATATGGCTTTCAAGAAATTGAAGCCATACTTCCTGGCTCATCCGGTGGTAATCTACACCGACTAGCCCCTCAAGCGGCCAATGTCTACCCTGGAGTCATCCGGAAGAATGTTGAAATGGGTTATTGAAATGCAAAGTCTTGAAATCACTTTTGAACCTAGGAAAGCAGTGAAAGGTCAGGCGTTTTCCGACTTCATTGTTGAAATGACCCGACCGGTGCAACCGGAAAATCTTGACCAGGTTTGGAAAGTGTATGTAGACGGAAGCTCAACAAAGAACGGCTGTGGTGCAGGAATTATATATGAGTCCCCAGAGGGGGACAAATTTGAATATGCACTGCGGTTTAAGTTTAAAGCCTCAAATAATGAGGCAGAATATGAAGCCCTGCTAGATGGAATCCTCATGTGTAAGGCGGCAGAGGCAATGAAGATTGACGCCTACTCTGATTCACAGTTGGTCGTTAGCCAGTATGAGGGAACATATGAGGCAACTCATCCGGCTATGATAAAATATCTTCAGGCAGTCAAGGAAGAGACTAGGGCACTTGAGAAATTCCGTCTGAATCAAGTGCCCAGGTCAGATAACAACCAGGCGGATGCCTTGTCCAAATTAGCTTCATCCGCCTGCTGTGATACTCCTCGGTCGGTTTTTTGGGAAGTTCTTGAAAAAAGAAGCATACATGAAGAGCCCATTGGAACCTTAGACCGAGGCTTCACTTGGATGGATGCCATCCGGGCTTACCTTTCAGACGGCACGCTCCTTGATTCACCACAGGAAGCAGCCGTCCTGAAAAAGCGAGCCGCAAGCTTCGAGTTGAAAAATGGAGAACTCTTCAAAGCAGGATTTCTTAAACCCCTGGTGAAGTGTGTCACCCCAAAAAAGGGGAAGGAAGTTCTCGAAGACTTACACTCGGGATTCTGCGCCTCTCATATAGGCGGCAGGTCCCTAGCCGTCAGAGCTAGATGACATTACTTTTGGCCCACTCTTGAGGCAGACGCCAAAGAGTTGGTGAAGAAATGTGACAAGTGCCAAAAATTTGGCAAACTTAATCACCGATCGGCTACTGATTTGACGACCATCCACAGCCCAATCCCGTTTGCGAAATGGGGAATGGACATTCTAGGTCCTTACACGCCTGCTCCAGGCGGAAAGCGCTACATCTTGGTGGCTGTGGATTACTTCACCAAGTGGGTGGAGGCTGAGGCGGTCAAAAAACATCAAGACCTCAGACGTAATTTCCTTCATTTGGAAGAACATTATCACCCGGTACGGGGTACCTATGTCTATGGTGTTTGATAATGGTCCTCAGTTTGAGACGCCTCAGCTAAAAACTTGGTTGGGAGATCAGGGGATCTCAAGCTATTTTGCATCTATTGGCTGGCCCCAAGCAAACGGCCAAGTTGAAGCCTTCAACAAACTCATCTCAGACGGCATTAAAAAGAAAATAGAAAGAGCCGGTGGCTTATGGGCAGAAGAATTAATCCATGTCTTGTGGGCCATCCGGATAACAGCGAAGGGGGCAACCGACGAAACCCCATTTCTCATGGTATACGGTGCTGAAGCTGTTTTTCCTATTGAGCATTATGAGCCGACTCTCAGAGTTTTGCTCTATGATGAAGAGGCAAATTGGGAGGCCATGCGGTTGGCATTGGACTCCCTCCCAGAGCGTAGGGGCAATGCTGTCCTGCGCCATGAGATATACCGTCTGAGGATGACCAGAGCCTATAACAAGAGAGTGCACAAGCGTCCTTTGAAAGTTGACGACTTAGTGTTACGGAAAATGGAGGCAACCGGTAGGGCCAATGAGCTGGGAAAGCTAACTCCAAATTGGGAAGGTCCCTACCGGATCTTTGAAGAAGTAAGGGATGGCACCTACCGCCTGGAAACTCCAGAAGGCAGGCGCCTGCCTAGAACTTGGAATTTAGACAATCTAAAAAGTACTACTTCTGAGAATGTAAAGTTTTTGTAAACAGTGAGTCAATTAATGAAGATTCAGACTTTGTTTGCAAAATTGAGTTATCGTTTGATTATCCTTCCGGGTAATATCCAGGCGGATTCCCCATTTACCTAACTAAGTTAGACACTTAGTGAAGGTTACATTTGTTTATCCGCCTTGGTAATACTCGGATCTCTTGTTTATTTAAGTTTAATACTTTGTTTATTCAACTGCCTGACTATCCGCCTGGATAATACTCAGACGGATTCTCTATTTATCTAACTAAGTTTGATACTTAGTATGATCAAATATTTTCCAGTCCGTCTGGGTAATACCCAGACAGACTCGTTTGCTTTAAAAACTAAGTTCAATACTTAGTGTAAATTCAATACTCTGACTAAAAACTAAGCGCAAAAACGTTTAGTGGCTATACAACCGGTCTCAAACAAGGCCTGAGGCCAAAACGGCCGGATGGTTTCTCATTTTATAAAATCGCCTGTCCCAACATGGACAAAGGCGTCCGGCGACGTCCCTCCGGGTGCAATCGTCGCAGAGAACGGACTATTTGTCGGTTCTACCCATGCAGACGACAAAAATTGAACGACCAAATTGGTCAACTCATAGCCGTCTGACCAAAATAACCTAGGAAGAACGAGTAAGTTTCCAGATACCGGATGCCCATAGGCATCAGTCGGTCATTGATAGAGATTTTGGGTTATTTATTCCAAAGTTGCACTCACTTCCCCTATTGAGGCAAAGGATTGTGTAATGGCTACGCGTTAACCCCAAACGGAATATAACCGTCTAGGTAAGAAGCTCAAACCACCCGCTTTTATGGCCGGCTGTGCACTTGGTTTGGGGCAATCACCATTGTGATTGATTGGCCTAAAAACACTCCATACTTCTCCAAGTATCAAGTGTTTTCAAGCCAATCAATCAACCTGACATAAAACCAACCACACAGCCGCCCAGGGGCAAGAGCACCGGGATTGCAAATTGCCGCATGCTTTTTTAAGTTAGGAAAAATACTATAGAATTGCAAACAGAGGAATAAAAATTCAAATCGAAAAAAAAAAACTCAAGACATATATAAAATCCGACTGAGTCGGAATACTTCATTCATATAAAATGGCACAAAGGCCAGAATAATTGTTAACCAGACACATCCGGTGAAGTAAGAAAGTGGAAATGTTAATCCAACCCCATGGTTGGTAAAAAGATACAACAAAACACGGCATGCAAGCCGGTAAAAAACATGGGTGGCATTCTGCCGCAGAAAGGGGGAGGACCGCCTATGGCTTAGGTAGGGTCTTCTCCGGCTGAGCTTGGCTGGTTTGGCCCTCTTGCTGATCATCTGCCTGCTCCTCATCATCATTAGAGACTTCATATCCCTGCTCAGAAGCCCAATCTTTGAAGCAAGGCGGTAGAGCATCACCTAGTTGATGGGAATCACACACCTTAGTGGCGTAATCATACCTATGCTTATAGACCTTAAAGTCTATTTCAGGGTAAAGGAGGCCCCAGGTGATCTTCAGCCGGGCCAAGTTGTCCCGCTCATTCTCCTCGGTTAGCCGGGTTTTCTCCTTGGCCAGCTCATCCGCCTGCTTGTTGCGCAGGGTCATGAGCTCGAGCCTCAGGCGGCCATTGTCAGTCCGGAGTTGGGCATTCTCTTTGTCAGCATCCTCTAATGCCTTGAGATCAGACTTGGCATCCTTCAGCTGCTTGTCAAGGTCATTAGCCTGGCTGTTAGCTTCATCGTTTGCAGCCGTTAAACTCCGGATCAACTCCTCCTTTTTCAACTCTACTGCTTTAATCTTTAAATTACACATATAATTAGAATGTTCAGCAAAGTTGAGGTTTTCTAGGGCCCTCTGTTTGGCGTCATTTACCTCTTCCTATTTCCGCCTGAAGGGGCCCCAGAGACTGTCCACTCTCACCATGGCTTGAATCAATAATAGTCGGTTTATGAGTAAGTCAGGATAAAGATTAAAGACATCAAGATAAAGGAATCATGTACCTCAGCCAGAGAGCCCATTATCCGGTTGAAGTCCACGACCTGCAGATCAGGTATGGAAGCCTTCTCAGACCGGGTGAGGGTCCTCACCATCCGTTTCGCGAAGCCGGCGAGATCCGGCGGGTTAGGAAGCAGATCTGCATCAAAAGTAGTTCTTTGTGAGATAGAAGCAGCGTAGTTGGCATTCATTCGTTGTCGGCTGCTGACTGACCCTTTTGAAAAATCAACCTTGGTCTTGACTGTCATAAAATAAAGTGGCCAAGGTATCTCAGTTTGTTCCTTAACGTGAATTTCCGGTTGGGTCTCCGGATTGTTCTCCTCCCCAGTGGTTGCCGCACCGCCTACAACCTTGGGTGTCTCGCCACCCTTCGAGGCCGTAGAGGCTTCCGGCGCTTTCTGCTGTTCTGAGCTTTCACTCAGTTTCTTCAGAACAGCAGGGGACATGCCCCCAGTCGTTGGACGTCCGGATTTGGCAGAGTTTTGTTTTTTGCGAGGGTCCTTTCTTGCGGCTTTGGAAGCCGGAGTCTTTTCCAGACCATCTCCTTGCCTTTTGAGAAGCTTGGAGAATGACCGAGGGATTCTCTTGGCGGACTCCTGAGAAAGAAGCAAATATGAATATACCCAACCGGTATATATATATAAAAAAATGCCAACATTAAGTCAGGCGGTCTTACCCCGCCTTTCTTGTTGTCTTCGCTTCGACGGCTACCTTTTTGGCAAGAGCCGCCTCCTTGCGCAATAGCGCAGCCGATTTAGCAGGAGTCTTGTCTTGGTCAACCATCTTCAGGGCTTCTTCTGCAATAACAAGAATTCCAAGTTAGAAAGAATTAAAGCAAGTTTGCAATAAAAAGAAAATAACAATTGTTCCGGGTGAGAAGTATTCTACCCCTGGGAAACATTGTGCTCAGTCCGCAGGCGGACAAAAAGCATTCATCTTTGAAGAAGTCCGGGTTGGGGATCCGGTTCTTAGGAACAATAATGTGAGTCCCATCCCCCATGGGCTCAATTGTAGTTTCAAAAAATCCCGGCTCCATGATCTGCTCCCGGGCTTTAGTAGATAGTTCCGGGAGAGGGCATTTGCGTCCAAGGAGAGCCGGCTCAGTGTTGTACCGGCGCAGTGTCCGGTTGTGTCTTAGGGTAGGGGAGGAAATCAAATAAAACTTGTCCTTCCACCCAGACCATTTGGACACTTTATCCAAAGTCATTAAGTATTGGGGCAAGGTAGTCAGAGTATACCATGCCCCATAGCCGCATGGAGCCTTGCTCAAATAGTGCATGTGAGCAAAGGCAGTGAAGCTAGGGTTCAAGTTTTGGAACTCACAGGCGGCAATGTAACTTAAAATGTTCACCCACGAGTTTGGGGTGAGCTGTCAAACCCCTAGATCGTACCCCTTTAGGATTTTCCTAATCCCGGGGTGGAGGGGGAACCGGAGGCCGGCTTCTATTACCGCCTCATAGCAGATGAAGTAGTCGTCTGCATGATCAATGTCGTCCCCCCAGGCCATTACAGCATCAGCCAGAGGGACAATAGCTTCTCATCCCCTTCTAAAGGGATTTTTCTCCTTAAAAGCCCAGAACCCGTTGTTAAGAAGGGCAATGTTGCTCGGCAACATCCGGGTTCTCTTTGGGTTGGGATTGTCAGCTACTTTTGGTGGCTGCTGAAAGTCAGCCGCAAAATCCCCCTGGTCAGAGCCGGAAGATTCTGCTCTTGTTCCCTAGGCGGCCTCAGCATCGCCAGCTTCATTAGAGGAGGCGGCTCCCTCGCCGTCCACCTCTCTCATCCCAGAGCTCCCGGATGTAGAAGGAGCCTCTTCGTCGGATCCACTCTCCTCCAAATCCCTCGGATCCCCATCCGGGAAAACCTCATCGGAAGGCACTCTCATGGTGCGCCGGCTGTTAGACCGCCTGGTCGTTTGTTTTTTTCTGGCCATTATGTCCTGCACAGACATAGAGAGGGAGGAATTCGGAGATGAGAATATTGGTTCCGACAATCCAGAAGAGGCACCCCCTGTTCTAGACATAACCGTTCCTGGGGATCGGCTAAGTGTCCTAGGCAGTGCCGAGTGGGTGGATTGGGAACTCATTTATGTTCTATTAAGAAAGCCGGGTATGCAGGCGAAAAATGGTATGCAAATTGAAATGGAGAAAAGCTAAAATGGTACAGGCGGTTACCTTGCTTTAACTCTGGAAAATCTGAAAACCGCTACAGCCGGTGAGCCGGGTGATGAACTGCTAAGTACACGGAAGCTTGAAACTCGCTGATTATGCAGGCGGGAGCAGAGAAAAATCTCTCTAGAATCTCTCTTTTTCTCTCTCTAAAAAGTCAATGTAAATGTAAAGTGTGAATAGGAGGGGAGATAACTTTATATTTATAGAAAGTAAAAGTGGGGGGAAAATTTTGATTTGAAATTCAAAATTTTACCCCGTTACTGCTCACCTATGAGAGGTGGACACGTGTCACAGGCCCCACGTGACATGCACGTACAACCTGTGAGGGGCAAATGTTTAGGGTATTTTTACCCTAGACACGTGGACCAATGAGAGGTCGCCACGTGTCGAGCTTAGGATGGCCCATGTGGCTCAACATCCTCTTGACACTTGGCGCCCTCAGATATGTTTCCAAAATGGCGGCTTAAAGGCCCAAATTCCTAAGCACGCCGTAAAACGGCACAGCCTACTAAAATCTAGGTCAAGTGAACTAGGTAGGGGCGCATTTTCCAACGACCCTATAAATAGGGAGATATTTCCCCACTTTGGGGGACACATTGAATCATTAATTACACCCTTATTCTCTTACATTAGAGAAAGACCTGAGCTTGGAATCCGAGCAGATACCCACCTAAATTTCCGTTCTCTCTATTCCGTTTCAAGTTACTAACTTGTGCGTCGGAGGCGGAGCACCACCCAACCAGTGTCTCCGTTTATTTTGCAGGTACAGCTCACTGCGGATCAGTCTTCGTGTTGTAACTCTCCCAAGGGACAAAAACACCCGAAACACATTCCTAATTTCATTAGGAGTGATAAATCATATTAAGCCCTCCCCTAGATCATTAGGCCGCATATAAAGCTCAAACCGGGCCCAGTTTAGTAAATTAGCCATAACTTCCTCAATATTCATCGGAATTAGGCTTATAATATATCGTTGGAAAGGTCTTTGCAAGCCCCGTCCAACTACACTACTTTTGGACCCATATCATAAACCAAACAAACTGGATTGGCTGTTTTCTTAAAATAAGTTTTCAAAACAGAGAGAAGAGAAAAGATTTAAAAACTATCCGCAACACTAGACTCTCCACACTTTCGCTTCATTCGATTATGATTCGACGTGAAAGGTACTTATCACAGGGTTTTGTTTTGGGGAGACACAAATGGGTGTCTACAGACGCCCCCACTTTGACTAAGTTTGGAGAAACGCAGGTTTCAAAAACAAAAGCATAAGTATCGATAGGGACGGAGAATGATTCAGAATATTCTGCGATCCTAAACCAATCTTGTAACGCCGATACCTGCAAAACTGGCGTTAGTTAAACAGATAAAAGAGTTAAGAAACGCGTATCTTGCACCGTCGAGCACACGTCTCTGAAAGTAACCGATTGTTTTGATGACCTCCTGCAAGCTAGAGAATGCCATCCCGCTTGAAAACTGCGACGCTCGTAACTTCTTTCAAATATAGAAGATTGCTTCGCCTGAAACGATCCTCCTCCGCATTGATAATACTCCACGTCCAAGGAAATACTATCGAAGATTATTTCTCTTGAAACAATCCTCATCCGCATTGATAATATTCCACGTCCAAGGGAATACTATCGAAGATTATTTCTCTCGAAATAATCTCCAGTTGTTTGTGACAACTCTTCACAATCTAGGGAACGCCACCTTGTTGTTTCGACGTTCACTCGTCTTTGAACACAGAGCTTCTTTTTGATATATTCACCAATTTTCGCTGTCATAGTCTTCGAAAAGATCACTGCTTCTTAATGTTTGCTATGCCAGTACGTCGACGCTTTGCTGCTTGTGAACCAGTATGTCGACAATCCTCTTTTATTTGGGAATAGTTGCCAACACAACTCTTGTGTAATGTATTACAATCCGATTTAGGGAAAGTTGTCGATGCCACGTAACAATCCATTCTTGGAAATGTTGCCACGATGAAGCGACAATCCGTATCTCGGAAAATTTGCCAAAAATCCAATCTTTGGAAAAGTTGCCAATGCTTCGTAACAATCTTTCATAAGAACTTTGCTACGATCGACAATCCATGTCTTGGAATATAACTCTTGAAAGCAATCCACCTTGGAAATTTGCCAACGCTATGCGACAATCCTTTTGGGAAAATATTGCTACTATTGACAATCCGCGTCTTAGAACATTTGCAAAAAGAGTTGACCGACAATCCACTTCAGGAAAATTTGCCACTTATTGAAATGAATGACAATCCACGTTGAGGAACCTTTGCCGAAATTTATGATGAATAGAGACATACAACAATCCTTTGGGAAATTTTACCATATGGAACTAGGTGTATGACAATCCAATCTCGGAAAACTTGCCAACGAGCCGATGAATGTATGACAATCCGAACTTGGAAAAACTTTCCAAACAAAAAAGGAGCACGACAATCCACGCTTGGAAACTTTGCCAGAGATGACAATCTAATCCTGGAAAAATTGTCGTTGCACGACAATCCAGTTTTGGAAAGATTTTCAGTTAGGGATGACAATCTAATTTTTGGAAAACTTTGTCGTTTAATAAGAATACGCGACAATCCATATTTGGAAACATTGTCGTTTAAGTGCTTGCTTTTGAACCAACTGCAATGAGCCAATCTTTTAGGCGCTTAAGCTAAGTGAGACGATCTTTCGTAAGGTCGATCACTTATTGCAATAGTAATCAAACCGACTACTTAATCATGTCAAATTGTTTATAAGGGCTAACTGGCGTACCAAGGAACCCGAAATTGTTGTATGAAATCAAAATCACCTTTTGGAGAGGCTTTGAGATCTGTCACTACTGAAATATCTCTGGCGCCAAGAATTGACTCTGTCGCCGAACACTGTGATAGAGTCTTCCCTGTTCTGCTACACCTGTATTTATTTTGACTATAGAACTTTGCCAATCTTTTTAATTATCTTAGGGTTGACCTAAGGTTTAGCATTTCTTGACTTATTGACTTGACAAGACTCAAGGTATAAACTTGACTCGCTGTGATTGACTCGAGATTGACTCGACTCAAAGAGTTTGACACATGTGTTAGAATCAAATCAAAGTGATATGACACGACATGACTTAATGTGTAAATGACTCGTGTGTGCATAGTAATATGATTGTGCGACTCGAAAAATGCAAAAAAGCAAAAAATTTCCGTCATTTTTGTGGAGGGTACCGACTTTCTCCCGAAAAAGAAAGACACGAAAAAAGAATCGAAGTATTTAAAGGTGCATGTTGGATGAGCTTAGTTAAATGTCATTTGATACTATCTCTCAAGGTGCAAGGATTAACCCATCCTAGGCTATCTCAATGGTTGACTCAATGAAGAAAGTATTTAGGTAACTTTGGCACGGAGGCTAAGTACTTCATACTTCGTGATGCAATGACAATTATGATTGATGAGTGATGTGACAAGGCATGCTTCAGCGTTGTGTTAAGATTTCATGACAAATGGTTCCTAAGGGAAGTATATTTGGTCATGTATCTGTGATGTGTGTGAAAGGGACAATAAAGTTAGGCCGCAAGAGCTAAGTGTGTGGAAAAATATTATTTCTTGAAAGAGTCAAATGATGGTGACTCTAAGGCTAGGTAAGCTAATGATGTAGGGATCAAGCCCCCAAGTCTAGCTCTAAGTGAATGGGGATGAGCAAGGGAGATTCCTTGATATGATCATGGTGTGAGTGTGTGAATGTGAATATGAATGCATTTTCATTATGGTCGCACCTCGATGTGAGGTTGCCTAAGTATCCGTTAGGAATCAGGCCGAACGTAGCTCTAGCCGAACCTCGCAAAAGTGTGTGTATACCTCAAAAAGGTCTTTTTAAGGGTTGTAACGTGTTTAGGATAAAGGTTATAGAAGAAGGGGATAAAGGCTCAAGACCTTAGATAAGCCCCCAAGGTGTGCGACCTTGCTTTTGAATGCTTGAGTTTCTACTTTTTTTTCTCTTTTTTTTTTCTTTAGCATCTATTTTATTTTTATAAGTGTGGGCAATCCCGATCATGCGGTCTATCACTCAATTGGCATTCATCTTTCTTAGGCACGGTACCGAGCACTCGATAAGAGACGCAATCCGAGACGTGTTCTTATCGAAGATATTTTCATATCAAATACATTGGAACACTTGCCCTTTTGTACACTTTTATTTATTTATTTTTTGCTTAATTTTGCTATTTTAATTTTTTTTGAAGTCACTCAAGCTTTTATTCTTTGAAAAATTGCATAAGTTGCACACCATCCCATCCCAAGGTTAGGTAGATGTAGGTTTAAAAAAGAAGGGTCTATCATTAGACGAGGCTCAAAGTGGTTTATGAAGAAAGGATGTATAATTAAAGGGTGAAATGAGATATGATGTGGCTACAAGGGGTGCCTCAAATCATTGGTATACCTTGTGCTTAATTCGACATGGATTATTTTTTTTTTTTAATGCAATGTAATGTGATGATCATATATAAGGAAATAAATGCTCATTTTTATTAAAAGAAAATAAAGAATCTACAAAATTAATCTAAGGGAAAAGAAAAGGTGCCTATGCTAGACTTATTGGGGGAAAGAGTAAATAAAAAAGAAATAGAAAAAAGAGGTCACGAAATCTCATCGTTGAAGCTCGCCTGTTGTCTGGTGTCATTCGCTTCATCATCACCCAGTCTTCTCGCTAGCTAGAGGCAATGGGACCTTGTTTGCTTCTATGAGATCTTGAATGAGATTTTGAAACCTGTACCATTCATCAGTGGTATGACCGTTTCCTCGATGGTACTTGCAATAGGAGTTTGGATTCCATCTCGAAGATCGATTTTCTGGTGTTGGATCCTCGGTAGGGCCAATAGGTTTGATTAATCCTCGATCGTAGAGACGATCGAAAGCAGCATCGTAAGTCGTTTCGATGGGTGTGAACTCTCGCCTGGGTTTCCTTTTAGATCCTTGATTGTCCATGGCTAAGACACCACTATGGTCAAAGGTACTAACATTATTACTAGAGTGGGCGTTTTCGAAAGAAGAAGGATTATCGTTCTTCTTTCCTTTCCAGCCACCGTGGTTACTATTGTTAGTAGCTTTTTGCTTTGCGAGGTCATCTTCGATTTAAAATCCGATGTCATAAATGGCCTTGAAAGTATTCAAATTGTGTTGATATTTCAAATGCTTCGAATACTTCTCTTGAAGATTCTTGATAAACATCCTCACAGACTCCTTTTCGGTGGGGACCTCAATCATCTTGGCGGAAGTTTCCCTCCATTTATTAAAGAAAGAAGTAAAACCTTCATTCTCTATTTATCTTAGCATCTCAAGTTGTCTATAATCGGTTTCAACTTGAATATTGCACTTGTATCTATCAACGAAAGCGTTTACTATCGATTCCCAGGTAGAGATTTTCTCCTTGTCAAGGGAGAAGAACCATTTTTGGCAAACGGTTT
Organism: Chenopodium quinoa; assembly: GCF_001683475.1. Lineage (NCBI taxonomy): Eukaryota > Viridiplantae > Streptophyta > Magnoliopsida > Caryophyllales > Amaranthaceae > Chenopodium > Chenopodium quinoa. The sequence goes on from NW_018742345.1 coordinate 6,447,156, forward strand.
CAAGAGATAGTGGGAACAGAGAGGGGAAAACCTTCTTATCGATACCCTTAATACTCATTATGGTTTCAAAAGCTCTTAGATGAAAGTAAGGGTTGTCCGTTGGCTTGAATTTTGGGATGTCGTTGGCATTGAACTTCTGCGGAAGAAGATCTTTATCCTCCGAGACCCCTTGTAATGTAAGCTCTTGAAACATGTAATCGCTAGACACCTTGCTTAGGCTCTCTTGCATAAGGTCATCGATCTTGAGTGCAAGAAGCTTCAGTGTCCCAATCACGGTAGTTAGTTGGTTCTTAAGATCATGGACTTCTTCTTGAGTTGCCATTATCTTCTTAGCCTTCCTCTTTTGACGAATCGGTTTATCAAAAAGCGAGACCTAAATAAAGAGGTTGTCCTTGATTAATCGCCCTTCTCTCCTTGACCAAGTACTGTGGAAAAGGAATTTGGGGATACTTATTGTTAATTATTTGACTCAAACTTTATTCAACATGCAATGGATGGAGGAAGTGAAGAAAGATTGGAATAGAATGTGAAGAAGATTTAGATGGAGGGATATGAAGAATTAGGAGTAGAATGTACCCCCAACTCAAATGACGGAAAGACCGACTCATGCATGAACCTAAGACATGGTCAAGGTGACATATACTCAAAGTGTATGCTAAGACTAGTGAGTGTAGGTGACATGTTGAGACTCGTGTCATGGCCATGTGGCTAGACTATGTGACTAAGACTCGACTAATGACTCGACAAGGTGGTATTGACAGCGAAAATTAACTGAATTAATTACCAAACTGGTTAATTAGACACTAGGTGATGATTCGACCAATAATCCGAAATGTCGGCAAAACAACAGGACTGGCGTCACACCATGGAGCTTGGCGCCAGATGAAAGAGCTGTCGTCAGGCGCTACACTTCATAGTGTGGCGCTACAGCTCTGACCTTGGCGCCAATATTGGAGCTTCGGTCTGGGACTGTTTTCGGTTTTATTAGTCAATTGGGGTATGCCTAAAGTCATACTAGGTCAATTCTAATTAAAATATTAGACATTAATGACTCAAATTAATTAATTAATTAATTAATTAGGCAAAGTTCTTTAAGCCATTAATTTATTTAGTCTCAACACAAGTCAAACAAACGGTTAAGAGAAACATAGAATATATGCACAACAAAATGATGCACAATTAGTCAAGTAGGCACAATATGATGCAATGAGTTTGCAACCTAACTATGGCTCTAGTTCTCTAAAGTTCGGGATATGGTTTAGTCAAAGAGGGTCCATGGTTAATTGTCCGGATGAACTGCGCGGAAGCCTAACCATGAAGGGTTGGCGCGAGTGGATGGGACACCGCGAGCTTTAGAAAAAACTCGCTTCCATGGTTTGGTGAATTCAACATCTCGGATGTACCCTTTGTTGCACGGAGCATTCAATCAGGTAGATGGAGCATGAATTCCCAGAGGGTTATGTCCATATGTAGAACACATATGGGTTTCAGAAAAGTGAGAAAAAATTCAATCAGGAAGTAGGATCGAGCAAACAATACGAAAAACCGGACGAAATTAGAACGCATATTTCTTGCTCGGTATTGGGGGAAATTGGCGCCAGCAATCAGAGACTGGCGCCAGCTTTTAACTGTAGCGCGTGGCGCCAATACTGGCGTCTGGCACTAGGACTAAAATGCTGGCGCCAAGCTTTGGCCCCTAACGTTACATTCCACATGCCTCAACAGCTTTCTGTGCTCGATAAAATTTTCCGGTTTCGCGCGGTGTTATTTCAGTCCTAGTTGTGAAAAACATTTCTCAAATTTCCTACATGTAAAATCCTATGTTTTTAACTCATTACGGATGGTCTTTCCAATGAGATATTTTTTATGCATATGAAAAAATGTTAATCAAAATTACGCACATGAAATACTTAGAACGTTTCGAGTCTCATCCACTCATTCTAAATCATTGCCGAAACAAATTCAGGAATTAAAATAGAAATCCTCCCTAGTGGAGTCGCCAAAAAACTGTGGGGAATAATTTCAAGCCTTTAAATCCCACTAGCTTGAACCCCACTGTGATCATACACTGAAGTACGGTGGCGTCCGAAAGGGAAGAAAATAGAGCAAAAGAGTCTCCAACAAGTTATAGGAACTTGTAAACCATTCACGAGGTGAAGGTTATACCCCTTAACGATCCAAGAGATCGTCAACTCCATAAGGTCTAGAACCAAATAAGGGTTCGGGGATGAAGGTACAAATCCAACCTAAAAGAGATTGAACCTGCAATCAATAGGATTAACTCTAAACCTGTTTATCTATGTTGGTTAAATATTAATGCACAAATAAATCTATTATTGGCGATCACTTGAATTATAATCAAATTAACCCTAACAAGATTATTAAATATCTTAATAAGCGTGATTACAAGTACAAATTCCTTTTAAACATGCATCAAAGGCGTGATCAAGCAATAATTATCATCAAGCAACATAATAAATAATCATAATAATAATTATAATAAATAAAATAATCATCATCAAAATAATGATAATAATATTCATAATCATCATAATCATAAGTTATAATAATTATAATCATAATCATGTTCATGTTAATATTAAAGCATAATAATAGTAAGATCCTAGGAATGATACTAACATGATTAATAACAAACCCTAGCATGTCACTAAGCAATTAAAATCAAATCTTTAACCCTAACATGATACTAACAATCATAAAGATTAGGAACAACATAGGAAGCATCGCAGGAATCATATTTAATATTAAAGTTACCCTAGACATGATACTAGGAATATCATAATAACAATATAAACATGATGTCTACCTCATAATATCAATAAATCAATTAAAGTACTTACTTTGATGCCTCGTACCTCTTTCTAATAACAAAATACACACGTTAGTAACTTCAAGGAAAATAACAAATGAACAATTAAATTAAATAATTGAAAGAGAGATTTGGGACCAAACCCTCAGAAATTAAAACCTTTCACATCTAGGGCGAAGGCAACCTCGAATATGGCTAGGTGTTTGTAGATCTTGGGAATGCGGAATTTTGTATGTACAAGCAAAGTTTAAAGAAAGAAAAAAAGAATTGATGAATGCTAATTAAAACTGATTGTAGATGAGTGTAGATGAGAATTGATGATGAATGAATTGGTGATAAATGAATCGGTGATGAATGAATGAAGAAAACGGAGTTTTTAATACGATATTTATAGAGAAAATCAGCCAAAAAGATAAATTAAACAAAACAGTCTGACGCACAAAAAACACAGCTGGCGCCAACCCTGGCTAGCTGGCGTCAGGCACCAACACTAGCTCCAGGCGCCAATGGCTAGCGCCAGGCCTGGCGTTAGGCACCAAGCTTAATTTTAACGCGTTTTCGAAAATCAGATAAGTTTGTCGTACTAGAGGATAAAATCATATAATTTCCTAGAAAATGCTATTTGATTTTGATTAAAACTCTAAAAAGTCAACAAAAGTCAATTTATCAATGCTAATTGAATTAGGATTGAAAAGAATCTTCTAGAAGAATCTAGAAGACTAAAACCATTCCTAATTGCATTAGGAATGATAAATCATATTAAGCCCTCCCCTAGATCATTGGGCCGCATATAAAGCTCAAACCTAGCCCAGTTTAGTAAATTGGCCATAACTTCCTCAATATTCATCGGAATTGGACTTATAATATATCGTTTGAAAGGTCTTTGCAAGCCCCATCCAACTACACTACTACTGGACCCATATCATGAACAAACCAAACTGGATTGGTTTTTTTCTTAAAATAAGTTTTCAAAAACAGAGAGAAGAGAAAAGAATTAAAAACTATCCGCAACACTAGACTTTCAACACTTTCGCTTCGTTCGATTATGATTCGACGTGAAAGGTACTCATCAATGGGTTTGGTTTTGGGGAGACAAAAATGGGTGTCTATACCTTAATATTTTTCATGACATACATACCTTCCATATTCAATTACACACAATCACCTTAATATCAAAACTTTCCTTAATTCTTTTACTCACTTCTCCAAGTAATCCCATAAACCCTACTTACCATGACTCTTCCCACATTTTCTTACCATAATTCTTGCATGAGATAGCCTATAAAAACCCCTTCATACCTCTCACATTCTTCACACCAATTCGCTTCTTTTCTACTCCTCAATTTTACACAAATCATCCCATTTATCTTTGAAGCCAATTTTTGGGAACTTCTGGTCAGTTTTTGGGGATTGACATTTCACAAAAGATTGTTTATCTCAAACAATTCTTGAGGTTAGGCTCAAGAATAACCCAATTCGGAGTTATATAGAAGGAGTTATAGCCTCTGCAAGTTCTTCCTATTCTTTCCGACGAAAATTCATTTCTCTTTTAACCTTTTCCTTTATCTTTTTCGTGGTTAGTTTTCCAAAATACAAATACCTATTTCAAAGATTTTATTTTATATAAAATTATTATTTTAAAAGAGTTTTATAGTCCATGCACATTAGATTTGATTTTATGTTGTGATAACCTTATGGTTATATTATTTGCAAGGTGTATTCGTGATTGAACCTTTGAAAGTGCGAAGTCTTGATTGATATTCGGAATCAATGTTCTTGAGGTTCTTTTCGTGAGGTTTTTCTATCAAGGATAAAGGTACGTTTAGGTGGCTAGATACCTTTGAAAGTGATTGGTTTGAATAACAAGTTTTACATGATTTGATTAGTGATTGAATTAAATTGATTTGAATTATGATTTTGAAATAAATTATGTTTGAAGGTATTGATTTTAAAAGTATTTTGAATTATTGGTTTTTAAATCATGTTTTGAATGGTTTGGATTACTTATCGTGTTTAAATAAAGGAATTGATTTTTAAATGGTTTGTTGAATTAAATAAAGGTTTTTCAAGGAAGAGTTGTTGATTTTGAAAAGTTATTAATATGAGATTTTATTCTCAAGTATTTATTTACAAGGTTTGATTTTGAAAGCATGTGGAATTAATTAAAAAGGATTTTGAATTATATTGGAACTATTGGATATTAAAAGGATTTATTGAACCATTGAATTATTATTATTAATGCTTTAAAAGCGTGTTAGTAATCCCACTATGTGGATTTAGTTTATTGATAAGGCCTTGGAATTTGTATGACCAGGTCTTTCCTCAAGAATAGCCTAGTAACATAAGGAGACTAGCTTGGGGGGTGTGCACACTTGGGTGAGGAATTGGATTAAAAGGAATTAGTTCTTAATAAGGGAATTGATTTTATAAACTATTATTTTGAATATTGAATCTCTAAAATCGATTTTGGAATAATTTTGAATTTATTGGATTAATAATTGGAATTGGTTTTAAAAGCATGTTTACAAATAAATTGAGTTTACACTATCTTGCACTTATCGTACATAGCATAATTTGCTAATCCGTATTTCTTATTTGTTTTGGTTCTTCTTGTTTACCGTAATGGTAAGCAGTGTTGACTATTTTTAGGTGGAGTCATGAATGGCATATGGGAGTCCCGAGATTTGCTTAACCTAGTTTAATAATGTTGGTTTTTTGTTTATTTTGATTAATCATAATAATGATACTATTTTTATAAGTATTAATAAAAGAAAGTTGAGTTTCCGCTACAAGTTTTGTTATTGAGTTAAGTAGTTTGAGTAGCCTTGTGTAATCACGCGGCAGTAATACGCCCAAGTCTATCTCTACGGTATATCTAGACGTATTATATTGGTATTTTCGTAGAGGGAGATTTGGGGGTGTTACACTTACTCAAGTGAAAAATCCTAAGTCATGCCTTGGGTATATTTATAAGAAAAGATAAGATTCCTCGTGAATTCCACTCATCTTTCAATGTGGGACTTTTTCACAAAAAAATCCCACATGAAAAGATTGTTGAATTCAATCCTTAGTTAAATATATTAAGTAACAAGTGTCACATGGTTAGGTGATGACAACTTCCTTACTTGCTCCCCAAGGCAACTCACATGCATTGTGATCTAACCATGTGTAACCCAACATTGAGCCCCAAGTTGGGGTGGTTGGGCCGCTAAGTTTTTTTCCCATGTTCATGACCCTTTACCCGATTTCACGGCTCATGCCACATGGCGCTGCCATCGTGGCACACTTCCAACGTGGCTACAGCCGCTAGGCGACTGCCAATGTGGCTGCTGTCACTTGGCGGCTGCCAACGTGGCTACCACATGGCACTACCTCATGTGCTTCCACATGGCTTGCTTCAATGTGCGTTTACATGTGGCAAACTCCTATTTGGTACGCTTCCCTAGCCTTTCGCGTGGCTAGGGTTTTTAATTGTTACTTGAAGCATTTTCTTTTCTCGCCAATTCCTAAAATTTGGCTTAACTTTCGTAGCTCGGATTCGACACTCCAAGCTCGAATTTCTGACGTCTAAATATTAATTACTCGAGTGACTATTTAATTCATTCTGAATTAATTTGTTGCGTTAGTTTGTTTGTTACTTGGGTGTAATATTAATTATATATTAATATTACTGATCGAAAGCGGCCTCCACCCAGACATTCCGATCACTTAACCTCACTGAATAATTAGCTTTCTAATAATTTCGAACCCCCCATTGCAATTATTCACTTGTTTGTAGCACACCATTCATTTCAACTTCTTCTAGCCTTAGTTGCTACCTGTCTCGAACATTTAGCGAATTGAGAATAATTTTGACATTCTCAACAATACTGAAATATTCCTTATTCTTAAGGAACTTCACAAAATAAATCTCGGATTTATTTGCTTAACTACTTTGATCATCACCTATTCTAGACTCGATCAAAGTGGGTAATAACTTTAAAAACCTACTTTTGGCCACTTGTCCCGAAATGGAAGTGTGATGATGTTACAAAAACTCGTTCTTCAAGCTAGATCAAAGTTAAAGTGATCATGGATTACGAAATGCATTAAAAAGTAATTTTAAAACTCATATTCAAGGACAAGTATTCTTAGAGCCTTGTCCGATTACTAAATAGGCCAAAAACGTGCTCTTACGTGTTTAAAATTGATTAGTAACGGACCCAAATGCGGCAAATGTGCTGAATTCAATCTAATGAATCTTACATTGTTGAAAATCGAGCTAAAAATATAAAAAAACCATAATAATATTTCCGTGCATGGAAAAAAAAGATGGATGACCTTTTAAAAGTGCTTTCCAACGGTATATAATAAGCCCAATTTTGAGGTAAAACGAAGAAGTTATGATCAAAACACTAAACCAGGCCCTAAAACCAACACCCTTACACTCCAACATCCATATCATGTGATGAACAAGATATTATAAACTATTTCTAATTGCATTGTAAAGTATACATTTAGAGATTTTCAATGATATTTCACACGCCTTAATCCGACTTTGCAATAAAAAATTATTGAAGTTTTAAAACGCATTTTCGTATAAGGCAAACCGCACCTGACGGAACTCCGTGAGTTGCGAACGCCACCTGATGGCGCAACTCTAAAACTAAAAACATAGATTCCTATACTTATAAATAGGGGTCTTCGTTCAACCTGAAAGAGGACAGAAAAATGAGAATTTGAACCCTATATTCTCAAAACCCTAATCTCTCAAGTTCTCTTACTATCATACTACTTTTGTTCTCTCTTAAAATACTCTCTTACTCTAATTGAATCCATTGAAGTCCTTGGAGGTACAAAGAAGAAAGAAAGTCCATAAACTTATTTAACGAAGATTTAACATAAAAGAAGTATGGTTAGTTTCCTAAGCATTTAGATAAATCCCTTTTCTTTTAATGTTTAAATAACTTTAAATTACATAAATAGTTTTGTTCGATCACTTTAAACATACTTTTAATTAATTTAATTCACATAATATTTTTTTGTGTTAATCAAGAGTAGAACTTGAATAATTAAATGATTGTTTTATCACCTAAGTTAAGGCCATCATTGTTTATTTCTTGTTCTTTTCACGAATTTGATCAAATAAAGAATAAAGACTTTTGCAATGTAATTCCCACGTGATTTATGCTTGTAAATAAAATCAATTAACTTACTTTTTAGGAGCCACGATGCATATATTGTTTGGTGATGAAATTGTGAAAAAGGAAGAGCTAGTAGAGGCCGTACTAGGGCTAGAATAGTGAATCCTCCCTAAACGGAACATTATTTTAGTACCCTCGCTCCCTAACTCATTTTTGGTACACTTAGACCAATCTGGGCATAGGTAAACTTACGATTCGTGCTAAATATCCCTTGAACTCTACTTGGGAGAAAGGAATGAATGAGGTTTATGAGTTTTCCTAAAATTCATTGGCGACTCCTACTTGTTTCTTACAAAAAAGCGTAATGATAGTTACAATTCTAATTCAAGGTCCCCCTAGCAATTAGGAATTTAAATCCTAATAGACCTTAACAAGTGTAAAGTCGTAGGCTTTTAAAGGGCCATGAGCATTTTAGGAGAAAGATCCCTTACGATGGGAACACCCACCTTGTAAATGTAATTCTTCCATAATCTCTTGCCCTTTCCCAAGGGTGATGCATCTTTCCACACACGGTGCCAAATGTTTCGGAATTTTTTTGCTCCCTTAGGAGAGTTACGTTACTAAGTCTGGATTCTTGCTATTTGTACCTTCCAAAACAATGGAGACTTCGGGTGGTTGGAGTTTCGCCTTTGACGATCAAGTTAGAATGGGTTCGGCCAATGTAAAAACGTGAATTGTGTGCCTTTGTCTTAGGTTTTAGTGACCTAGACATGTGGGCCGTGACGTTTTACAGCTGTCTTAGAAATTGGGCCTTGAAGGATGCTATTTCCCTTTGGGGGTATCTGCCTACCATGTGTCGTAATCTGATTGGTCCATTTGGTAACCTTCCAAGAGTGCCACGTGCCACACTATGAGTGGTCCATGTGGTAGGGTAAAAATACCCAAAACATATGGGAAGGGTGGACATTACCGAGAAAGTTTTTGAGATCACGATTTGCAAATCCAACACTAAAGATGCTGATGTTCTTATCTTCAAGTAATCCAAGTTAATTAGCTTCCATCGTAGCAAACCCATTGTTGGCAAGCTGGTTAATGTTACTCAAATTACCCTGATGCTACTAAATATGATGATATGTTTTTCATGATATTTATTTATATTAAATCGACCCTAAATTATTATACAATTAAGGCTTTATTGTTGTTTGTTGTTGTTGTTAGTTGTATCATGTTTTTAATCATATAATTTGTAATGTGTATAAAATCCTTCAGATAAAACGTTCCAAGAATAGAGTTTCTACTTCTGGCTATGTTTTGTGATGATAATTAAAAACTTCAGTTTTCTTGGTTTATAATTTCTGCTTGTATCCATGAATCACATTGAAGAATAAAAATAAATGATGTTTGTTTTAGTAGTAAGAAAGAATGATTATTGTTTTAATTTAATTTATTATTAAATTACTCATTATAATATTATGTTACATTTCTCTTTAAATCCTTTTCAACAATGCTAACACAAAGTAGCAGAACTTTAATTCCTTTTGATCATGGAAAATTAGTGAAGCTGGGTAAATTCTTGTGTTGATTGTTTCAATTCTTGAATATTCTTCCAACTTCTAAACTATTAATTTCTTGATGGATTTGGATTTTCGTGAATATTATATTGGCTGAGAATTGTGCTTGTAGTAACATCATATGTGTATTGATTTAGTTGAAGTATAATTACTAACTAATTATGTTTGATTAATTTGTCCGAGAATCCTATATTGCAACATGACCATGATTAAGAGATTCATTAATTTGAGAGTAATTAAGTTTATTAAGATACGCCATTAAACTTTGGTTGAGCTTTCTCAAAATTATTATTTCAAGAAGTGATCCTGATATTAAGTACGATGTAGATTTGTTGGAAATGGATGTGGAAGTTGAGAGAATTCTTGAATTCATATTCTATTATGAGGCTACTGTAACTTCTGAGATTCTAAGGGTTATAATCGATTAACTCGAAGAACCAAAATGTCTCCACTAGGTCCTTGTCTCATTCTTTCATGTGTTAGTCTATCAGATCATGAGCATATAATTGGCTTACTATGGTGTTTTCTTTTTGTCATTAGTTTCATCGAGCAATGCATAGAAAATTGTGGTTATCTACGCTAGTGAATATGATTGTTGGATTAACTATGAAGCAATGAAGATAATGCTCAAATCTCATAATCCGCATGAACAATTGACTAAAAAATGGTTTATGTAACTGTAATGGAGTATTTTTCCTTCTGTATTTTGTAGGTTGTTGGAAAAAGGGGATTGGAATCAGAGCATCACGCATGGTTTAACATGAAACATATGCCAGCAGTGAGGAAAGCATCGTTTTTGGCTTCATGTCTTCTAATGTTTTTCTTTCTGAAATAGCCGATTATGTCATATTGGGATTCTGCCTCCGAGAACTTGGTGACTTGTTGTTTATCATTAAAGTCGTGATGATTGTGAAGAACGCTTACAGGGTTGAATTAGGTGATGCGGAGGGGATGGAAGATGACAGTGAGGAGATGAAACTAGATTTACCTCTTTAAGTAGTTTCTACTTTGTATTTATTAATTATAGTGAAGTTCCTTGAATGTGGAATAGGAAGTGTAAGTAACTTTGTATACACTAAACAAACAAACTAGTAGTTTTTACTTGATAACAAGCTTTAAAATTGGTTTAGATAATCAGGTTTATGGTGCATTAAACATATGACGTGCTTGCTCAATGCATCTTTGTTTCGAAAATTTTAAGAATGTGATATTGTTCAATAGAGTATGACAAGTTGAGATATAGTGGTGTTCTTCATTTTGTTTTGTCCTGAAAAGTGATGATATTTTCTTATCTGTTGTAAAATTGTGATACTCTATTCAGTTCTATAGGACTATTAAATCTTAAACTAATTAGATATTCATGTGTTACCTAGTGAAACCACAGTCCTAAGTTTAAACACGCTGTGTAGTTTTACGAGACATTTTTAGAGCATTTGTCTTCTAACTCTGAAGTTTAAGTTATCAGCATTTTTTTTTGTTGAATTCACTAACATCCAAGGACCACTCTAATACAAAATCACTTCTAAGACCACCTAAATACCCTTTTCTCCCCTTCCATCTTAGTTTGTTTAAGTTTTAACTACCAACTCTAAAATATTTTACATTCCAGTACACACCCCACTGACTCTGCTATCTGTTTCAACAGAATAACCTCTACCTTGAATCCAACATTACCACAATACCACAACATATAATTTATATTTTGCTAAAGTCATGTAACAAACCACAAATGTATTTTGTTGATGTAGATAAGCATTCAATTCATAAATGGAGACATAAGGCATACTTGGATAATTTTATAATCAATAATCAGAATGTTGCCTTAGTTACCGATGCTATTCATACCCTAATGTGTCGTATTATATTCCACCAATTACGAACATGAGCAAATCAGATCTTGTCAAAGTTTGTGTGTTATTTTTGTTTGCTCTTCATGTATATATACTCATAGAAGACAATAAAAGGATTAATTACAACTCATTTATATAGTTGACATGATAACAATTTAAAGATTGAATTTTGCTGCATCTCTGCTCTAGGAAACAAACTAGAAAGAAATAACTTAAAGTAAAAGTTGTAGTATTAAGCTACTATGATATACACTCAACGAAAAAACACTTAAGAATATAGTCTACTCGGATCCACCCATCACATTGGATATGTGGATTTTCTTTCACATCTATCATTCACCTTTAATTAACCAAAAATTCCGTTCACCAAAAATCTATGTGGAAAACATAACAGTTTAATACCTAAAATTTCTTTGCTACATAATGTTTGTACAATAACATATATGGTCAATATGGATTCATTTGGCAGTGACCATATCTTAATTTGCTATCCAATATATATCACCAACAAACTAGTGGAATTTATAGCCTCCAGTGAGTTTAAGAAGTTTTTTGTATTCAATTCTATATATATATATACCTGGCATGCATAACGAAGTGGTAAATAAACATAGAGGTTTCCACTGCCTTCATTATATTAGTGTAGCGATTCTAGTGGACAAAAAAACAAGGATAGAGAGCGCTTTTTTCATGCCACAAAGACCTTAAGAAAACTAATGCATTCCTTGCAATTGATCACATGTCTGAAATATATAATAGCCTAACTTGGTGCATGCATCGTCTCTATCCAACCTTTAGTAGGAGATTGAGTAGAGAGCCTAGAAATTAATCTTGTAGGGGCACATTCAATAACTGTTGGAGCTTTAGGGTGAAATAGTAGTGTGCATGAAATTGTAAGGTATTCTATGCCAAACTTTGTCCATCAAATTCCTGTGTTCTGCAACCCAAGTGTCAAAAGACTTTAAGTTCTGGTAGAGTTCTTTTGTCGGGACTTTTTCTCTTATTAAAACCTCATTTTAAGATGATAGGAAGCCTATGTCTTGCTCAAACACCTTACTATGGAAGCTCTAGCGTGGTCAAGATATCTTGAAATCCTAGTCTAGAAAACTTTTATTACCAAGCTAAGAGATCTCCCTCGCATTTGGTGGTGTTTTTTGGGTCATCCACACCCACAAGACTCCTTCATAGTCTCCCAATTAATAAGTCCTTGTACATGCTTGTTTCAAAACTGTGGCTCTTGCCGGTAGCTGTTAATGAATATTTATAAAAGAAACTTTTAAAAAGCCTACATTAGTAAGTATGGTATAAAATGTTTTTCTTTTCAGTATTGACCTGAGGTATCTTCACGCATTTTCCTTCGCCTTCAAATTGCCAACTATGGCATAAGCATTCCAACCTCCAATCAACCAATTTCCCTTCGAAAAGCTTGGCTAGCCTAAATCAAGAAACACACTATATTAAGTTCACGGATACAAGTTTGGAAAAACTAGTTTAAACAATTCTCAAAAGTTTAAATTCTAGAATGCTAGTATAAACTTTCAAGTACTCTATATGCAGTTTGAATTATTTGACGTACAATCATATATTGAGTCCATTAATTAAAACATCATTTGTTTGGTGGGAACCCTAATTCTATATCTATATACAAATATACAATTAACTTAAGCACTAGTAAATATGTAATTAATTGGGAGAACCTTGCCTTTCTTTAATTAAGGTGATGTCTAACGTTAGTTTAACTACTTGAGTCATTTTGTTAAAAAAATTAAAAGTTAAAAACTTTTCAAAAATTTAATTCACCTACTCATCACTCAAACATAGAAATTCCACCCCAACATAAGTTATGAAAGTACTTTAACGTCCAGAATAAAACTGCACTAAAATCCACAATTTTCAAATAACTTTCTAATTGTAGCCAATCATTTCTTGATTTGGTAACATCATTTCTCAATTAAAAATGAAAACTTTATGACCCAATCATCTCATAATTGAAATGAGAAAATATAAAATAAAATATTAGAGTCAGTAAAAGAAAAGATTTGATCTTTCAAATAAAATATTATCTAATGATCAATTGTAGCTAATCATTTTCATGAATTGATAGCATTTTCTAAGGCAAATTAAAAAACTTCATTACCCAAAATTTTCATATATGAATAAAATGAGAAAAAAAAACAAGAAAATAACTATTAGTGTTAACATTGAAATGATAAAAAAAATGTTCAATAGTAGTGTTAACACTTATAAAGATTGGATCTTATTTATGAGAATTGCAATAACAACAAAGTCGGCCTTTTAATTTTGGTTCGGCTAGACATGAATGAATGTAATGAATCAGAAAAGAAGTAATGTTCAATTAAATTACCTATGAGGACAATGATCTACATAGAACCTGAATTTACCTAAAGCATCACTAAAGAGTACAAGTTGTTTATGGAAGACGGTTAATCCCAAAGAAGCATCATCTGGTGCATCTTTTGTTAAGTACAGTGGATACCAATCCACTATTTAATCATAATCCACCACATGTCTTCCTTCTCTTCTTACTTGTTCTTGACTAGTGGGTCCCACGAACACATCACTTTCCTCCTCTTCTTCTTCTTGTTCTTCTTCACAAGTCTTCTCTTCTTCTACTATAGCAGCAACAGAAGCAACATCATATATTGTAATTGCACGAACTTTATTTTATGATGATGATGATGATTATCTTAAGGGGTTTGTAATTGCATATACAAGATGATTATGAAAGTGAGAAAATTTGATGAAGGAATTTGTGAAAGGCAAAGTAATGGGGCGGTGGGTATAAAGAAGATGTTCGAGAAGAATACAGGTTTTGAACGAGAATTGTAGTATGGAAGAAATGCTTGCAACATTACCATGATTTTTGGTAATATTTTATTGATTTTTACAAACCAGAAAATGTGTAAATGTGTTAGTGCTATATTTATGATTGAGAGTGAGTACTATGTGGTTGAGTTTGTGTGGAAAGAGGTAGAAAATGTGGGAACATTTTCAGAGAGTAATTGAAAAGTAATTGAGTTTGATGCAGGAGTTTTGGCCAAATGTGTGGGAAGCTCTTTTTAGTTTGTGTTCAAATTTTATTCTTACATATGTTTTGGTTAGATTTAGATTTATTTTTTTAGACTAGTGTAGGTTGCATGAATCAAAAATATTTTTGCTCAATTTGCAATTTTGCACCGTTCTTTTATTATATTTTGGAATTGGAAAAACCAACCTCAATCTTATGTGTCGAGATTTTTATAATATAAATACATTGGTCACTTTTTACGCTAACTGCATTACATTGAATTGAATTGTAATGTAAAACACAACTAAATTAAAAAATAGTTTTAAAGAGCAAAAAGTAACATCCTATACATAACTTAGTGGAACAATAACATAGGCTAAGACGCTAAGTTCACACTCATACTTTTACATATACGTTGTATATAACTTTTGATAGGAATGGTGTCCCTAGAATAAGTGTATTTTTCCGATAAAGGGTTAAGAATTATTAGAAAGCTAATTATTTAGTAAGGTCAAGTGATCGGAATGCCTGGCTGGAGGCCACTACCAATCACTAATATTAATGTATAATTAATGTTACAGCTTAATTTAAGCCGAACCCTACGTGTCACACCCAATCAAGTATCCGATCCGTGATGACGAATTGATCAGAAAGAAATTAATGAGTCATTAGAATATTATGAGCATGGACGTCGAAAGTCGAGCTAGGAGCGTCAAAATTGAGCGTCTCAAGTCGAGTCGAATTTAGGAATTGACGAGATGATAAATTAAGCAATCAATAAGTCCAGTCGATCATGCCTTATGTGCAACACAAGGCTTGGCAGGCTGACAAAGCATGCAAAGCAAGCCGTAACTCTAGCCGCACCATCGCAAGGCCAACATCACACATGTGCGTGCTTGAGCCTCGCATATCGCTGCATGGCTATGCGGGCTTGCTAGCAATGCTAGCAGCTCTAGTTGCACACAAGCACACTAATATCCGACATTGCATGCTTGGCTTGATGCGTCCATGTGCGGGCTCGTGAATGGCCATCAAGTTGTGGTGCGCATGTGCCTACACAACAGAACCCAGCAACCCGCATCAATACGTTGCTTGCTAGGAAAGGCCGCCAAGGCTTGCGGCCAGCAGCTTGTAACCACGCATAGCGTGCTGGGCCTAAGCGCTGCCAGCCAGTAGGCCTAACCAAGGGGTAAGTTGCCAACGTGGCATCCTTAGCACCCAAGGGTGGTTGCGGTCGGCTAGTGTGCCATGATTGGTTCTTAGTGTGAGGGGCGGTTTCGTGAGGATCCTTGGGGAGAGAGGAAATGGTCCTCTCCCCTTGATGGTCCTCACCTACCCCTTCATTCTTGTTATGCCACTTGTTGATTATTGATTGCTTTGCCTTTCTTTTTTTATTTTCGATTTAAATTTAAATAGAAAAGGGGATTTTACCAAGTCTCCCACATTGATGAGACAAAGGAATGTTCATGGGATTTTCTCTATAAATACCAAGTTTTCGGATTTAATGAAATCCAATTTGAGTTGTGGGCTTGAAAGAATCACCAAAAGCGTGAACACTTTCGCTCATAATACTCTAAGCACTTTTGGTCTAGCCCTTGATAATCTCCGGGTTAGGGTTCGTACGGGTCGTGCTTTTGGGTAGACTTCGTAGGAGGTTCTCGCATTTACGAAACTCGAGTAGCTTTTGAAGTACGAGCTCTTTAAGGAGTGAAGCACGCTACAACGGTAAAGTCTTGGGGTTAATTAATTAATATGATTGTTAATTATCTTATCAATTATGTTAAATAATATGCTTGATTATGTTATCAATTATGTTAATTAATATGCTTATTTTTAGTTGCATTTATTATGTGCAAGTCTTGGGGTTGGGTTTTTTTTCCGCGTGGTGTTGGACCTCACGTAACCCAACAGTGGTATCAGAGCCTTGCTCATTCAAATTTTGTAACTATTTTTCAAGGTGATTTTAATGGTTTTATATTTCTTGTTATGCTTGATTCCTCGGATTATCACCCACGCAAATTCCTCGGATTGTTAGGTTGCTTGTGGAGCCCGCATGTGGCTGCCAAGGGTGCGGGAAAGTGCATCGGTTAGGTGTTGCTCGAGCCATGTGTGTGGAGCATGTGCATGCTTGGTGTTTCTTTGTTGCTGATAGTGTGACGATGTGCGGTAGGCTACTGTGAGGAAGCATAGGCCCGCACAGCAGCAAGCCCGTAGTTGTCATCACGAGCTAAGTCGTCACGAGCACGCCTCGTAGGCAGGTTTACGCGTATGCGGTGCTGTAGGTTATGGAGGGACGCTTGCTGCAGCCGTGGCTGTGTAGGTGAGCCCGCACAAGAGCACCCGAGCCCTTGGTGCCTAGCACACCGAGATAAAAGGATTGATGCTAGACACTAGGTCGTTTAAGGGCTATATAATTATATGTTATTTTGCCGATTTGATAAATTTAATTGTGTTTAAATTATTTTAATTAAAAATGGAGGCTAGACCTCGAGTTATGAGCGGCATTTGAAAATATTTTATTTGGTAAAATTACGGGTTTACAATTTTAATTAATCGAATAATAAAGATGGATGCGAGTGAGATCTTCATTGTTTATTGCGTTTAATCACGTAATTGATTAATAACTTTTACTAGTTTTATTAGACTCATTAATCGGATTAACCACCTTAATTAGTTACTATTTTACGTGAATGTTGCATTGTTACTTGTTTTTGTTGTTAAATGCATGTGCCATTCACATATAGTGAATGGATGAATGGAATGTATATTCTTTCATTGAATTTTATAAAAAATGGAACCTAGTGGGGCCCGATTAGGATAGAAAATATGGAATGCGATCCATTATGTATTTTTGTAAATCTAAATATGGTCTGCGAATTGTTGCGTATACTTGTACCATCATGTTTAGATTAATCCTAGTCGTAGTTACTAGTAGTTGCATGAATGATGGTGATGTTTTGAAGATAACGTTTCTTTGAAGACGAAGCCTTAAAGTTGCAATATAGACCCTTGAAGACTTAAAGATTCAAGGGCTCATGCTAAGTTCCAAATGCATCTTTTTCTTAAGCTTTTAACATATATTTATGCTTAATTATATATGAATGATATGATAGATACATGTTTAGGATTTCGAATGTTGAGATGATTAATTAAGTTCACTTAAATCAACTAACATAGAAACCCTAGGTCTCTAAAATATTGAGTCAAATTCGCTATTCCAAAAATGACAATTACCGAACAATTGAGAATAGTGATGGGCTATGCCAAAGAGAGACATCACTACTTTCCTAGGAACGTGAGGTATACACGGAGTACATGTTGATTTTTGGTTAAACTCAACAATACCAGTAAGGAGACCTTAGATGTCATGACAATGGAGATAAACGACATAAAGCATTAGATGCGACGTAATATTGAACCATGAATAGCTTAGAGATATTAGCAAAGAGTTTCTTACCTTAGAATAATAAGTGTTTAGAAAAGCCAAAGCATGCTTAATCACTCATCTCATTGATTCTTTGGATCTTAGACTCGTTTTATTCTCGCCAAATGGGGAAAAATTTAATGTGTGGATAAAACACATGAATGCTTTAAAATCCAAACTTATACTTTCATGAATGTTTTTTCATTTCAAATTCTTTCAATGGTAGAATCATGTCTTTAATTAACACCGACAACTATTATATGTGCCTGGAACTCCAGGAGAAATAGGCATTTTGTGTAAATTTGACAAATTTCAAGGAAAGTGAAGAACAACTTCGAAAAACTGTTTAGAATTATTCCATGGAGTACATTCCTAACACTCCCATTCCAAGCTTCTTTGCCAAGGGTATCATGAGTAATGAGACTCATGAGAGTTGGCCCTTGGATGGTAACAAGGTGACACTTTGACATATATTTTTGCTTAATTATATATGAATGATATGATAGATACATGTTTAGGATTTCGAATGTTGAGATGATTAATTAAGTTCACTTAAATCAACTAACATAGAAACCCTAGGTCTCTAAAATATTGAGTCAAATTCGATATTCCAAAAATGACAATTACCGAACAATTGAGAATAGTGATGGGCTATGCCAAAGAGAGACATCACTACTTTCCTAGGAACGTGAGGTATACCGGGAGTACATGTTGATTTTTGGTTAAACTCAACAATACCAGTAAGGAGACCTTAGATGTCATGACAATGGAGATAAACGACATAAAGCATTAGATGCGACGTAATATTGAACCATGAATAGCTTAGAGATATTAGCAAAGAGTTTCTTACCTTAGAATAATAAGTGTTTAGAAAAGCCAAAGCATGCTTAATCACTCATCTCATTGATTCTTTGGATCTTAGAATCGTTTTATTCTCGCCAAATGGGGAAAAATTTAATGTGTGGATAAAACACATGAATGCTTTAAAATCCAAACTTATACTTTCATGAATGTTTTTTCATTTCAAATTCTTTCAATGGTAGAATCATGTCTTTAATTAACACCGACAACTATTATATGTGCCTGGAACTCCAGGAGAAATAGGCATTTTGTGTAAATTTGACAAATTTCAAGGAATGTGAAGAACAACTTCGAAAAACTGTTTAGAATTATTCCATGGAGTACATTCCTAACACTCCCATTCCAAGCTTCTTTGCCAAGGGTATCATGAGTAATGAGACTCATGAGAGTTGGCCCTTGGATTGTAACAAGGTGACACTTTGACGAGGAATTCCGTTCCGGACATACTCCGTAATAGTCTTAAGGATCTTGTCATTATGTGTAATGAGAGTGTTCCCTTCGTAGGGGATTCTTCTCCTTAGATGCCTATGGCCCTTAAAAAATCTAGGACTTTACACTTGTTAGGGTGTAATAGGATATGAATACATGATTGTTTGGGAGACCTTGAATTAGAAAAGATACTCTCATCACACGTTTTTGTAAGAAACAAGTAGGAGTCGCCAATGAGTTTTAGGAAAACTCATAAATCTCGTTCATGCCTTTCTCCCAAATAAAGTTCAAGGGATAATTAGCACGAATCGTAAGTTTACCCATGCCTGAATGGGTCTACAAAAACCAGAAATGAGTTCGGGAGCGAAGGTACTAGGATAACGTTCCCTTTAGAGGCGAATCACTATCTTAGCCCTAGTACGACCTCTACTAGCTCTTCCTTTTTCACAATTTCATTACCAAAAAATATATGCAACGTGATACCTTAAGACTTAGTTAGTTAATTTTATTTACAATCTCTAATCACGTAGGAATTACATTGCAATAGTCGTTATTCTTTGTTTAATCAATATTCGTGAAAAGAACAATATAAACAATATTCGCCTTGTCTTAAGTGATAAAACAACTATTAATTATCAAATTCTACTCTTGATTAACGAAAGAGTACTATGTGAATTAAATTTATTAAAATTTAATTCTAGTCTTGATCAAACAACACTATTTATTCAATTAAAGTTATTTAAACAACAAAGGAAAGGAAAAATTGCCTGGAATAATCCGACCTTTGCCTCATCCGCCCAAAATAATCCCACCTATCGATTATTTTTTAATAATCCGACCTGTATAGCTCTTCCGCTTTAAATGGTCCCAACTGGTCATCTAACTTGTTATTACAAGTTACAAGACACGTGTCCGCCTACGATTAGTTACAAAATTAAAAATAAAAATAAAAGAAAAACAAAAAAAACCCAAACCCAGATCCCGGCAGCCCAACCACCGGAACCTACCCAATTCCGGCCACGATATCCCTCTCCCTTCCCCTTCCCGATTCCGGCCACCAATTCCCCTCCCCCTTCCTTATCCCTGCCAACCCCTCCCTCGCCCTCCCCGTTTGTGCCAGCATCAGCCCGCAAAATTCAGTCAACCATGTCCCTTCCGCTCCCCATTCCGGCCACCAAATTTGTTCCCCGTCCCGATATCCCATTCTCTCCCCTAGTGCACCACCGAAACCAAATCCCTAAACCAGCCCACCGTTGGAAACCCCACCTACTTCCTTCTTCAGTCCCAGAATTAATTCCATCCTTCCCCTTACATCGCCACTTCGCCAGAATCGAGTGAATCACCAATTCGAACAACTAGCGATATGGTAACCGTGGGCTGGGTAGAGGAGGTGGTCTGGTTTCGGTGGTGGGTCTACCGAAAGCCAGAATCAAGTAAATCACCAGTTAGACGTCTGGGTTTTTGCGACGGTGGGTTCGTTGGGTAGAGGAGGTGGTCTGGTTTCGGTGGTGGGTCTACCAGGGAAGGTGGCCGTGGGTTCTATTTTTTCAATTTTTCAATTTTTTTTCTTTTTTTCTTTTTTTTTAATATTTGATTAATTTTGTTTTTTATTTATTTTTGACCAATCGCACGGTGACACGTGTGCAACATAATCATAAGTCACAAATGGTAACCTATTAGCCGGTTTTAAGTCACTTGGGACCATTGGTAGCGAATTGGGTATAAAGGTCAGATTATTAAAAAATAATCGATAGGTGGGATTATTTTGGGCGGATGAGGCAAAGATCGGATTATTCCGGGCAATTTTTCCTAAAGGAAAAATGATTTATCTAAGTGCTCATGAAACTAACCGTTCTTTTTTTATGTTAAATATCCGTTTAATGTGTTTATGGACTTTATTTCTTCTTCGTACCTCCAATGACTTAAATGGATTCAATTAGGGTTGGAAATTATTTGGGAAGAGAGAAGAAAAGTAGTATGATAGTAAGAGAACTTGAGAGATTAGTGTTTTGGGAATGCTAGGGATTTAATTCTGATAATTGATCCTCATAATGTCAAATGAAGACCCCTATTTATAGGCATAGGGATCTAGTTTTAGGGTTTTAGAGCCGCAACGTCAAGTGGCGCACGCAACTCTCTGAGTCGCTTTGGGTGCCGGACGCATCTCAATGAATCGCGCGCGCCATGAGCACGCAACTTACTGAGTTGCGATGTGGTGTGCTTTGTCTTATACAAAAACACGTTTTTAAAACTTCCACAACTTTAATGTAAAAGTTTGATTTAGGAGTGTGAGATATCATTGGAAATCTCTAAATGTCTACTTTCTAATCCTGTTAGAATTAGGTTAAAATATTTTATGGTTCAAAAGATATGGCCTTTGGAGTGCAAGGGTGTCGATTTTAGGGCCCGGTTTAATGTTTAATCATAACTTCTTCGTTTTAGCTCGCAATTGGGCTTATAATGTACCGTTGGAAAGCTATTTGAAAGGGATATCCATCTGTATAGGCCATGCACAAAAATATGATGTTTGTTTTATCTTTTTGGCTCGGATTACAACAATGTAAGATTCGCTGGATCAAATCATTGCATTTGACGCATTTATTGGGTCCGTTATTAATAAATTTCAAACATGTATGAGCACGTTTTATGCCTAATTAGTAATAGAAAAAGGCTCTAAGATAACTTGGTCTCAAATATTGGTTTTAACTTACTTCATAATGCATTTCGTAGTCCATAAACAGTTCAATTTTGATCTAGCATGAAGAACGGGTTTTTGTAACATCATCGCACTTCCTTTCGGGAGAAGAGGCCAAAACTAGGTGTCTAAAATTATCCCCCACTTTGATCGAGTCTAGAATAGATGACGATCACAGTAATCATGGAAATAAATCCGAGACTTATTCTGCGAAGTTCTTAGAGAATAGAGAATCTTTCAAAAATGTTATGGATGTCGAAACGATCCTTGAATCGCTATGTGTTCGAGACAAGTAGCTATTAAGGCATGAAAAAGTATTTTCTAGTTTTAGTGCGCTAAAGAGTCTAGATTAATCCTTTGCAATTTGTAGAACGCTCTTTATAAGTAAAGGTTTTCTGCGTGATGTCACGTCAGGAGAAGATATCGGTTTAAAAAATATTAAAAGTGGATAATTTCCTCCAAATCATGTCATCATTGGTCTAAAGTCCCTCGATATGTCATTGAAACTTTAGTAAGATTTTAAAAGGTTTGAAAAGTTGATAAAAGAGTGTTTCGGCTTTCGCAGCCTTTTGGCATTTGCAGCCTTAATGTTTCAGCTTTCGCAGCCTGAATAAAGTTCTCGACACTTTGCTTTTTAAAACGCAATACTCGGTGTCCACAAGATAAAAATACATGTCTCAAGACTGGAGGCATATATCCAAATCCAGTGAGAGGGAAGAAAATCGAAAACTCTATTAGCAGTTTTGTCCACAAGATGAGTACACGTGTCTCAGGTTTGAGGCATGTGCCTACATAGGTGCGACATCGTCTCGCCGCTCTTTCTACAGGGGGTGGACGATACCCTAACTGTCTGGTAAGCTACTAAACTCACTCACTACCATATTTGCTTTCAATAAAGAAGTGTATGTTCCAAAATGGTTCGGCGCGCCTGTCGACTCGTGAGCTAACGCCTAAAGTAAAGTAATTCTACCTTTTAGTTCTGAGAGGTAGATCTTGCAAAGCTGGAGAAGAGGTGAAATTTTTCGCAACACCTACACCATAGAATTTTAAGCTGTATGATAACGCCTTGCATTTTTAGGCTACCTAATAACACCTTCCTTTTTGCCGTGGACGTGAAAAAAGAAGAAAAATCGGATATTTATAACGTATGTACAGTAAAATGACAAACTTGTCTATGGGAGCTTTTGCGTAAAGCACCACTACGGAACGTCTTAAGACACTCTTACAAAAAATGTCCAAAACGTATGCTTAAGGAAGGCACAAAGCACGTTGTGGATGCCCGATGATGCAAAAAACTATCAAAGAAGAAAATAAACTACTAAATGCAAAGCAATTTTAAATGATCTCGATAATTCGTCCATTATTACATCTAACAACGTACAAAACTGTTGGGAAAAATTCAAAACAGATCGAAATCTGAGTACTGGTCTTTTAAGTGATAAGTGTCCGTGCGCAACATAGTAAGTCGCGTCGGCCAGGCGCGCGCAAGAAAATGTTGTGTTGGGATGCCACGTGCAACTTGATGAGTTGCGCGCAACATTTGAATTAGTAAAAGAGTTAAAGAAGCTCGATCTGCAGCTCACTTTCTTTTTCTCCTTTTTCTCCAATTTTTATCACTTTCCATATTTTGGTTATCGTTTAAAGCTAATGAAAGTCAATCTTGCTCGTTTCGTTTTACCAGACTTTGATCTTGGTCGATTAAATGGAGAAATCGAAGGAAGAATCCTAACTCTAAGTTGGGGTTTTCATGAATTTGTTTGTTTGTCGTTGTTTTATGAAATATATTGCAACAAATTTCATGTGAAGCGGTAAAGTATTGATTCTGTATGAGCATATACAAGCATACATGTGTTTGTTTGTTTGGTTTTTTTTTAATTTTTTTTGTTCAGTCTAATTTTAAAGTTGTGCTTGAACTTTATTTTTCTTTTTTGCTCAAATAGACTATACTTGTTAATTTTAATGTAAATTGAATTGTTAAGAACAACAATTATGCATTAAAATTATAAATGAAATTTTGAACTTTGATAATAGCATGAATATGTTCTTGCGAATCATGTTTTTTTTTTAATGCGTAAGTTGCAAAATTGGCTTTGTCAATGATAAAAACAGGCGGTTATTATTATTCATTTATAAAACTGTGATTTCAAGATTTGCACAAAACTATTTAGTTTAGGAAAATCTTGAACACATCATCGAATTAGAGCAGCTTGGTTATATTTTGGGTTCTTAAGCCCCCATTTTATATTTTCGAATGTTGTAATCCCCTGTTTTTGGTGACTTTGATGATTTGTTTGTTGTTAATAATTAGATCCTTTCATGTTGCTAGAAATGGGTCTAAAAATCCTGTGTTTTTTTCTTATGATGATAACAACTAGGATCTTGGAAACAATTAAACTAGTGTGTTTAAATCATTTTTTATCATTCATAGTTTTAACAAAGGAAATTTACTAAGTCTAGTAATATTGGTCATTCATTAGGACAAGTGAGAGGAAAAATGAAATGTTGTTCAAAATTTTCGTCTATTCTTGCTACTTTTGAATTCTTTCTTTTGAGTTCAAATTTTGTCACTGTATTGAAGCTCGAGAAAGTAGATGTAATCCTCCTTGTGAAATTCCAATGTTTGCAACAATGGATAATAATTTTAAATTAAGACCCTTTAATTTAGAATTTCGGAATCTTTTGTTTATCAAGTAACATAATTAATTATCTTGGTCAAATAATAGGAAGTGGTATTCTTCCCTTTGTCATTTAAAGTTATTAAGATAGTTCGTAATAAGCTTTGTGTGACATTGATTTTGCAACATAAATAGCGTGTTCAAATCAGTAAATAGATAGAAGTGGGGATGTCCTGGAATTTTTAAGCCCCCTATTTAAGACAAAGAGTGGAAAATTATTTTATTTTTCGAGTATTTTAGTTGCCAATTTAGAGGGATCATCCCGACTTATCCCCTTAAAAAGAAATGAACAAAAAATACGGATTTGTATAAAAAGGAAAGGGAATCAAACTTTCATATGGGAGAATAAAGAAAGAGAATTAGATATGTTTTGGAAAGCGAGGATTATTAACTTAGTATTTGAATCATCGTGATGACTTAGCAGTGAGGTATACGTGTGATAGTGATAACGATCATTTTTTCATGTAGCGATCATGTTCAATCAATGTTCCTCGCTTGGAGAAGATGGAGATATCCTATGCAGGCGGACATATTAGTTGCTCATGATAAGTTAGAAGACCAATTCTCAAGAGTTGTAAAAGACATCTAAAGTTGACATCGAGGCTAGGTTGTCGATATATCAAATCAATTTATCGTATTAACTCTTTTTCTTTCTAGGCAATGTATATAGAACTTGAACTACCTTGGTAATAAATAGCCCTATTATTAAAAGAAAATAAAATGATTGTTTTTTTTATATAGTCATCTCATTTTTCTTTGCAAAAGATAAGGAAAACATTGAATTTAGTTTGATTCGATTGCCAATAGCTATCAAATCATCCAAATCATTTGATTTTTTTATATGAATTTTTAACCATAACTAACCACTTCCTGCATTTTACATATGGGCATAACCACTCAATAGTAGGTCCATATGTGCGAAGGCCTATGATCGACCATATTTCCGTGGAATGATGAATTTGATATATGGTTATGGTCTACCCCAAGGAGGGCCTTTCCAAGGTTGTAACGTGGTTAGGCTTGGGGTTATAAAGAATGGATAGGCTCAAGTATACTCCCAAAATCCTTTACTTTTAGCGCTTATCAAATTAAAACCTTTCTGCTTTGTATGGCCACTTTATAAATTTGGTGCCTTTTCCTTGTCCTCGATCTCTGTCTTTTTTCTTTCTTTTCTTTTTTTTTTGCAAAGTTTTGTTTTGGGTCTAGAATGATTTTTTCTTTTGTATTGGGTATTTGGGATTAGACTAACTTTGTGTCCCCCTCTTATGATTCATTCCCCCAATTTCCTATTTGTATCTCTTTGCAACATTTCCATCCCAAGGTATGGAATAATGTAGGTTGAATAACTAAGACTCAATTGACAAGGCTCAAAACGGTTGACAAAAATATGGATTTTCTCGAAGGTTAAGAACATGGGATTATATTTATGGAGTTTCAAGTTGCCTCCTCTGTTGGTGAAATCATCATATACTTTCTTTGTGGGCCTAAGATGGGCCTCTTTTCATTCAATACATATTCTAAGAAAAAGCTCATCAAGATTCTTAAAGTGTTGAGTATGTATGCCTTTTTTATATTGCATGTTTGTATGTATATGTTTCATTTAATTCAAGTCAATAACAATAACGAGATTGAAAAGAAAACAAGATAGACATACTTGAAAATAAATTTTTTTATTCATTAATTAATGAGAGTACAAAATAAATAGATATGACAGCATGAATCTCTTAGTCTATCATAAAAAACAAAGGAAAGAAACAAAACAAGACCTAGGGAACTACATCATGAATTGTTGACAACTTCTTGATATTGTGTCTTCGAGCTTTGTCCGTTTCCAACGTAGGTGAAATCCTCTCTAAAAATCAAGTCCATTTATATGATTCATGGTTTCATATATCAATCCCTTTCAATTAATGTTCCCATAGACTTTTTGAAATGTGTCTAAACCAAGGTATTGTAAATGACACTTGTATAGTGGAGACATATTGTCTATGAACTTCGGGACAAGTTCATGATCCAGAGGTCTTTTTGAAATAAGAGCAACCTTTTATCGCCACTTGGAAACGAAGTCAATGAAGCCTTCTTTTTCCCCTTACTTAAGCAATTCGAGATCGCGCAAGGTAGTTGTGAGTTTGATGTTATCTCCATATTGTGTTAAAAACGCTTTTACAACGTCACTCTAAGTGGAAGTTTGTTTTGCATAGAGGTTATAAAACCATGATCTAGCAGTTGGGTCGAATGAAAGTGGAAAAGTACATGCATATAGGCTTAGCTCAACCCCTTTCAATGCCATAATTCCAATAAAGCTCATTAAGAGAGTCCCAAGATTGTCTGTAACCTTAAAGGTTGGCAAATCCGTAGTCAAGAACTTTTCTGGGAGAGTCTTCCCACTAGGTTTTGGTGCAAGCTCATAATTGAAGTACTTATTCCCTGAGTTAGCTCAAAGGAAAACTTTCTCCATGGCCTCTACTCTTTCGGCTCATGCTTTTTCTTGCAGAATGTTTTCTTTTTCTTTTTCTGCTTTTATTTTAGCCTTTTCTGCTTTTTTATGAGCCTTCATTTGGGCTTCTTCTTCTCGTAGGGCCTTTAGGTTTTTAAATTCCTATCTAAGTTTATCCAATGTTGCATTGTCACCCATGATTGGACTAGTATGCGAATGTGGAAGATGATCTAGTAATGTGTGTCACGAGAAATTGAGTACGTTCACTTAAACCTTTTCTGCCAAGCATTCAAAAACTAAATCAAAGTCAAAATGGTTGTTTTATTTCATTTTTTAATCCTTGTGATACGAATTCACTTTAAGCAAGTTTGTTGATGAACAATGTCAAAAAATTCATGAACAATCATTAATGGAATGTCACGATTTGTGTTGACGTCAACAAGGTAATCATCTAAGGATTATACTTTAAATGAATTGTTTTTTAAAAAGGTAGAAGAGAAAGACAAGAAATTTTGTATTGAAAATGCTCATAAAATTTTAGGAATATTAATCACCCCGAACATACTATGGTATTTGTTGATCACTTAGATTGCAATAGAGATCTATATCGTTTTTATTTTTTTTTATTTTTTATTTTATGATTCTCATATTTCTCACCTTTAAAGGATAATATTTTACTATTTGTTTAAAAAGAATGATGGCCTCCGAATGTAAAATCAATGAAATAATTAAATCATTCTCTCGGTTTTATCAATCATTATCTTCTCTCTCTTTTTTTTTGAGAATTATAATAATTTTTTATTTGTATCATACGTGTTTTTTTAAAGAACATTTTTTTCATTCTATTTCTCTTTTTTTTTTTTGTGTGAGGAAAACATCCCAAGTAAGGTTCTCGGGATTTTCTTTTAAACCATAGAAAAGGTAAATAAATTATACTCTTAAATAAAGGTTAATCAATTACAACTAAAACATGATGAATAAGAAAATAGGCACGTTTAGGAATAAACATATTGATAACATCCTATTAAGGGATGCAAATTTTTTATGACGAGCCTCATAAGAAGTAATGTCATTAGTTTGATTATGAATTATGTAAACGAATCATCATAATAAAAAATAGTATCGCGCACAATTTTCTATCTTGAACTAAGGTGGAAAGTGCAACTTTTTTTATTTTTTTTTGCGAAAACGTAAAAAGTTTGATAAAAACATTTTTTTTTTGATTTTTTTTCTTTTTTTTTCGAAAACGAAAAAAAGAACGGTAATTTTTTTTTTTTGAAAAAACAAAAACGACGATCAAAGTAAAGGTAACTAAGTTAGACAACGTTGTTAGCCAAAGAGATATTTATAGCACCTACTTAACGATTAACCTTGAAGCGGTAATATCGTTTTCTTCTTATGATACTGCTCGTAACGAGTCAAAGTCAACGTTGAAAAGTGGGCGCGCGCAAGACATAGAGTTGTACTAAGGTGCCGCACACAATTTCTAAACTTGCGCTTGGAGAGTGCGCGTAACTTTGACAGTTGCGCGTGCCACCAGGTAGGTTCGACAAAATTTTATTGTTTTTGTCGATGTGCAAACAACATTTTTTTTGTCAACTATAATTTTCGAGAATAATATCTCTAGGTAACTGTAGACACCTAAAAATGTCTCCCCAAAACCAAACCCGATGATGAACAACCTTTCACCGCCATTATTGGTCGGGTTGGGTATTTAATCTTGGAGTGCTTAAATTCATATTTCCATTTCATAAACCAATCCAACTTCTATCCCATTTCCCCAAACCATAACTTATTTTCCTTTTTTCGTGCCTTTAAACCCAAAATCATTCATTTCGTGTCCTTTTTATAAAAATACTTAATCCAGTTTATTTTGGTCCATAATCCGTGTCCAATTATTTAATAATTGGATGGGGTTGAAAAGTGTTTTCCAACGATATATTATGAGCCCAAATCCGAGTTATAACGAATAAGTTATGGCCAAAATATTAAATTGAGCCCAAACCGAACCTGAGCCCACCTTACCTACGACCCAATGATCATGTGGAGGGTCCAAATTATTTAATCCCATTCCTAAACCAATTAGGATTAATTGGAAGCTTCTATAATTTCTAAAAGATCTTAATTATCCTTTTAATTATCCTATTTGAAAAGATAAGACTAAAGAGTTTGAAATTAAATAAAACTTTTCTTTTTGTAGTCCTAATTTTATTCGAAATGAAAGATGTTCAAAGATAGACAGATATTATTTTCGGGCCTCATAGTTTTTATCCAAATTTTATATGGTTGGATAACTAAAAATATATGAATAAAATGTCAAAATCTATCCAAAACTGACACCGTCTCACTATTTCGGCCATATCTTTTATTCTACAAAATATTGTAATCTAATTCCAATTGGTTTAGAAAGTAGACTTCAAGAGTTTTCCAACGATATCTTATTCATCTTATACCGATTTTTGGATCAAACGATATGATAAAAACAAAAACCATAAAAACTGTTGTCTATCGCAAGAGTTTTATCCGATTCGAATTCTTATCTTATTTTGATTCTTCGACCCTTCTTTTTTCTCTATAAATAGAGGTCATATCTCCCCTATTTTCAATCATCAACAAGCTTGATCATCAAATCCTTCTCTCTTTCTCTCTTTTACACCAAAAATCATTCTCTTCTTTCTCTCCCATATTCTAAGCCTTAAATCTATATTCCTAATTACACCATTCTTCCCTTAAGCACTCCAAGGAGTCTATACTAAACCCGAGGTTCCGTCCTTAAACCAAGGCGTGAAACGTATAAATAACTGAGGGTTTGGACCAAATCAAATCTATTTTATTTAATTTAATTTTCATTTTCTTTATATTGTTTTTGAAGTTACTAACAGTTTATTCATGATGTAGCAATTTAATGGAACACGCGGAATGTGAGTAATTAATTAATTTAATAACTCTTATTTTATTTTAATATTGCTAGTATCATGATTAGATTATTTTATATTTGATTTGACTAACGCTATTAATGTTGAATTGCTTTTAATATTAATGTTTATTCTATTATTTTTATGATTACCATATTGAATGTTTAAAGAGAATATGTAATTGAAAATCACGCCTACTAAAATAATTTAGACAACCGGTTTAGGTTCCTTTTCAATCTTGTTATTAAATCAAGTGATCACAAATATTTTAGAATTATATGTTGCATTAATATTCAACCAATTTAGCGTAATAATAGTTTGGAACAAATTGAATCTTTGTTTGTATGCCTTTGAGATCGCAGGAATCACTTTTCACTATAAGAATCGAGTAGAGGCCAATACGGGCGAATGTGACTCCATGACTCACTTCGTACCATCATCCCCGATCCTCCTTTCGTGGTTCCGAACCATATGTAGTTAGTAATCTTATGGGTTATGAATGGGGTGTAACCTTCACGGGTCAATTGTTGTTGCCTATCGTTGTCCCTTAAAAACTTGTTGGCGGCTCCCTACTTTGCTTTGTCCCTAATCGTTGTCGCTAATCGTAATGTCAATTTCCACTTCCTACGAGTGCCAAGAATATTCACCACATGATTTAACGTAGGCGCATTTCGAGCGACGCCTACAATTTGGCGACTCTAGTGGGGAGGATTCTTGGTTATTTATCGATTTGAGTGATCGGTATTTAATTGAGATGAGTGGATGAGACTTGAAAGATTCTTGAAAAATATTCCTGTGATTTAATTGGCATTGTCACATATGCATATGCATTTTAGCTTACCCATTTTGCCACAATAGTACGTGTTCTACGTATGTGGCTAGCCCGGGGGATTTATGCTCTATCAACCCGAAAACGCTCATGGCAACAAGGGTTCATCCGAGTTTTTAAATCCACCCAAACCATGGAGTCGAGTTCGATTTCATCACGAACTCGCGGAGCCGCCCGTTGGCATACACCCTCAAGGGAGGCTTCCTTGCTAACGCGTCCAAACTCTTAACCATGGTACCCTTTGACACCCAAAAGCTTAACCATAGTCGAACATAGAACTTGACTTTAGGTTTCGAACTTCATTGCATCATGCGTGACAATATGCTTATATGTGCATTTTTTTATTCAATTTTTTTAATTATTTTTTTTTCTATTATCAAATCCTTTTTTTTTTTTTTTTGAGTCGAGTCATAGATTTTTTTTTAAATTGAGTTAACCCGGATTTTTATTCTCGTGTCCTGCACAAGAGTTAACTTGTTTTGGTCATAGCTCGAGTTCTAGAAAGAGTTACGTGTTGTGCAACCTATGGATCTGTATCCCTGAGTTTTATCTTTCATTTGGAGCTGGTTTCGTCCTAATCAAAGCCACAGACTAAAAGTTATAACCGAGATACGACAGCCTGTCCAGTTTAGGTGTCTTTTTAGCGTTACCTTTATTTATTTATTCTTTCTTTTTAAAAAAAAATTTCGTGTCAAGCTAGTCTTAGCCAAGTCCTTTAATCCTTTTCAACTCATATAACATAGGATTATAGATTTTTAATTTTATTTATTTATTTAATTTTTAATACCCTTGAGTCCTAACTCTTCTAGAATTCTAGTCCTCTTCCTAGTGCTAACCTTAACATGTGTTATTTGTCTTTGATTATGGTTCATCTTATTTATGACTAATGATTGCCAATAGACCGTTTCACCTAGTAAATAGCATTAACATTAAAATTGGACAAAATTAATCAAGTTAGTTTGTCTTCCATACTATTTGGTCATTAGGTCCTTTGTTTTTCACAACGTCCTCATGTTTAGCCATGCGATCATACCACGAGTCTTAATAAACTCATCTAATCACACATGTTGAATCATTGCACACACTTTGTCTTCGAGTAATGCAATATATTGTTTATGATCGTATACTAGGACCATGCATGCATCGTTTTCCGTCGTAATAGGAATGAGTGGAGTATTTCTCATCGATTTTCAAAATTCTTTCATACACTCTTCTTTTCCAATCTGAGTATTGAGTCAAAGCATTAAGTGAGTTCATTTTGTTCTATAATACTCGAGTTCAAGAATCACTAGTTAAGAGTTGGAAAATAAGGGGAACGTCATTTCTTCCTTCTTTTCTTCCAATCAAAGCATTAGCAATAACAAAAGTCTTGTTCCTCTTAGCGGTAACAAATAATTCATAACAACCACGAAGACGAAGCACAAGACAAGTCTCTACACAAGATTTCATTTTTATTCTTCTTTCGTTTCATCCCTTTTCTCCTAATAAGTCTAGCATAGGTTCTCCTTATCCTTATGTCTTCATGTCATGTTTCATCAATGAGCATTTCTTTACTTTACATTCGATCATGTAATTAGCAAAAAAAAAAAAAAAAAAAAAAAAGCATTGCCGAACTAAACACAAGGTACACCAATGATTTGAGACACCTTTCCAACCTTGTCATTCCCTATTTAACCATTCAAGCACATGTTCCTTTTCTTCATTAACCACTTTAAGCCTCGTATAATGTTTGGCCTTCATTTCTTCAACCCACATTCACTTAACCCTAGGATGGGAAGGTGTGTAATTGTATAACATTAAAAAAGCAAGTAAAAAAAAAGTAGCAAAGCAACAATAAAACAATGTCTAAGGGCAAGTGTTCCAATGACTTTGACATGAACATGTCTCAAATTGCGTCTCTCATCGAGTGCTTTGTACCGTCTCTGAGAAACATGAATTCTAAGTGAGTGATGGACCGCATGATCTGAGATTGCCTACATTGATTCAAAAGAATGAAAAAAGAAAAAATATATATATATATATATTTATATATATATATATATATATATATGAAAAATAAAACTTGCAAAATTTAAAATTTTCAAATTCACAATTAAATGTCTTAGGGATTCTCTCGGGTCTTGAGCCTTTTACCCTTTTCTTCATTAAACCATCAAATTAAAAACATTACAACCCTCACTACAAAAAAAATGAGAATAGGCAACACTTAAGATTGCAACACTTACAGAAATGATACTCTTAGTAATCTAAAGCAACAATATTTATTTGTTACCTTGAACTAAAGTAACAGATAAAAAAGTGTTGCTCTAGAATATAAAAGGCTACAATCGCTTAAAGTGTTACCTTTTTCTAGTCTAAGACAACAAACATAATAATTGTTGCATAAAAAGATAACAATAACAAAACTATTGCTTGAAAATTTAACATTAATATCTATGTTGCCATCTACGGCAACATTTATATTAAAAAGACAACATAATTTAAGATATTGCTTTTATGGCAAGTGTGTGTAACACTACGTGAAAAAAAGACTTTGGCACCGGTTCAAACCCGGCCTAAGGCACCGGTTTGAACCGGTGCCAAAGTGGGGGGGTGCCAAAAAGGGGTTTCAAAAGGCACCGGTTTGGGGGAGGAGAGGGAAAGAGGAGAGGAGGGAGAAAGAGGAGAGGAGAGGAGAGAGTATAGGCTCATTTAGGGTTTGGGGGTATTTAAATGAGCGGGTTTTTTTTTTAATAATTAAAAACCGGTTCGGTTAGGCACCGGTTCAAACCGGTGCCCTTTTTATTTTTGGCACTGGTTTGAGCTGAACCAGTGCCATTTCTCTTTGTTTAAAAACCTGCTCATTTTTAGGCCAGTTTTTGGCACCGGTTTGGCCTGAACCGGTGCCATTAAGGGGTTGCCTAGTTGTATTTTTCTACTAGTGTAATGTGTGAGATATATATATATATATATATATATATATATATATATATATATATATATATAGTTATAGTTTGGTGGAGTTGGTGGTGAAGTCACAAGTTCGAGCCCTACAACCTACTAAATGCTTGGGAGTGGCAACATTTAGAAACATTTTTGAATTGTCTCCTTAGATGGCAACATTTTTCATTTGTTGTCTTTGTAAAAGTGTTGCGTTATGTATTATTTTACCTTGGTTTTCAAAATTGTTGCCTTTGAATAAAAATGTGTTGCCTTATGAATAGACAACAGGGGCATATACTTCGTCTCATATGTGTTGCCTTAGCTACAAAGCAACACTTTTGTTATATTAGGCAATGATTTTTCACTGTTACCTTTGCTTTATTTTGTTGTAGTTCCTTGAAAGACGTCTTTGAGGAGTACATACACTTGTGCAAAGTTCGATTAGAG
Organism: Chenopodium quinoa; assembly: GCF_001683475.1. Classification (NCBI taxonomy): domain Eukaryota; kingdom Viridiplantae; phylum Streptophyta; class Magnoliopsida; order Caryophyllales; family Amaranthaceae; genus Chenopodium; species Chenopodium quinoa. The sequence continues at coordinate 6,481,192 of NW_018742345.1, forward strand.
CTACGTTCGGCCTAATTCCTAACGGATACGTAGGCAACCTCACATCGAGGTGCGACCACCTTCATATTCATATCCATGCATGATCGAGTCAAAGAATATCCAATGCTTACCCCTACCCATTTAGAGCTAGACTTGGGGGCTTGAACCCACATCATTTAGCCTACCCAGCTTAAAGAGTCATCATCTTTGACTCTTCTCACATCTCTTTCCATCCTATAACCCTTGCAGCCAGCCTTAGTATCACATTCACACACATCACTCACACATCCATATCCATATCAATCATCCTTCCCTTTACGACCCATTTATCATGAAATCTTGTTTCAACACTGTGCATGTTTCATCATATTTAAAGACAACATTCATTAGAAGAAACATTGTATACTTGATTAGCTTCCTAACCTGAGTAATATTTATTGTTTCATGCATTGCATAATGTGTCGAGAAAAATTTATATATCAATGATTTGTAATCATACAAAGCATATCGTTCTTAGCTCCTTGACCTAAGCAACATTCATTATGCAATAATCACTTCATCTATATACGTGCTTAGCTTCCAGACCTAAGTGACGTTCAAGATCGTTTCTTTACACCATATATGATGCTTAGCTCTATAACCTAAGTTCATTCATCTATTGTGTCACATGATGTAATTGTCCTCAGCCTCCTGGCCTAAGAACATGCATCATGCATAAACTATTTTCAAGACAAGCAATTCAATCCATACGATTCATTTCATCTTGCTTAAGGAGGAAGTTCAAACCTTCTTCCCCTTTTTCATTATTTTCTTTTGGGGAAGTTCAAAAACTTTTTCAAATTTTTTATCGAGGGAAGTTCGAAAACAAAACTTCATATTTCACGTCTTTCTTTTTCGGGAGAAACTCAGTTCCTTCCACTCGTCTCATGACAAAAATGACGGAAATTTTTTGCTTTTGCATTTTCTGTTGCTTGTGTTTGCACAAACACACCATATACACACATACCACAAGTTATACACATGTCATGTCATGTCATGTCAGGCTTGGTCAATTCAGTTGGTCAAGTCAATCATAGTCTGTACGAGTCCCTTGGAATTTTTTTTTTTTGCAGGTCTTAATTACAGCACACGTCCGGGGACAAGCGGACCATCTACATCCCACGTTCGGGGACAAGCAAACCATTTACAGCCCACGTTCGGGGACAAGCGAACCAACTACAGCCCACGTCCGAAGACAAGCGGACCATCCACAACCCACGTTCGGGGACAATCGAACCACCATCATTTCATGTTGCACGGTTCTCGATACAGAGAGACTTGAAATCTCATCATTTTTCGACTTTCCTCAAGCATGGAAAGTATTATCCAGTGGATTTCTTCAAGCATAGAATACGGCCGAATTCCTTTGTCGGCTTTCCTCAAGCATGGAAAGCATTATCAGTGGATTTCTTCAAGCATAGAAAAATGCAAAAATCATATGTCAACTTTCATTAAGCATGGAAAGTGTCATCCGGTAGGTTTCTTCAGGCTTAGAAAGCTACCAAACTCATCTGTCGGCTTTCCTCAACCATGGAAAGTATTATCCGGTGGATTTCTTCAAGCATAGAAAACGCCAAAATCATATGTCAACTTTCCTCAAGCATGGAAAGTGTCATCCGGTAGGTTTCTTCAGGCTTAGAAAGCTACCAAATTAATTAGTCGGATTTCCTCAGGCATGGGAAGCGTTTCAATGAACTTCATCCAGTGGATTTCTTTAAGCACAGGAAGATACCAAACTCATTTGTCACAGATACACTGGTGTCAGATAAGCGTTCTATCCCTTTACTCTTTTATCTGTGGAATTAACATTTTTTGCAGGTATCGGCGTATACAAAGTAATTTAGGATCACAGAACGTCTTAAATCATTCTCCGTCCCTATCGACTACTTTGACTATCGTTTTTGAAACTGATGTTTCTACAAACTCAGTCAAAGTGGGGGCTTCTGTAGACACCTAAAAATGTCTCCCTAAAACAAAACCCGATGATGAACAACCTTTCACCGCCATTATTGGTCGGGTTGGGTATTTAATTTTGGAGTGCTTAAATCCATATTTCCATTTCATAATCAACCCAACTTCTATCCAATTTCCCCAAACCATAACTTATTTTCCTCTTTTCGTGCCTTTAAACCCAAAATCATTCATTTTATGTCCTTTAAAATCATTCATTTCGTGTCCTTTTTATAAAAATGTTTAATCTAGTTTATTTTGGTCCATAATCTGGGTCCAATGAGTTAATAATTGGATGAGGTTGAAAAGAGTTTTCCAACGATATATTATAAGCCCAAATCCAAGTTATAACGAATAAGTTATGGCCAAAATATTAAACTGAGCCCAAACCGATCCTGCGCCCACCTTACCTACGACCCAATGATAATGTGGAGGGTCCAAATTATTTAATCTCATTCCTAAACCAATTAGGATTACTTGGAAGCTTCTATAAGTTTCTTAAAGATTTTAATTATCCTTTTAATTATCCTTTTTGAAAAGATAAGACTAAAGAGTTTGAAATTGAATAAAACTTCTCTTTTTGAAGACCTAATTTTATTCGAATTGAAAGACGTTCAAAGATAGACAGATATTATTTTCGTGCCTCATAGTTTTTATCCAAATTTTATATGGTTGGATAACTAAAAAATATGAATAAAATATCAAACTCTATCCAAAACTGACACCGTCTCACTATTTCGGCCATATCTTTAATTATACAAAATATTGTAATCTGATTCTAATTGGGTTAGAAAGTAAACTTCAAGAGAATTCCAACTATATCTTATTCATCTTATTCCGATTTGTGGATCAAAAGATATGATAAAAACAAAAACCGCAAAAATTGTTGTCTATCGCAAGAGTTTTATCCGATTTGAATTCTTATCTTATTTTGATTCTTTGACCCTTCTTTTTTCTCTATAAATAGAGGTCATATCTCCCCTATTTTCAATCATCAACAAGCTTGATGATCAAATCCTTCTCTCTTTCTCTCTTTTACACCAAATATCATTCCCTTCTCTCTCTCCCATATTCTAAGCCTTAAATCTATATTCCTAATTACACCATTGTCCCCTTAAGCACTCCAAGGAGTCTATACTAAACCCGAGGTTCCGTCCTTAAACCAAGGCGTGAAATGTATAAATAAATGAGGGTTTGGACCAAATCAAATCTATATTTATTTAATTTAATTTTCATTTGCTTTATATTTTTTTGAAGTTACTAAAAGTTTATTCATGATGTAGCAATTTAAAGGAACGCGCGGAATGTGAGCAATTTAAAGGAACATTAATTTAATATTGATAGTATCTTGATTAGGTTATTTTATATTTTATTTGACTAACGCTATTATTGTTGAATTTCTTCCAATATTAATGTTTATTCTATTATTTTTACGATCACCATATTGCATATTTAAAGGGATTATGTAATTGAAAATCACGCCTAATAAGATAATTTAGACAACCGGTTTAGGTTCCTTTTCAATCTTGTTATCAAATCAAGTGATCACAAATATTTTAAAATTATATGTTGCATTAATATTCAACCAATTTAGCATTATAATAGTTTGGATCAAATTGAATCTTTGTTTGTATGTCTTTGAGATCGCAGGAATCACTTTTCACTATAAGAATCGAGTAGAGGCCAATACGGGCGAATGTAACTCCATGACTCACTTCGTACCATCATCCCTGATCCTCTTTTCGTGGTTCTGAACCATATGGAGTTAGCAATCTCATGGATTATGAATAGGGTGTAACCTTCACAGGTTAATCGTTGTTGCCTATCGTTGTCCCTTATCGTGGTTGCCTTTCTATGATATGTGAACGGTTTACAAGTTCCTTAAAAACTTTTTGGTGGCGCCCTACTTTGCTTTGTCCCTAATCGTTGTCGCTAATCATAATATCAATTTCCACTTCCTATGAGTGCCAAGCATATTCACCACATGCTTTAACGTAGGCACACTTCGAGCGATGCCCACAGTAACAAGTTGAAATTAGTTAGATTAGACACGAAGCATATACTAAGGTAGTCACAAAGCACATAAAAGCATACAATTCCATTCTAAGGTCAAGACTTGGGTGTCCAAAGGTATCTTATCTTAAGGGATGATGCACGAATCAATCACTCAACGTTTTGACTCATGACGTAGCCCTCCCAAAATTTTGTTTGGGATAGGGTGGGATGATTGTTATTGATTTCGGGATAGAAGCCTTGTGTTGGAAACCCCTAGTCAATGAGCTAATCCCCAAAGGTTAAAGTATGCTATGGTTATGAACGATTTAATGTTGCTTTTTTGGATAGTACTTTTGTGAAAAAAGGAATAAATTATGCGTTCAAGTCTCGCTCTTTAACTAGTGATTATCCAAGTTAATTCTCGTTACAATCCATAAGCAACCTAGTGTTGGAAGCCTTGAAATGTAACTATAAACAAATCTTGTAACCACTAAGTCCCTAGAAAAGTCGCCACTGTAAGAAGGGTGTTCCCATCGTAGGGGATCCTTCTCCTTAGATTCCCATGGACCTTTAAAAGCCTAGGATTTAACACTTGTTAGGGTTTATTAGGATTTGAATCCTGATTGTTTTGGAGACCTTGAATTAGAAATGATACTCTCAACACGCTTTTTTGTAAGAAACAAGTAGGAGTCGCCAATGAGTTTAAGGAAAACTCATAAACCTCGTTCATGCCTTTTTCCGAAGTAAAGTTCAAGGGAATTAGTACAAATCGTAATTTTACCCATGTCCAAATTAGTCTATATAAACCAGAAATGATTTCGGGAGCGAGGGTACTAAGATAACGTTCCCTTTAGAGGGAAATCACTATCTTAGCCCTAGTACGACCTCTACTACCTCTTCCTCTTTCACAATTTCATTACCAAAAAAATATATGCAACGTGATACCTAAAGACTAAGTTAGTTGATTTTATTTACAAGCATTATTCACGTAGGAATTATATTGCAAAAGTCGTTATTCTTTGTTTAATCCTTCGTGAAAAGAACAAAATAAACAATATTCGCCTTGTCTTAAGTGATAAAGCAACAATTAATTATTAAATTCTAGTCATGATTAATGAAAGAGTACTATGGGAATTAAATTAATTAACAGGTTGTTTAAATTGATCAAACAACACTTTTTATTCAATTAAAGTTATTTAAAGTGATTTATCTAAGTGCCCAGGAAACTAACCGTTCTTATTTAACTTAAATCTCTGTTTAATACGTTACTGGACTATCTTTCTTCTTTGTTCCTCCAAGGACTTCAATGGATTCAATTAGGGTTGGAAAGTATTTGGGAAGAGAGAACAAAAGTAGTATTATAGTAAGAGAACTTGTGAGATTAGGGTTTTGAGAATGCTAGGTTTTTGTTTCTGATTTTGCGGTCCTCGTAATGCTGAACGAAGACCCCTATTAATAGGCGTAGGGATCTAGGTTTAGGGTTTTAAAGTCGTGCTGTCAGGTGAAACTCGAAACTCTCTTAGTCGCGTTGGGTGGTGCGCACATCTCAATAAGTCGTGCTCGCCAAGCGCTCGCAACTTACTTAATTGCGCTGGTGTGCGGTTTGCCTTATACGAAAACGCGTTTTTAAAACTTCCATATCTTTTTATTGTAAAGTCGGCTATAGGCGTGTGAGATATCATTGGAAATATTTGAATGTCGAATTTTTAATGCCGTTAGAATTAAGATAAAATATTTTATGGGTAAAAAAATATGGCTGTTGGAGGCAAGGGTGTCAGTTTTAGTGCCCTGTTTAGTGTTTTGATCATAACTTCTTCATTTCAGCTCGGAATTGGGCTTATAATATACCGTGAAAAAGATATTTGAAAGGGATAACCATATGTATAAGCCGCGGTTTTTTTATCTGTTTGGCTCGGTTTTCAACAATGTAAGATCTGTTGGATCCAATCATTAAATTTGACGCATTTGGGTCCGTTATTAATCAAGTTTAAACATTTATGAGCACGTTTTAGGCCTAATTAGTAATAGGAAAAGGCTCTAAGATAACTTGGTCTCAAATATGGGTTTTAACTTACTTCATAATGCATTTCGTAGTCCATAAACACTTCAACTTTGATCTAGCATGAAGAACGGGTTATTATGACATCATCGCTCTTCTTTCCGGGACAAGAGGCCAAAAGTAGGTGTCTACACTATGTCTTACAAGAAAAGGGACTTGAATGTTCATAACTTGATCAGGTGATTTATGAAAATGAAGATAAAGATCATGGAGGAAGGTTTCCTAGCTAAAGTGTGGACTAACGTCCATAGTGCTAGACTTAGACCTGGAATGCCTCTTCAACCTCATGTGCTCCGAATAACTAGGTTGTTTAAGCACTTGTAGATCATTGGGAAGCCATTGGAGGATGAAAAAGCGGCTCATATGCTACTACGCTCACTCCACTTAGGCTATGTTGCATTGAAAATGCATTTCACAACCAATCGAGATAAATTCTCGTTGATGGAGGTTGTTCAAGAGCTTCGTTGAGCCAATTCTTGCAAGGGTACTAGGTTTTCTCTAAGGCCTAAGAAGAGGGGTTTCAAAGATCAGGCAAAGATGCGGTACATCTATTGTAATAGGCAAGGACACTACAAAAGGGAATACAACGAGTACCTAGAAGTTGAGGCGAAGGGAAAAGTAGTTTTTATCTTAGGTATATTCTTTGTAAAAAGTCACTTGAATGTAAGAAATTCATAAGGTATTAGATGCCATAAATGACTCACTATATGCTCCTATTTCAGGAACTAAGTTAGAAGAGCTTCACAATTGGATGTGCATTTACAAGCGGAAGAAGAAGACAATCTTTCCATCAAGCTTGTAATTACATAGTTTGTCTTAAAATAAAACTTATTCTAGTTTTATTATTGAACATATTTTAATATTTTTGCGTTGGACGTCGAGTTGTTTGATCACAAGACTATAACAAGTGATTTTTTTTAAGGGCTTACTTTTATGTATTATGGCAAGACATGTTTATCCGAATGTGTTATCTTTAGACAAAGATGTTTATTATGTTAATGATACCACCAAAAGACCTAAGATTGTTGTGTCAAATCAGACATACTTGTGGCATTGTCGTCTTAGCCACATTAACATCAAGCGCATAAAGAAACTTCTACATGGAGGTATTCTTGACTGATTTGATTTACAATCATTTCGAAATTGCGAAGGATGATTGTGTAGGGAAGATGATAAAGCATCCATTCTGCAAGTTGGGATAAGGGCATTTGACTTTTTGGGCCTATACACACCGATGTATGCGGACCAATGAGCGCACCCGTAAGGAATGGTCATCAATCTTTCATCACCTTGACGGACGAATATAGTAGATATGGATATGTCTATCTTATATTATGTCGAATAAATCTGAATCATTTGAGAAATTCAAAGAATTTCAGAGTGAAGTTGAATATTGGCTTGGCAAGAAAATCAAAGCCCTTTGATCGAATCGAGGTGGTAAATTTTTAAGGCATAAATTCGATGATTACCTGAAAGAACATGGTATTCTTTCAATATTGACACCTCCAGGAACTCCAAAATGGAAAAGAGTATCCAAAAGGAGAAATCAAACCTTGCTAGAAATGGTACGATCAAGAATGGGTCTTAGTGAACTTCCTATCTTTTTCTGGGGACAAGCACAAACACTGAACCGTGCTCCGTTAAAAAGCTATCAAAAAGACTCCATATGAATTATGGACAAAGAAACCTCCAAGGTTGTCGTTTCTTTAGATATGGGGTTGTGAATCATATGTCAAGAAATTAATTTCTGACAAACTTCACCCTAAATCTGACAATGTTTCCTTTATGGGCTACCTAAGAGAAACCAAAGGGTATTACTTCTACAACAAATCCGAGAACAAAGTGTTTCTTGCTCCTGATGATGCCTTTTTGGAGAAGGAACACCTTTCCAAAATGACAACTAGAAGAAAAATAAAACTCGATGGAGGACGAGCAACAAAGTTAAATTGACAATCAAAGTGCTCAAACAACATTTGTTGACATTGGTCAAACTGCCCAAAGTCAAACCTATAATGCAAATGCTCGGTCCATTACACTATGTAGGTCACAAAGGCCAAGGTCTTAACTAGATAAATATCTCGGAGTTATATAAATCGAGGATCAAGAAATCCTAGTTATGGATGGAGATGTGCCTACAACCTACAAGCAATCTATGACGAGCCCGACTCTGCCAAATGGCAAGAAGCCATGAAATTAGAGATGGACTCCATGTTTGAAAATCAAGTATGGGACTTAGTTAATTTGCCCAAAGCTTGCAAATGGATTTTCAAGATGAAACCCAACAAAGATGGAAATGTATTTATATACAAGGCTAGACTGGTAGCAATAGGTAAATTCACGGTGTTAATTATGATGAAACCTTTTCTTCACTTGCAATGCTTAAGTCCTTCTAGATTATCCTAGCAATTACTGCCTATTACGATTATGAAATATGTAGATAGACGTCAGAACCACTTTCTTAAATGGTATTTTGGAAGAAACTATGTACATGACGCATCTCGAAGGTTTTGTTGATCCATATAATGCTGGGAAGGTATCCAAGCTTAAGAAATCTATTTATGGGTTGAAGCAAGCAATCAGAAGTTGGAATCTCCGATTCAATGAAACCATAATAAATTTTGGTTTTATCAAGAACCTAGACAAGTCTTATGTTTACAAGAAGGTCAGTGGGAGTGACATAGCGTTCCTCGTCTTATAAGTCGATGACATATTACTAATTAGAAACAACATTCCAATATTAGAGTATGTAAAGGCTTGGCTTGGAAAATGTTTTTAAATGAAAGACTTGGGAGAGGAAAAGTACATAGATCGATAAGGTACTAGAATAATTCAATATGCAGGAGGCCAAAAGAGGTCACCTACCCATGTCACATGGCATAACCCTAAGCAAGAAGTAGTGTCCTAAGAGACCTGATGAGCGAGAAAGGATGAATTAGATTCCATATGCTTTGCTTATTGGATCGATAATGTATGCCATGATATGTACTATGACGGATGTATCATATGCTTTGAATTCTACAAGCTAATACAAATCATACTTAGGGATGTCAGTGCGGCAGGTCGAGTAGGAGACCCGCCCTGCCCCACCCATCCCACCTTGTACCCGCCCTATCCCCACCTCATACCCACATCTATATATCTTTTGAAAGAAAAATTATATACTTTTATACTATTTTATTAAGTAATTACATGAAATCAAACATTAATTATAAATACTTTGTACTACAATTATATTATAAACAAAAATGTGTGAAATCAAAAAGCTTGTTTATGTTGCGACTTATTTATATCATTCAGCTTGTTTATGCTGCGACTTATTTATGTCATTCAGCTTGTTTATGCTGCGACTTATTTATGTCATTCTGCTTGTTGAATGCATGCTTACTTCTTTTTGTAAGGGTTTACTGCTTAACTGTCTTCTCCTTTCTTCTCCCCCCCCCCGAAGAGATGGGCTGAATGGGACTAAGAGAACCTTAGTGTTGCCCATGTAGCTCATCTTCTTCTTTTCCTCTATTCTCCCCTGCTCAAGCTGAACATGTCAGGCTCCCCCTCAGGCATCCCCGAGGTGGTGCCCTGTTTTGCTTTTTACAAGTGAAGTGAGGTTTTAAGGAGGGATGCTTTCACTTTGTCATTTTGCGCTAGAGTGCTTCTTGCCTCTAACACTTTATTATTATTCTTGTTTGATTTCTGCATGTTAGTATATGATGCTTGGGCATACTATATTAAACAAATTTATGCAACATACTCCTCACGCAGAGGCTTGTATTTCATTGAACAAAAATGGCTCAAATGCCTTAATTAACATAACATGGACTGAATAAAGATTTATCGACTTGAAACAGCTATGTTTTAGGCTATTTAAACAAAATATTTCTTTAATACATCAGCATTGAAACTGTTTCTTAAGACCTTCTTGATCTGCAAGGAGGAACGCGCCTGGTCCAACCTGCTCGTGGATGATGAAAGGGCCTTCCCAGTTTGCTAACAGCTTTCCATGGTGATTTCCTCTTCCAACTGCTGCTGACCTCCTGAGGACTAAGTCTTCTAGCAGGAGCTCCCTGTGCTTGACCCTTTTGTTGAAACCTTTTGAGATCCTGCTCTTTTGGGCTGCAAGCTTAAGGGCTGCTTTAAGCCTTACTTCTGGCAGGAAGTCTAGCTCTTCCAGCATGCGCTTTTCATTTCCTTGCTGCTCATTGCAAATACCATCAAGGTAGAGAGCATACTACCGAGAGTTGTTGGAAGCTAAAGGAAGCCATCCAACATTTGATCGATGATAACAAGCTTCCCATACCTCCATTTGGCAAGAAGGCTGAGTGAAGATAAAACACAAGACAGAAGAAAGGATTCAACGACAAGATTTCATGCCCTTGTTTTTTCTAATAAATCTAGCATACGCACCTCTTATTTTCCTTAGATTTATTTTAAAGGTTTTTTCTTTTTAATAAAATGAGCATTTCTTTTCTTACATATGATCATTGCATTGCATTAAGTAATAAAAATAAATAAATAAATAAATACACGCCGAACTAAGCACAAGGTACACCCATAATTAAAGGTACCTATTGTAGCCATATCATATCCTCTTCACTTTTCAAATACACAGTCCTTTCTTGATAAACCACATTGAGCCTCGTCTAACGATATACCTTTCTTTTTTCAACCCACATCTACCTAACTTTGGGATGGGATGGTGTGCAACTTATGCAATTTCAAAAGCTTGAGTGATTTCAAAAAGATTAAAATAGCAAAAAGCAATAATAATATAAATGTTTGAAAAAGGTCAAGTGTTCCAATGTCTTTTATATGAACATGTCTTTGATATGAAAACATCTTAGATTGTGTCTCTTATCGAGTGCTTGGTACCGTGCCTAAGAAACATGAATGCCAAGTGAGTGATAGATCGCATGATCGGGATTGCGCACACTTATCCAAATAAAAAACATGATAAAGCAAAAAAAGAAAGCAAAATATAAACAAAAGAGAGTTCAAAAGTGATGAAATATCAACCATCCAAATACAATCAAAAGCATGGTTGCACACCTTAGGGCCTTATCTATGGTCTTGAGCCTTTATCCTCCTCTTTTTCGACCTTTATCCTAACCACATTACAACCCTTAAATGACCTCTTGGAGGTATACACACACTTGTACGAGGTTCGTCTAGAGCTACGTTCGCCTTGATTCCTAACGGATACGTAGGCAACCTCACATCATGATGCGGCCGTAATAAAAATGCATTCACGTTCACATTCATACATGATCATATCAAATGATCTCCAATGTTCATCCCTATCCTTTTAGAGCTAGAATTGGGGGCTTGATACTTACATCATAACCCTACCTAGCCTATGAGTCACCATCATTTGACTCTTCTCAAAATATATTTCCACACACTTAGCCCTTACGGCCTAAGCTTAGTACACATAATGTATACATGACCAAATATTCCTTCTCTCAGGAACCCTTCGTCATGAAATCTTTACACAACGTTGAAGCATACCTTGTTATATCAAAATCATTCATCATATGTTATCATCATTGTATCGCAAAGTATGAAGTGCTTAGCCTCCGTGCCTAAGTTACCTAAATACTTTCATCGTCGAGTCAACAATTAAGATAGCCTAGGATGAGTTAATCCTTACACTATGAGATACAATTAGATGCATACATTTGACCAAGCTCATTCAAACATGCACCTCAAACACTTTCTTCTTTCTTTTTATGTCTTTCTTTTTCAGGAGATGTTGAAACCCTCCATAAATGACGGAAAATTTTGGCTTTTTTGGAATTTTCGAATTGCAAAATCACAATACAATGCACACACGAGTCATATACGTAGATTCATGTCATATCGAGTCATCACTGAGTCGAGTTTGCTCCTAAAGTCGAGTATAACGCATGTGCTAGAACACATCGACTCATAATAAGTTAAATAACACCAAGCCTTAGGTAGATCAACCCTAAGAAAACACGCGCAAAATTCTATTGTCTAAAATATAGAAGCAGGTACTGTAACTCCAAAGCTGGACGAGCAGAAAAAATCTCTGACTTGGATTCAAGTACATTGCAAAATAAACAACGCAACACGATTCTCCTTAATGCAACGCAATACACCTTGGCGCAATGCGATGTACTTTAATGCAGCGCGACATACCTGTCACTGCACGACAGCATTATCGTTGCGCGATGGCTCTGATTCGCACACGTCAGCCTTTGATGGTCTCATAACTTTGATTGGTTGGTCCCTGAATAATCCATTTGAGCCTCTTAATGAGAATTTGATTCTTATTTGATTGGTACTCGGCCCGACTACAACCTGATTTAGGATCGCCTGATGACGATCATATCAAATGAACATCTTTGAAATTACACCTTTGATTAGTAATCAGCCTAATTACAACTTGATTGATGATCAGCCTGATGACGATAGAATGAAGTAGATTTAAAAATTGATTGAAAACATTTGAGTAGTGATTAATTACAATAACAAAAAGATTCCTAAGATGGAAGATTTCTACAAATTATTTTGAAGAATTTTAAGAATCTTATATATGGTTCTTAAAGAGATAGAAAAATCAATTACTTCTAGGAATAAGGACAAGAAAATTTGAAGACTCAAGATGAAGAAGTCTTCGTCAGGGGTGCTCTTATATTAAAAGTTTCTTGCTTGGATTTGAGAAAGACGTTTTAGATAAAGCGATCTTCGATGGATTTTGCTAAGATTGTAGAGGTTTTCATTCTATTTGAGAAGATGGCACAAGATGGGTGATATTCGATGTCTTTCACTAAGATGAAGGATGTATTCATTTGATTTGAGAAGATGGCACAAGATGGGTGGTCTTTGATGGATTTCGCTAAGATTGTGGATGTTGTAATTTTATTTGAGAAGATGACACGAGATGGGTTATCCTCGATGGCTTTCGCTAAGATTGTGGAGATTGTCATTTGGTTTGAGAAGATAGCACGAGATGGGTGAACTCGTACTATCTTCGATGGCTTTCGCTAAGATGGTGGAAGTTGTCGCCTACATTTCAGAAGAACGGTTTGTTATGAGGCGATCTTCGACGACATTCGCTATGATTGTGAAGGTTTTCACCTTGATTCAAGAAAATAGCTCGTGATGCATCAGTAATGATAGATGATGTTCCCTAAGATGTGGAAGATTGTCACAACAAAATTGAGGATCATTACAAGCAACGGTCTTCGACGATGGCCCAAGGTATAGAAGAGACTGTCTACATCGGTGAGGTAGTGTTGTGGCGAGGTACTGCCATAACCCTGAAGATAGCTACAGGCATCAATCTTCAATGATGTTCCCGAGGTACTTTGGAGGATTATCATAAGCAAATGAAGATAACGAGGCACTGTTACCTTTAGATGGCGCTCACGAGGCACTCTAAAGGTTGTGAGAACAAAATGCAGCAGCAAAATAGGTTATCCTAGAGACGTGTGCTCGACAATGCAAGATACGCATTTCTTAACTCTTTTATCTATTTCACTAACGCTAGTTTGCATGTATAGGCAATGAAAGAATGACTTTTGATCGCAGAACGTTTTGAATTATTCTCCATCCCTATCGCTACTTTGACTTTTCTTTTCAAAACATGCATTTCTCCAAACTTAGTCAAAGTGGGGGCTGAAAGGAATGGTCTAATTCGAACAAGTGTATTATTCCGTTAGTGGGTTCAGAATTATTAGAAAGCTAATATATTCAGTGAGGTCAAGTGATCGGAATGCCTGGGTGGAGGCCGCTTCCGATCAGTAATATTAATGAATAATTAATATTACAGCTTAATCTTGACTCAATCCTTTGGGTCACACCCAAGAATTCAACAAACCGAAACGACGAATTAATTCAGAAGGAATTAATGAGTCGACTAAGTAATATTTATTTAGACGTCGGAAATTCGAGCTTAGAGCGTCGAAACCGAGCGTCGGAAGTCGAGTCAAAAAATAGTGAAAGACGAGATAAGAAATAGTAATAAATCAACAAAAGACCAAAATACCCCTAGCATCGGAATGCCCAAGCAAACCGAGTGCTTAGGGCGTATGGCCTAGCATGGTGGCTAGCATGCGCACCAAGCCGAGCCTAGGCTGGCTGGTGCGTGCTAGCGCACCCATGCTAGCATTGCAAGGCTAGGCGCTGCCTAGTGCTCTTGCATGCTAGGCATAGCCTTGTGCACGCAATGGCTAGCAAGCCATGCCGCAACAAGCTACAGCAGCTAGCACGTTAGGCGCGCCAGCTCGCCACAGCTAGCAGCATCATGGCTAGGCCATTGCTTGCTGCCTAGCAGCGCTGGCCAAGGCACAAGGCCAGCAGCAGCCCGCACAAGCATGCTGGGCTTGCTGGCCAGCAGCGCCTGGCAGCCCGAATGCGAGTGCTGGGCCTGCTGGGCTTGCTGGGCGTGGCTGCCACGGACAGCAGCACATGGCAGCCCACCTTGGCTGCCTTGGTGCCCAAGGGTGGGTTCCATGTGGCTTGTGGTCCTTGAGTGTGTGTGGAGTGAGGTGGCCGGTTATGGAAGAGGGAGTGGGGAGCAAGTTTGGTCCCCCCCTTCTCCAAGTGGTCCTCACCTAACCACTCACATGAGCTTGCCACTTGTTGATTTATTACTAGCTTGATTATTAATTTTATTTTAGCTTTAAAATAAATTGGAAATATCATACTATCCCACATTGATGGGAGAATAAATGATACTCCCATCATTTCCTATAAATACCCAAGTACGGGCATTGGGAATGATCTTTGAGTATGAGTTGGAAAAGGCATCACAATTAGTGAAAACCTTTGAACTCAATATAATTACTCGGGTTTTATTGGTCGGGTCTTGCTAACCCCAAGACATTGGACCTAGTCGGCTTTGTTAGTGCGGGTGGACTTTGTTGGAGGTTTCCGTGTGAGCGGGACTTGAAGCTTTCAAGTAAGAGCTCATTTTGGAGCGAAGCACGCGTCAAAGGTAATTAGCTTATCTTAATCTTGTGATTAATTTAATTATGTTTATGGTTTTATTTATTGTGAGTGCGGTCTTGTTTTTGGGTTTGTTTCCGCAGTGAGTCGGACTCACCAAACCCCAACAGTGGTATCGGAGCCTCGCTTGTTTATTTTTAAAATCATAATATTTTTAAGGTGTTTTTATGGCTTAATTTTTCTGGTTTTAAATTGCTAATTAGATTAGTAACTCGTTTTTCCAATTTTTACCTCGTATTAGAGTTGTCTTCAGCTCATGAACCCAGATTTCGACCCAAAAATAGTGAATTTTGGGTGGAAAAGGCGTTCTGGAAATGGTTTTACCCTTTCAGAACCCAGATTTTGAGGGATTTTTCGTTTTGACGAAAAATTTGAAGTCTTTCTAACCTTGAAAATTAATTGCATATTTATGGTGGTTATGTATTTGGTTCTTTTCTTAATTTATATGCAATTTTAGACCACCTTAAGCATGATTACTTGGTAGTTATTGGTGCTTGAAAGTTTGGTTTTATTTTTTCACATAATTGCAAATTAATTGCATTAAGTGTGAAATTGTTGTTCTTTGTTGCTTCCAAGTACTAAAGATTCAATCTTTATTTATGATAAGTGATTGAAACTTTGAGTTACTAAATTCCATGAATTTTGGTTAAACTTTGTTGATTTAATCATTTTTTAGTTAATTGGAATCATAAAGTTTAAAACTTGTGATTGAAATTGGTTTATCTTCATATTGGAAGATATTATTTTTCCATGGAGTCACAAGTATTAAAGTCGGAGTCTTTATTGAACTTATGTTCATTTTTCCAACTCCCTTTTATTTTGTCAAAATCTCAAGATTAATTTAAAGTGATTAAATTAATAGTGAGAATTGCCCTAATTTATTTCATTACACCAAGTTAAACAAATTTTATTAAAGAGTGGTTCTTGGAAATAAATTTGGTTAATTGCTTTTGGATGAATTATTTAAGTTGGACTTGTAATTTTTTAATTTTTCATTTTTCTCAAAATTAATTCTAAAATTAATTTAGAAAAGATTTATAATGTCACACACAAAAATCAATAATTTTCGAAGCATTAGCACGCAACACGAGGCCTAAGAGCCCCGGGCTAACTCTCGGCCAGCTGGGCTGCTCACGCAACCCATATGTGGCTGCCGAGGCTGCTGGGCGCTTTGTTCTTTGGTGCGTGGTGCTGTGCGTCTGTGTGTGCAAGGAAGGGCGTGGGCTGCTACTCGCTGCCAGCTGCATAGCGCGCCAGCCAGCAGTAAGCAGCAGCATGGCGCAGCAGCAGAATAATGTTGTGCGTGCTGCTACGCTTGGCTGGGTTGGGCGTAGCACATGCGAGGACAAGCAGCCCACATGCATGCTTGGTGTTGCGGGGGTGCGCATGGGCATACTACGTGCTTGTTGTACGGTACGTACAATCCCATAATTGGCACAATAACCCCGGGTTATTAAGGCGATGCTATTTTAATGTTAATTTTAGTGTTGCTTAATATGTAAATAAGAGTATTTTTTGGACTCCAAGTCTTAGTTCTAGGAACTTAGACATTTTGGAATTCGTAATTTTGCTTAAATTGTCGTTTTAATTATTTTAATTATTTTGTTTATTTAATTAAAAATTTTGGAGGCTAGGCCTCGGGTTTTGAGCGACATTTGCAAAATTAATTTTGGCAAATATTTGGGTTCACCGACTTAATTAATTGGATTAGTTAAGTTGGATGCGGAATTTAGTGGGAGCGTCTCTTAGTTATTTCCATAACCGGTTAAAACAACTTTGACTAGTTTAATTAGGCGTGTTAATTGGATTTACCACATAGATTAGTTACTAGTTCTCGCGTGTTTTATGCATTGTTACTTGTTTATCGTTGTAAAATGCATGGGCCATTCACAGATAGTGAATGGATGAATGGAATGTAAAATTCTCTCATAGGTTTTATGAAATGGCAACTAGTGGGGCTCGATTAGGATAGAAAATACGGATTGTGATCCGTGATGTATTTTTGTAAATCTAAATACAGTCTGCGAACCATTGAGTATTTTTGTACCTTAATATTTAGATTAGTCCTAATTGTAGATACTAGTAATTGTAATATTTTGGTCAAGTCTTGAAGACGGGGTTCTTAGAAGACAAAGTCATGAAGTTGCAAATGAAGACCTTTTGAAGACTTGAAGATCTCAAGGGATCATGCTAGTTGCCAAATGCATCTCTATTTATGTTTTCGATATATATTTGTGTTTATATATATATGAATTATAAGTTAGATGCATGTTTAGGATTTCGAATGTTGAGATGATTAATTAAGTTCACTTAAATCAACCAACATAGAAACCCTAGGTCCCTAAAATATTGAGTAAAACTTGCCATTCCAAAACACACTTACCAACCGAACGAGGGTAGTGGTTGGCTACGCCAAAGCGAGGCATCACTACTTCTCCAAGGAACGTAAGGCATACCGGGTATGCAAGGTGGTTTTGGTTATACTCAACGATATGAGTGATGGAGTCCGAACATGTCGTGGAAAAGTTAATAAATTGTTTAGAGAGCATTGGATGCGACGATTTATTCAACCAAGAGTGGCTTGAAGCCATTAGCAAAACGTTGCTTACCTTAGGAGATTGAGTGTTAAGACAAGCCAAAGCATGCTTAACCACTCTTTGTTTCTTTGGATCTTGGAATCGACTTATTCTCACCTAAAATGGGGACAATCTTTAATGTCTGAATAAGACGTTTTAAATAACTTTGATTAAAATGCATGAATTCAATCTTATTTAAGTATAATGAATGGTTTTTTATTTCAAATTTTTTCAAATGTAGAATCATGTCTTTAACTAATGTCAACGACCTTATGCTCCCGGAATTGCCCGAAAAGTTGCCAATTTCTCTGAACTTGGTAAACTTTAAGGAATGGGAAGAGGAACTCCGAAAGACCCTCCAAAATTGCTACCTAGAGCACATTCTGGACACTTAAATCCCGAGTTTTTACTCAAAGAGGATTATGAGTGATGAGGCACATGAGGTATGGAGTGTGGATTGTAAAAGAGTTTCCAAACTCATGGCAAACTCCATCCCGGTAAAATGGAAGGGGAAGTTCTCCAACTATTTTCTGGACATGATGCTCAAAGATCTAGAAGATGTAGTCAATTTGAGAGTCACCAAAAGTACCAGAGGCAATTATGATGGACTTATGGAAGATGTGACTAGGTCACTCTCGAACATGAGGATCAATCCACCGCAAGATGGGTGTCTCACGAAAGAGAGACAAGAAGTATGGGCTAAGGTCTATAATGCAAGACTTAGACCCGGGATGCCACTTCAAGCTCATGTGCTCAACATGACAAGGCTATTCACCCATCTGGAGCTAATTGGCAAACCAGTGGACGATGAGCAAGCGGCTCTCATGCTACTAAGCTCACTCCATTCGGGGTATGTTGCATTAAAGATGAGACTTACGGCCAAGCGGAACAAACTGTCCTTGATGGAAGTTGTTCAAGAGGTCTAGAAAACCTATTCTTGCAAGAAGGCTAAGGTTGCTCTGAGACCAAAGAAGAAGGAGTTCAAGAACAAAGCTAAGATGCGTTGCTTCTATTGTAGTAGACCCAGACACTACAAAAGAGAATGTAGCATGTATCTAGAAGATGAGGCGAAAAGAAAAGGAACCTCAATCTCAGGTATCATCTTTACACTTGAACATAAGCCATTTATAAGGTATTAGATATCGGAAAATTGGCTTACTATATGCTCCTGTTTCAGGAGCAAAGTGAGCGGTGCTTTTCAAGTGGATATGAGTACACAAGTGGAAGAAGAAGATAATCTTTCAAAGAAAGCTTATAATCTCATATTTTGTCTAGATTTAAAACTTGTTTAGTTTTATCTACCATATTTTGATCTTGTGGCGTTGGACGTCATTTTGAACTTGATCACAAGACATATCATCTTGTTAATATTTATGGAATGACACGTTTGTGTCTTTAGACAAATTGTTTATAATGATACCAAAAGTGCTAAGAACATAGAGTCAAATCAGACTTACTTGTGGAATTGTCGTCTTGGCCACATTAACATCAAACGCATCAAGAAACTTCTACAAGAAGGTGTTCTTGACTCTTTCAATTTAGAATCGTTTTGAGAATTGCGAGGGATGTTTATTAGGCAAGATGATTAAACAACCATTATTCAAGTTGGGAGAAAGGGCAAGTGACTTATTGGGTCTTATACATACCGATGTATGTGGACTGACGAGCTCAACCACAAGAAATGGACATCGATATTTCATCACTTTCACAGAAGACTATAGTAGATATGGCTATGTCTACCTCATGTCGCATAAATCTGAATCATTTGAAAAGTTCAAAGAATTTCAGAGTGAAGTTGAAAATATGCTTGGCAAGAAAATCAAAGCCTTTCGATCGGATCGAGGTGGTGAATACTTGAGCCAAGAATTCGATGACCATCTGAAAGAAAAGGGTATACTTTCAGAATTGACACCTCCAGGAACTCCTCAATGGAACGGAGTATCCGAAAGGAGAAATCGGACCTTGTTAGACATGGTACGATCAACAATGGGTCTTAGTGATCTTCCTATCTCTTTCTAGGGACACGCACTTCTAACTGTGGCACTAACACTGAACCGTGCTCCATCAAAAGCTGTATAAAAGACTCCATATGAATTATGGACGAAGAAACCTCCTAGGTTATCTTTTCTAAAGATATGGGGATGCGAAGCATATGTCAAGAAATTGATTTCTAACAAACTTCATCGCAAATCTGACAAGGTTTACTTTGTGGGCTACCCAAAAGAAACCAAAGGGTATTACTTCTACAACAAATCGGAGAACAAAGTGTTTGTTGCTCGCGATGGTGTCTTTTTGGAGGAGGATCACCTTTTCAAAATGACAAGTGGGAGGAAAATCAAACTCGACGAAGTTCGTGAGGATGAGCAACAAAATCATAATGACAGTCAAAGTGCTCAAACAACATCTTTTGACGCAAGTCAAAATGATCAAAATGTGCAAAGTCGAACCAACAATGCAAATGCTCAACCCATTACCCTCATTGGTCTCAGAGACCGAGATCTCAACCTGATAGATATCTTGGTTTAGTATTAACCGAGAATCAGGACATCCTGATTATGGATGGAGATGAACCAGCAACCTACAAGCAAGCGATGGCAAGCACCGACTCTGCTAAATGGAAAGCGGTCATGAGATATGAAATGGATTCCATGTTTGAAAATCAAGTCTGGGACTTGGTTGACTTACCCGAAGGTTATACACCTATCAGATGTAAGTGGATTTTCAAGTTGAAAACCGACAAAGATGGAAATGTACTCATTTACAAAGCTAGATTGGTGGAAAAAGGTTACAGAAAAGTTCATGGTATTGATTACAATGAAACCTTTTCACCAGTCGCAATGCTTAAATCCGTTCGGATCCTCTTAGCGATTGCTGCATATTACAATTATGAAATATGGTAGATGGACGTCAAAACCGCCTTCCTTAATGGATTTTTAGAAGAAACTGTGTATATGAAACAGCTTGAAGGTTTTGTCGACCAAAACAATGCTAGGAAAGTTTGTAAGCTTAAGAAGTCCATTTATGGATTAAAGCAAGCAAGCAGAACTTGGAATCTGCGATTCGATGAAGCCATCAGTAAGTTTGGTTTTATCAAGAATCCAGATGAATCTTGTGTTTACAAAAAGGTCAGTGGGAGTGACATCGCCTTCCTAGTCTTATATTTCGATGACATATTGCTCATTGGAAACAGCATTCCGTTGTTAGAGTCTGTAAAGCCTGGCTTGGAAAGTGCTTCTCAATGAAAGCCTTGGGAGAGGGTCAGTACATACTAGGAATCAAGATCTATAGGGATAGATCGAAAAGGATGATTGGATTGAGTTAGAGTACTTATATTGATAAGGTACTTGCTCGGTTTGGCATGGAGGAGGCCAAGAGAGGTCACCTGCCAATGTCACATGGCATAACCCTAAGCAAGAAGCACTGTCCACAGACACTTGATGAGCGGGTAAGAATGAATAAGATTCCATATGCTTCGCTTATTGGATCGATCATGTATGCCATGATATGTACTAGGCCAGATGTATCGTATGCCTTGAGTGCTACGAGCCGTTACCAATCAGACCCAGGAGAGCCGCATTGTACTGCGACAAAAAATATCCTAAACTACCTGAAAAAGGAACAAGGATAAATTCCTGGTGTATGGTGGTGTAGAGGATTTAGTTGTGGAAGGTTATATCGACGCAAGCTTCCAGACAGACAGAGATGATTTCAAATCGCAATCTGGATATGTGTTCTGTCTAAATGGAGGGGCGTTTAGTTGGAAGAGCGCAAAGCAGAGTACAACTGCAGATTCTACAACTGAAGCCGAATACTTAGCAGCTGCTGAAGCGGCTAAGGAGGATGTTTGGATTCGTAAGTTCGTTGGTGAACTTGATGTTGTACCCTCTATAAAGGGTCCAATAGCCCTCTATTGTGACAACAATGGAGCTATTGCTTAGGCTAGAGAGCCTAGGGAACATCAGAAGGTCAAACATGTCAAGCGGCGATTTCACATGATTCAAGAATGGAAATCAGATGGTGAAATCAGAATTAGCAAATTTGGAACGGATGATAATGTAGCCGATCCACTTACTAAACCTTTGCCTCAAGTGAAGCACAACAAGCACGTTGAGGCAATGGGAATCAAGCATGTAGGAGACTGGCTTTGATTTCCTTGTTTAGTGTTTTAGTTAATTTTGAAAAAAAATTAATGTAAGACGCTAAGGAAAACCATTCAAGTTTTGGAGTAATATAAAATTTCATGCAATATTTTATTACTCCGTTATGCTATTTAATTGTGGTTTAGGATTAAATAATGAGTCCATTCAATTCTAAGAATATTCAAAATAGGGTATCAAGACCAGTCTTGGTAAGGAAACACCTATTAAGTGAACATTGAATATTATAATCGAAAATTATCCCTAATCAAGATCATTTAAACGATGGACGATTAATGAGCAATTGAGATTAGTGTGTAGTTTGATTTATAGCACCGTTTCATGTGCTACAAGGACATGATTGTCATAAATCATTTGCACATGTATTGGTTTAGAACCATACTAGATCGACCTATGAGAATACTTTAAGAAATTAAAAAATTTGTCATAAATATACTTCTCATTATGGCTATCGGAACCTATTTCCTCGACCATGAGTATTGTGAGTTCTCTTGTTTGATTACTAGTTCGCTTTGATGTTGTCAAACGTTTGCCGTAATAGGGGATTATAACGGCAACACTCGGGCGACTAGGTCCTCTTAGTAAGAGGAGCTACATTACAAGACTGGGAATGTCCCCCTACTAAAATAGGGAAGATGTATTTGTTGTATATAAGCCCTCTCGTAGAGCGAGACTGTAAAATGCATGGCCGTGCTCGGATGGATTTTAGAAATCATATGTTTATTGACACTCGGACTCGGAATCGGGAAACACTTCTGGACGTAATAAGGATGACAAAATAAATCTTACCTTATAGTTCATGAAGAGACATTAAGCGACATAGGAAAAAGGCTGTACACAAAATGCGCACTTGTCCGGAAGGACAAGTGGGATATTGAGAGGAATGGTGTCCTTCGAACAAGTGTAATGTTCCGTTAGTGGGTTCAGAATTATTAGAAAGCTAATATATTCAGTGAGGTCAAGTGATCGGAATACCTGGGTGGAGGCCGCTTCCGATCAGTAATATTGATGAACAATTAATATTACAGCTTAATCTTGACTGAGCCCTTCGGGTCACACCCAAGCATTCAACAAATCGAACCGACGAATTAATTCGGGAGGAATTAATGAGTCGACCGAGTAATATTTATTTAGACGTCGGAAATTCGATCTTAGAGCGTCGAAACCGAGCGTCAGAAGTCAAGTCGAAAAATAGTGAAAGACGAGACGAGAAATAGTAATAAATAAAAAAAAAGACCAAAATACCCCTAGCATCGAAATTCCCAAGTAAACCGAGTGCTAAGGGCGTTTGGCCTAGCATGGTGGCTAGCATGCGCACCAAGCCGAGCCTAGGCTGGCTGGTGCGTGGTAGCGCACCCATGCTAGCATCGCAAGGCAAGGCGCTGCCTGATGCGTGCTAGCATGCTTGGAACAACCTTGTGCTAGAAAGCCATGCCGGAGCAAGCTGCAGCAGCTAGCACGCTAGGCGCGCCAGCTCGCCACAGCTAGCAGCAGCATGGCTAGGCCATTGCTTGCTGCCTAGCAGCGCTGGCCAAGGCACAAGGCCAGCAGCAGCCCGCACAAGCATGCTGGCCTTGCTGGCCAGCAGCGCCTGGAAGCCCGCATGCGAGTGCTGGGCCTGCTAGGCTTGCTGGGCGTGGCTGCCACGGACAGCAGCACATGGCAGCCCACCTTGGCTGCCTTGGTGCCCTTGGGTGGGTGCCATGTGGCTTGTGGTCCTTGAGTGTGTGTAGAGTTAGGTGGCCGGTTATGGGAGAGGGAGTGGGGAGCAAGTTTGGTCCCCCCCTTCTCCAAGTGGTCCTCACCTAACCACTCACATGAGCTTGCCACTTGTTGATTTATTACTAGCTTGATTATTAATTTTATTTTAGCTTTAAAATAAATTGGAAAAATCATACTATCCCACATTGATGGGACAATAAATGATACTTCCATCATTTCCTATAAATACCCAAGTATGGGCATTGGGAATGATCTTTGAGTAAAAGTTGGAAAAGGCATCACAATTAGTGAAAACCTTTGAACTCAATATAATTACTCGGGTTTTATTGGTCGGGTATTGCTAACCCCAAGACATTGGACCTAGTCGGTTTTGTTGGTGTGGGTGGACTTCGTTGGAGGTCTCCGTGTGAGCGGGACTTGAAGCTTTCAAGTAAGAGCTCATTTTGGAGCAAAGCACGCGTCAAAGGTAATTAGCTTATCTTAATCTTGTGATTAATTTAATTATGTTTATGGTTTTATTTATTGCGAGTGCGGTCTTGTTTTTGGTTTTGTTTCCGCAGTGAGTCGGACTCACCAAACCCCAACAGGGGCTTCAGTAGACACCCAATTGTATCTCCCCAAAACTAAATCCAGTGATGATTACCTTTCACATCAATGATTTTCAAACAAAATGAAAGTGTCAAAAGTGTAAGTGATGCTGTTGTTTTTTTATTAAAATATTCTTCTTTCTGTTTTTTAAAAATGTACTCTATTTATGAAAATAGCATGTCTAATTTCGTTTATTCCTTGACAAGAGTCCTATAATAGTGTAATTGGATTGGGCTCGAAAAAAGCTTTCCAACGATATATTATAATCGTAATTCCGATGAATAATGAGGAAGTTATGGCCAAAATATTAAGTTGGGCTCAAAATTGTTTTATGGCCCAATAATGTAGTTGAGGGCCCATTAATTAGTATTCCTAAAGTTATTAGCATTGATTTTAATCTTCTAAGATGATCTAGAAGGTTCTTTTAAATTCTAATAGAAATAAGATTCATAATTAACTTTTTAGAAGATGAAGAATTTGATTTGAAATAAAATAATTATTCTATTATGATAAATCTAATTTAATAATTGATAAAAGAGGAGTCTAATTGCTTAATCGTATTAGGAAAAGGATTTTGTACAAAAGCGTGTTTTATCTTTTGAACTAGCGCCCAACGACAGCCTTGTCGCACGACGACAGACTCTGTCATTCGTACTTGGTCCTCTCGTGGAAGGTTGATAATTTCTGAGGGTTTGGCCCCAAATCTCTATTTCAATTATTTAAATTAATTGTTTAATTTAATATTTTCCTTGAAATTACTAACATGTATATATTTTTATTAGAAAGAGATATGAGGAAACAAAGTTAGTAGTTTTTATTACTATTTCTTTAGAAAGCATGTTTATGTGTTCTTCTTGCCCCCTGGGATAGCAGGTGAAACTCCCATTTTATTCTTTTAACTCTAGTAGTTATATGCCATTTGACATTATCCATAGTGATCTTGGTGAAGGAATTATGTCTTCAATCAGTGCAATTACTAGATATATCAAGTATCACTATTATGGAGATAATAAGTTCACTCTTTAGGGTCGTCATTATCTATTGCTAGATATGATAAATGATCTTTAGGTTAGTCAAATAGTCCAAATCCTAATAGAATGGATCCTATAAGGTCACCCAAAAAGGGTATTGGATTAAAGTAAGAGGCCCGTTAATGGGCCTTATGAGGATATGATGGACCATGAATGGAGTTAGGATAGAGTAGTTAGATTAGAGTTAGGAATTTGTTCTTGACATGGACTCTAATTTCGAGATATGATCGATAAATAAAGTCCATAACGAAGGTCAAATGAATTTAAAATTTACTCAATTAACAAGTTAGTAGATTGTTAGGCAAGACAACCGATTCCCAAAAACCCTAAGCTCTCTCTCTCGTCTCTCCTTTATCCCCTCTGTAATACCAGCCACCCCTTTGTGGTGTGCGGTGTTTGTGGTGGTGAATCTGGGTAGGTTCGTTCCTCTCCTCTCCGTAGAAGGTTGATTCAAAGGTCCAATCATGACTAACTAGCATTAGTGGAAGTTTAATCCGTGCCCATGGACTAAGTAGAGGAATCACACTTGAGGTTCTTTTTCTCCCATTATTCTTTCTCGATCGCATGTGGAATCACACTTTAAAGGTATTGTTATTTCTTGTTTATGTCTTATGCATTGATCTTGGTGTTTAGATGCTTAAAAATTTGATTCATGCAATTTCGCTTAGAGTATCTATAGTCTTTCAGTGGTATCAGTTAGCCTTCGCATGTAAGCATATTGATTTTTAATTCTTTGAATGTCCACAATTTTAATTCAATTAGGAGGGAGAAAAATTTAATTATGGGTCAATTATTAGTTTAAATGTGATTTAACATACTGAATAATTAAAAATTGTTTAATTTGCTCAAAGTTAGCCCATAAAAGAACCAAATTTTGCCCCTAAAAGGATCGAAAATTTTAACCCTCCTAACCCTATTTTCAACCCTAAACGCTAAATTTAAAATTTTGTGTTTTGTTTTTGATTTTATTGGATTGTTATGTGATTCATGAATTTAATTTATTTATTTTCATGTATGAATTTTGAATTTTTAATGATCAAATTATTTGATTTCAAAGTTAAATTGAATAGGAGATTAATTTCAAGATGAAACAAATTTTTAAGATTGAATGTGATTTAATTTTAAAAATTATTAGACCACATTAAGTTAATTTATTTTTTTTAAAAAGGTTTGTTTTAATTTAGATTAAAATGAAAAAGGGAAATTTTGAGCGACTAGGAGGCGTAGCCACGGCGGCTTTCGCAGGTGGTGGTCAAGGAGGGAGGGCGGGGTGGGGCAGTAGTTATGGGCAGCAGTAGTAGGAACAACAACACCATGCAACAGTTACGTTACACTACTAGTGTTGTGCGTTGCTGTTTGAGACAACGTACACCACAAGGTGTACGACCATCGTGACGGGCTTCGATTAGCCACACCACGGCTGTTGGCGAAACTTTTTAAAAAATAGTTTTTTTCAATTATTTTTTTAATCAAATAAGATTTTAAAAGATAAGATTTAATTTTCGAAAAGATAATTGTAACAATTAAAGTTGTTAATTTGATAAGCTTGGATAATTTTTGAGCAAAAGGTTCTATGTGGAAAATAATTGATTAAATAATGAGATGATCCCATAATTATTTTAAGATACAATTGATTTAAAATATTGTGATTGGCTAGATAATTAAGATAGAATCTCCTAAATTAGTTAGGATAATCATGAAAAATATATATTATTTATCTTCCATAATTATAATATGATTTGATTCTATCTTATACCTAAAAATGAATCTATGATATTTTATTATTTGTAATGAATAATATATGATATTATCTAATTGTTGTAAAAACCTACTTTTGGCCTCTTGTCCCGACAAGAAGTACGATGATGTTACAAAAATCCGTTCTTTATGCTAGATCAAAGTTGAAGTGTAAATGGATTATGAAATGCATTATGAAGTAAGTTAAAACCCATATTTGAGACCAAGTTATCTTAGAGCCTTGTCCGATTACTAATTAGGCCTAAAACGTGTTCATACATGTTTAAACTTGATTAATAACGGACCCAAATGCGTTAAAAGCAATGATTGGATCCAATGGATCTTACAATGTTAAAAATCGAGCCAAACAAATATACCAACTATAAAATTTATATAAAAGGCTAATACATATGAATAGTACTTTCAAAGAACATTCCAACGGTATATTATAAGTCCAATTCCGAGTTAAAACGAAGAAGTTGTTATTAAAACACTAAACCGGGCCCTAAAACCGACACCCTTGCACTCTAACGGCCATATCTTTTTATCCCCACAATATTTTAGCCTATTTCTAGCCTTATAAAAGAGTAGATATTCATATATTTCCAATGATATCTCACACGCCATAATTCGAATTCGTAATCAAAAGTTATGGATGTTTTAAAAACGTATTTTCGTATAAGGCAAACCGCACTGAGCCAACTGTCGGAGTTGCGCGTGCCTGCAGAGCGCAAGTCAAAGAGTTGCACTAGGCATACCAGCGCGACTCAGAAAGTTGTGCGCGCCATCTGATAGCGTGGCTCTAAAACCCTAAACCTTGATTCCTACGCCTATAAATAGGGGTCTTCATTCAACCCTAAAGGGAACAAAAAAAATCATAATTCTAAACCCTAAATTCTAAAATCTTTAATCTGTCAAACCCTCTTACTATCATACTACTTTTCTTCTCTCTTCCGAAATACTTTACAACCCTAATTGAATCCATTGAAGCCCTGAGGTACAAAGAAGAAAGAAGGTCTATAAGCATTTAAAACAGAGATCTAAGCATATAAAGAAGAAAGCTAGTGTAGACACCCAAATGTGTATCCCCAAAACCAAACCCAGTGTTGAATACGTTTTACGTTATTTGATTATCGAACAAAGTGAAAGTGTGAAAAGTCTAGTGATGCGGTTGTTTTTTATTAAAATATCTCTCTTTTTGTTTTTGAAAATATACTCTATTTATGATAATAACAAGTCTAATTGAGTTTGGTCAATGATAAGGGTCTAATAATAGAGTGATTGGATTATGCTCGCAAATAGCTTTACAACGATATATTATAAGCCCCAATTCCGATGAATAATGAGGAAGTTCTGGCCAAAATACTAATTTGGGCCCGAAATGAATTTTATATGAAGCCCAATGATCTAGAGGAGGGTCTGTTAATTATTATTCATAAAGTTATTAGGACTGACTTTAGTCTTCTAGAATAATCTAGAAGTTCTTTTAAGTTCTAATGGAATTAACATTAATAATTATTTTTAAGAGTTTTATTTTGAATAAAATAAGTGTTTTATGATAAATCTGATCTTTAAACTGTTTAACGCGGATTCTAATTACTTAATTATATTTTGAAAAGGATTTCGTACTAAGCGCACATGAATACAAGAACAATAAAGTACAGGCCTATTTTTAGGGCAAGTTCGATCTCTTTTAGGTTGACTTTGTACCTTCATCCCCGAATATCTAGTCATGGTTCCGGACCACTAGGGAGTTAGTGATCTCATAGATCGTGAAGGGGTGTAACCTTCACAATGTGAATGGTTTACAAGTTCCTAAAACGTTTTGGCGACTATTTTATCCTTCCCTTTGGACACCACCAGGCTTAAGTGTATGACCATAGTGGGGATCAAGTGTGGGATGCGTGAAATATTCCCCATAGTTTTTTTGGCAATTACGTTGGGGAGGATTTGTATTTTAGAAAGCGCGTACGATGAGGCATATTGGCGCCAGCTGGCGCCACGCGTTTTGGTGTAGCGCCAGGCGCTACACTTTGCGTTTGGCGCCAATCTCTGGCGTCCGGGGCCAATAGCTGGCGTCTGGTGCTAATGAACACTGACTCCGAATCCTTCCCAGATTAAACTGCTCCAATTTTGTGCATAAATAGCCCTCTTCCCAGCAGATAAAATATTTCTTAGCTTTAGAAAAATAACATCATGTCCCTAGTCTCCAAAAGTTTTACCAACTAAACCAATGAATGGTGTCGGTCTCTTAATGCCAAAGAGAGAAAAGAATTAGATGTGTTTCACTAGAGGGGTATTTATGGTATCAAAGGGGTAGATCTTGATTCAAGTTTAATTCATACCGCTCTAGAATATTGGGATGTAGTACTCATTGCTTTAGAATAGGGTATGATGAAATTAGCCCTTTGCCGGAAGAATTTGGTGCTATTTTAGGCTTTCCTGCACTAGATCTTATAGTAATCCCTAGAATAAATGAATATTATTATAAGGATTTTGAACGCTTCTTCAATTTAAAAGACAGAGATCTATCAAAAATAGTAGATGGTAGCATAGTTAATTTGAAAGGATTTGCTCGCCATTATTTTGATAGGCCTTATTCTGAATCTTTCCATGTTTATAGAAGAAGGGCTTTTTTGTTTTGCATGCTTAATAAATTTTTCCTTACTAGTGGTAAATATAATGAGGGTCAATCAAACATATCCACTGTTTTAGAACAAATTGAATCAGGGAGAAATCTAATGCCTTTAATAGTTGGAGAGACCATGCTTAGTCTTGATGAGTTAAAGAGAAATCCAAAAGCACCATTTCGGGGCTCTCCAATTTTATTACAAGTAGAAAAATAATATTTTTAATTACAGAAATTAAAAATATATTTTTGTATAGGAATAATAATTTATTTGCTTTGCAATTTTTACAGATGTGGCTAATGGAAAGACTGGAATTAATTATCCCTCCAGACAACATTGAGACGTATACTCCAAATTGCTTCGTGAGAAGAAGAAACACTTATCTAAGATGCGGCGCCATGAATGGAAGAAGGTCTTTGAGTCTTGTAATTTTGTCGTCAAGTGGGTCATTTCTTGGTTGAAAATAGAAAAGATGGTTGGTGTCAACAAGCAACCTTTCTGCCGTCTTCCAAGCTTGTCCCGTATGACTTTTTATTATCCCTACAAGGTAAAAAGACAATACGACTTACTTCAGGCTATTCCTTCTGGTGATCTTCGTCATCCCTACGATTTCCCTGTCTCCCAGGAAGTAGACAAATTTGATGATTATTGGAGCGCTAGACCTTTATGGGAAGTAATTACCAAAAAGGTTCCTCCTTCCTTGCCCAGTGATGTGAAAAAGTGGCTTATGAAGAAACCTTCAAAGGACGTGAAGAAAAATAAGAGTAAAACTGATGTGAAGAGCCGTCTAGGTGACAAGGTGGTTCCTGTTAAGGAACGCTTGGGTGAAAGGATCGAGTTAAAAACACCTATAATGCCTAAGAAGAAGAGTACTACAAAAGATAAGGGAAAAAGGAAAGCTGACACCACAGAAAAAAAAGCTTGGGTAGAAAAGAAGCATGGAGTCCTAGCCGAGGGGGAAACTATTTACTCCAAAATTGAATGTAGGTCTTCAAAAGAATGCCTACTAGCTAAGGTTATGGATGAGGAAGAAGAAGCAGAAAAAAATTGGAAAAGGGCTATGAAAGAGAAAGAAGATTAAGAGCATTGCTTAATTTCCAAATATTAGACTTAGTTTATTAAATTTAAAGTTAATTTATTTAAGCCTTATTTAAATTCCTTCAATAATGTAATTTATTTTATTAATGAAATTCCAGCTTTTTAATTAAATTATTTACTTTAAATTTATTTTTTTAAAGCAATGAAACCCGAAGAATTAATTTTCAAGAAATTTTTTCGAGTACGGAAGTGGAAAATTTTTCGAAAAACACTAAAATATTCCCAGACATTTAGCAGTAAATTGGCGCCACGATTTTGGGACTGGCGCCGGCTGCATCAGTCTGCCGTCAGGCGATGAATGTCGTCATCTAGCACTAACGTTCATCGGCTGGCCCTAGAATGTTTTCCGTGACGCCGATGTTTTGTCGATCTTCAGTCGAATTTTTTATTAATTCTAGGATGCGGATTTTAAAAAAAAATAAAGTTGCCGCACCCTAAAGGGTTGCCTACGTATCATTTCTTAAGGAATCAGGCCAAACGTAGCTCTCTTGAGTATTCTACTCAAGTAATTATGAGTAGTATTTCTTAAGTTGGTCAAGATTTGTCATGTTCGAGAACTCATTGCAATCCATATCAGTTAATTTTGCTGCACCTCCTGACAGGATTGTTTTGACAACGTAGGGTCCGGACAATTAGGTCTAAATTTTCCCCTTGGATCTAAAACATTTTTCCTTAATGCTTTTAACACCAAGTTTCATACTTTGATGTTTATTGTCTTGACCTTCTTATTAAAATGCCTAGCCATACGAGTTTGATAACACTGAGTGTGATGTAGAGTTCTAGTCGTTTTTCATCGAGTAGAATTAGCTCTTCATATCTTGCTCTAGTCCATTCAACTTCATCGAGTTTGCTTTCTAACGCGATGCATAGAGATGGAATCTCTAGTTCGACAGGTTGTACGACATCCATTCCATAAACCAAGGAAAATGGGGTATTTCCTGTTGATGTGCGAATTGACATGTGGTAATCCCACAATGCGAAGTGAAGTTTGTCAGGCAAATCCTTACAATTTTCCGTCATTTTCTCGATGATAGTCTTTAGATTTTTATTAGCTGCCTCGACTGCTCCATTTGCTTGAGGCCTATAAGGGGAAGAATGATGATGTTGAATGCCATATTTTTGTAACAATTCTTCACATTCAACTTGAAAGTGAGTTCCATTGTCACTTATCATTTCATGTAGGACTCCGTATCGACAAATAATATTTCTCTCGATAAAGAGTGCTACATGTTTTTGTAGTGCGTTTAGCGTGTGATTGCGCTTCGACCCACTTTGTGAAGTAATCAATTGCCACTAGGATATATTCGTGGCCTCCTGTGTCCTGGGGGAGTGATTTTGCCGATGATGTCAATTCCCCATGTAGAGAACGGCCATGGTGAAGTGTAGGTGTAGAGCAAGGATGGAGGAACATGTTGTAAATTGGCATAGATTTGGCACTTAGAGCATCTTTTTACGTATTGATGGCAATCCATATTCATTGTAGTCCAATAATATCCTTCTCGCATTATCTTTTGGACTAACATTTTGCCATTTATGTGAGTGCCACAGATTTCTTCGTGGACTATCCTCATTTCTCTTTGGCCGTCCTTTTTTCCTACACATAAGAGAGCTCGACCCTTAGGTACCCTTTTATGTAGCTCGTTGTCTATGAGTACGTATTGGGAAGCCAAGAGTCTTAATGCTCGTTTTGCTCTTTTGTCAGCATGGGAAGTGTTGTTGACATAATTAAGTATATCCGTATACCACGGTTCTTCTTCTTCTTCTTCTTCTTCGTCTTGGATTACTTTATCATCCTATATAGCTTGAATATATGCTGGTTTGTGACTTTTTTCTATAGTTAGAGGCATTTGCTCGATTTTCGTAGGAATCCTAACCATCGAGGCTAGTCTTGCCAAGGTATCAGCAAATTGATTTTCTTCCCTAGGTAGATATGTGTATTCTACCTTCTCTAACTGATTATTAAGAGTTTCCAGATAGGTTTGGTAAGGGGCTAGACTTTTTCTCCTTACTTTCCACCTTTTGGATACTTGATTGATGATTAATGAAGAGTCTCCAAATATCTGTAACTTTTTTACTCCCAATGCCAAAGCTGTTTCAAGGCATACCACGCATGCTTCGTATTCAGCAGCGTTGTTGGTAACGTTAAAATCAAGCTTTATGGAGATTGGAACATGCTCTTCTTTAGGTGATACTAGTAATAGTCCAATGTCACATCCCTTTTGGTTTGAGGCTCCGTCGAAGTATAAGGTCCAAGTATCATTTTCAGTGACCATTAAGTATTCATCTGGAAATTCATTGTCTTGCATTGGTGTCGAGTCTTCTATTTGATAGTTCGCTAGAAAGTCTGACACCACAGATCCTTTGAAAGCTTTTTTGCGGCATAAACCTTACATCAAACTATGCTAAATTGACAATCCATCTCGATATACGTCCATTGAGTGTAGATTTCTCGAATAGATACTTGAGTGGATCTAACTGGGAGACTACAAAGACTGTATGCACTAGCATGTGATGTCTTAAATTGGTTATGGCCCACACCAAGGCGAAGCATAATTTCTCAAGTGGTGTATAACGTGCTTCATATTTGAACATTTTCTTCCTTAGATAGTAGATTGCGTTTTCTTTGCCTTCTACTTCTTGTGCTAGTATAACTCCCATTGTCTCTTTGGTAACTATTAAGTACAACCTAATAGGTATTCCGGGAAGTGTTGGTGCTAGTACGGGAGGATTTGCGAGATATGCTTTCATCTTTTCAAAGGGTTTTTGACACTCGTCATCCCATATTACTCGTACATTTTTCTTAAGCTTTTTAAAGATTGGTTCACATATCGTCGTCAATTTTGATATGAACCTACTTATGCATTGCAACCGGCCAATAAACCCTCGAATCTGCTTCTCGGTTTTGGGCGGTGGCATTGACATGATTGCTTTAATTTTGGTTGGGTCTATCTCTATTCCTCTAGAGCTTATGACATAACCCAAAAGCTTGCCTGAAGTGAATCCAAAAGCACACTTAGTTGGATTCAACCTCATAGTATATTTTCTTAGCCTTTCGAAAAATTTTCTTAAGGGTACTTGGTGGCCTAGGCGGTCTTTTGATTTTACAATCATGTCGTCCACATACACTGCGACTTCTTTATGCATCATGTCATGTAGTAAGGCAGTCGCTGCACGTTGGTAAGTGGCACCCGCGTTTTTCAACCCGAATGGCATTACCGTGTAGCAGTAAGTGCCCCATGGTGTTATGAAGGTTGTTTTCTCCATGTCTTCTTTTGCCATGAGAATCTGATAATAACTTGCGTATCTATCCATGAACGAGAGAAGTGCGTGATTTGTTGTGTTATCCACCAGAATATCAATGTGTGGTAAAGAGAAGTCGTCCTTTGGACTTGCCTTATTGAGGTCTCGATAGTCGACACTCATTCTTACCCTTCCATCTTTTTTCGGAATTGGGACGATGTTGGCGACCCATTTGGGGTATTTAGATACCTTGATGAAACCTGCAGTTATCTGTTTTTGAACTTATTCTTTTATTTTAAGAGCTACGTCGGGTTTCATTCGACGTAAGTTTTGTTTTACAGGTTTTATTCCCAGAATTAATGGTATAGTGTGTTGAGCTATTTCTCTATTAATGCCTTGCATATCTTAATATGACCAAGCAAATACATCGATGAATTCTTTAAATAAGTTAATTAAATCGGTTCTCTCTTGTTTATTAAGTGTTAGTCTGATTATAACTTCTCTTTTATTGGTTGAATCATTTGAGATATTAACCGTCTCAGTTTCTTCAATTATCGGTGTTTTCTTTTCAAGAGTTTCCATTGTTTTAATAAGTTTTTTATCTTTTTCATTGTTAGTTAAGCATTGCTTGTCATCTTGGGTTAAAGAAGAACACAAGAAGTAAGGAGAAGAAATTATATTATTATACTCTGAGATCATTACATCAAAGAGTGATATGTCCTCATGGACTTGATCACTAACTATTCTAGGAAAGAGATAGAAGGGGAAGGTGCTACTACTAAAGACCTAGATGACTCTATAGGGAGAGACTCTGACTCTGACTCTGACGACTCTTCGAACATCGGTCCTTGCCCTGTCGTGATGGATATATTTCTTCCACTTGGAGTAGTCACCTTGTCGGTCCTGCGCCACCCTTGTAGTGGTCCTTCCGCTGGAGTGATTAACTTCGAGGGATTGAAGTTTTCCCTTTGTAGGACCGCTTGAATGAGCGAGGAGTTATCCTCTTTGTATGTTGGCTCACCCTTTTCTCACCCAAATAATAATCCCATAACGTCAAAGTCAAAGCATGGGGGTGCTTTCTCCTTATGGACAGGTGTTGGGATTTTATCTGTGAAATAACAATCCAAAAAATTTCAAATCCCAGTTGCCTTATGCCATTTACGACAAATGGTTCGGGAAATTCGTAGCATGGATAGTGCTCTCCTTCTTTTATGAATTGACCATTTAAGTGTAAGAGGGTACTGATCCATTGGGATTGCTTTCTTTTGAATGCGAGCGTCCCTACGTGCCTTCGATTTTTCCTGGGGTTACTTAAGATTTTTCTGAGTCGGTTCGAAACCAAGTCCCAAAGTATCTAAATTAGGGAGGCTAGGTGACTCCAACGGTTTTTCTATTCCCTTTTTCTTTCCTAGGGTCATCCTAGGAAAATGTCCTTATTTCTTCAGAATAGCATTCACGATCATGTTAGAATGGGGGACGTGGTCGAGAGGGGTCCTTTCATCCTCCTGGGATAACGAAACCTCTTTGTTAAAGTCCCATATATCTTCATCATCCTCATCGTGCTCCACGTTAATTATTGGGTTTTCTATACACTTGATTCTCATAGGTGAAGCATCGATGGTGATAGGAATTCCCCCAACTATGTCTTTTACTTGTTAGTGGAGAGATGAGGGGACGGCCTTTAGGTCATGAGGCCAAGGGCGTCCCAATAATAAATTGAATGAAGCTTTGATATCTACTACTTGGAAAGTAGTAGCATGTTCTATCGCTCCCACCGTTACATTGATGGTAATTTTACCAAGAGCTTGACGACGAGTGTTGTCATAGGCTCTTATTCCTTTCATTGATGGGGTTAAGTCTTCATCCCTTATGCCTAGCATTCTCGTAGTTCTAAGTGGACAGACGTTAATGGCTGATCCATTGTCTACTAGAGTAATAGGGACGTTCATTATCTTGCAAACTACTGTAAGGTTTAATGCCTTATAGTGTTTGTCACCTTCTGGGGGTAAATCCTTGTCAGAAAAGGTGATCAAATTGATGTGACTAGGTAGATCACTCGTGAGGAAGTTAGCCAACCCCTTAGGAGTAGTGTCAGAATCTATCCCTATTTTGTCCAAGGCATTCATTACATCCAACCTATGTTCTCGGGATGTCGCCATAAGTTTCCATACGTTCATTTCAACTTTTTGTTTTCTTGAATTGTTTGACGATATCATTATCTTCAATGATAGGTATGGGAACTTGCTGTGTGGTTGGCATGGGTTGTGACAAAACGGGAGGTTGCATTCTCCCGGACCTTGTGAGGACGTCTATTGATGAATCTTCTTCAACCCAAAAGTCATCCGTGGCATATGACACCGAAGGTGGAGGTCCTACCATGTATTTTAAGTAGACGTCTTCTTCGTCACTGTCCCAAAATCCATTAATACTTGCATCCTCTTCTTGTGGAACTTGATCTAGTTTCTTTTCATCAATCATTTTCTGAATTAAATCCTTGAATTTAAAACAGTTTTTGATAGTGTGACCTCCTGATTAATGATACTGACAGTAATATATATCTGTGCTTTTCAATGATTTGGATGGTCTTCGTTCGAGAGGTTTGATCTCGCCACTCTCGGAGAGCATTTCAAACATTTGTATATATGGGATCCCAATTGGAGTGTAGAGTCTATTACTCTTCTTAGGTTTTTCGGTGACTTGTAAAGGAAATCGTTTCGCCTCGTAAGTCGTTCACATGGGTGTGAACTCTCTTTAAGGTTCATTTTTCGGGAGTGGAACCTCGTCATATTTATTTTGAAGTTCCTTTATAGCCTTGAGAGTTTCACGTAGCAAATGCGATCCTTCCATCATAAAAAGTGTGAGCGATTGTATGTCCTCTTTACTTAATAGTTCTAGAAGGTTATCCATGGCGTCGAAAAAGATCTCCTCCTCTTATGATGGCATGGATTTCTTTAATAGGTTTGATGAGAGACGAGGGGTCAACCTCATTTTCCTCATCGGAGATAGCCAATGAATGAGCGAGAGGCGGATTATCAATACTTGGCTTCTTACTGGAAGGGGGCAGTGGCAGCTTGTTGTTGTCGATTAAGTCTTGGATAGCTTGTTTAAGCTTCCAACAGTTTTCTTTGAGATGGCCCCTACCTTGGTGATACTTGCAGTGTGAATTGGGGTTCCAGCTAGCTGATCTCTTTTTGACTGGTGGGTCCCCAAATGGTCCAATAGGACTTACAAGACCTTTTGCATTTAGCCGATCAAATGCGGTGTCATAACTCATGCCAATAGGTGTAAAGTTCCTCCTAAATGGTTTATTTTGTCCTTGATTATTCATAGTAAGGACTTCACCTAGGTTAAAAGTTCTAACACTGTTTCAGTGGGTGGTGTTGGAAGAAGAAGGATTGTCGTTCTTCTTGCCTTTCCAGCCACTGTTGGAGTTATTGTTGGCAGCTTTATAACTTAGCCAGGTCGTCTTCGATGTTGATTCCAATGTCGTAGATGGCCTTGAAGGTATGGAGATTATTTTGATATTTGAGATGCTTGGAGTATTTTTCTTGATGGTTTTTGATGAATAACCTTACAGACTCATTTTCACTTGGCACCTCAATCATCTTAGCTGAGGTTTCTCTCCATTTGTTAAAGAAGGAGGTGAAGCCTTCATTCTCCTTCTACTTGAGGATTTCAAGTTCCCTATGGTCGGTCTCAATTTGAATGTTGCATTTGTATCTATCAACGAAAGCGTTTTCTATAGACTCCCTGGTGGAGGTTTTTTCTTTCTCGAGAGAAAAGAACCATTGCTGGCAAACGGTCTCGAGAGATAGTGAGAACAGAGAGGGGAACACCTTCTTATCGATACCCTTAATACTCATTATTGTTTCAAAGGCTCTTAAATGAAAATAAGGGTTATTAGTTGCTTTGACTTTCGAGATGTCGTTAGCATTGAACTTCTGCGGAAGAAGATCTTTGTCCACCGAGACCCCTTGTTAATTAATCCCTTGAAACTTGTAGTTGCTAGATAACTTTCTTAGACTCTCTTGCATGAGGTCCATCTGTTGTTGTTTCACGGGATCATCAATCTTAAGGGTTAGGGTGTTTAGTGCCTCAATCACGGTAACCAGTTGGTTCTTGTGCTCATTGACTTCTTCTTGTGTTGCCATTACTGTCCTAGCTTTCCGCAATGGGTTTGTCGAAAAGTTGGACTTGTACGAAAAGATTGTCTTCGATTAACCGCCCTTCCTTTCTTGACCACGCGCTGTAATTTAAAACATTTTTGAGCAATGGGTTTGTCGAAAAGTTGGACTTGTACGAAAAGATTGTCTTTGATTAACCGCCCTTCCTTTCTTGACAACGCGCTGTAATTTAAAACATTTTTGTTTTAATCACTAGACTCAAATCGACCTTGACTTTACGTTTTTAAAGAGGAAAAAAATAAATAAAATAAAATATTTTGGCAAAAATAATGTATATATTATTTTAAGAACCAAGTATGGTGTTTAAATTGGAGGATTAATATCCGACTTACCCCCGCTTAAAAAATGACGGAAAAAATGCGCATTCAAGACTCTGTTAGACATGGTCAAGGTATGTGTATTGGTGTGTGCGTTGAGTGTCAGTGACACGCATGGAGTTTTGTGTAATACCATGGGACTTGGTGCCTAGACTTAGTTAATGACTTAACAAGGTATAATTAACAGTAAAATTTAACCGAACTACTTAGCAAACTGGTTAATTAGACTCAAGGTGATGACTCGATCAATAATCCGAACTGTCGTCAAAACGACAGGACTGGCGCCTCTCTTTGCAGTGTAGCGCCAGACGACAGCATTGTCGCCAGGTGCCACACTCCACAGAGTGGCGCTACAGTTCAAACTTTGGCGCCATTGCTGGAGCTTCAATCTGAAACTGTTTTTCGGTGTTATTAATCAACAGGGTTATGCCTAAAGTCATACTAGGTCAATTCTGGTTCAAAAAAATAGACTTTATTTACTTAAATTAATTAATTAATTAATTAATTAATTATGCAAAGTTCTTTTACTCATTAATTTATTTAATCTTAGCACAAGTCAAAAAAACAGTTAGGAAAAACACATAGAGTATGACAAAAATAATGCACAATTAGTCAAGTATGCACAATATGATGCAATGAGTTTGCAACCTAACCATGGCTCTAGTTCTCTAAAGTTCGGGATATGGGTTAGGTAATAGAGGGTCCATGGTTAATTGTCCGGATGCACCGTGCGGAAGCCTAACCGTAAAGGGTTGGCACGAGTGGATGGGACACCGCGAGTTTTAGAAAAAACTCGCTTCCATGGTTTGGTGAATTCAACATTCTCGGATGTACCCTTTGTTGCCCAGAGCGATCAATCAGGTAGATGGAGCATGAATTCCTAGAGGATTATGTCCATATGTAGAACACATATGGGTTTCTGTAGACACCTAAAAATGTCTCCCCAAAACCAAACCCGATGAT
This sequence comes from Chenopodium quinoa, assembly GCF_001683475.1. NCBI lineage: Eukaryota > Viridiplantae > Streptophyta > Magnoliopsida > Caryophyllales > Amaranthaceae > Chenopodium > Chenopodium quinoa. The sequence goes on from NW_018742345.1 coordinate 6,520,424, forward strand.
GAATAACCTTTCACCGCCACTATTGGTCGGGTTTAGTATTTAATCACAAGAGTGCTTAAAAAATCGTATTTGATTAAATTCATATTTTTAAACAGTCCATGGATTAGTCTTGATGTTTGGTAAAAGCATAGTTTTTATTTCAGCCCAAACTTATTATTTAATTTTAGCCCAAACCTTTTTTTTATTTTATTTTTTGGCCCAAACCTTTTGTTTATTTTTATTTAATTAACAATCGGCACTTAAAATGCCGAATGAAATTAGGGTAAAAAATGTATTTAGACGGAAAAGTAGGCTGGAAATTCCCGCGCCACGGTAAACACCCACCGTGTCACGGGAATCCTTCTCGTCTGACGGTGGGATTTCCCGTGACACGGGAAGTCTTCCGTTACACAGGACATTCCGTGTCTTTTCCGTGTAAACCCTTAACGCGTTTTCTTTCCCTTTTTCTGAAAATTTCCCGCGTCACACTAAAAATGTACTGTGCCACGGGAAAGTTTGTCGTCTGACGGTGGGACTTCCCGTGTCACGGTATAGTTTACCGTGTCACGGGATACTTTTTAGGGTTTTTTTTTTATCATTTTAGGGTTTCGTGTGCTCCCTGAGCACATTTTCCCTATAAATACCCCCTCATTGTAATTAAATTGTTTCCAATATTAATGTTTATTCTATTATTGTTATTGATCACCATATTGCATGTTAAAGGGAATATGTAATTGAAAATCACGCCTAATAAGATAATTTGGACAACCGGTTTAGGATCCTTTTTAATCTTGTTATCAATTGAAGTGATCACCAATATTTTAGAATAATGTGTGCATTAATATTCAACCAATATATTTAAATAATAGTTTGGAGCGAATTGAATATTTTGTTTGTATGCCTTTGAGATCACATAAATGCTTTTCACTATAAGAATCGAGTAGAGGCCAATACGGGCGAATGTGACTCCATGACTCACTTCGTACCATCATCCCCGATCCTCCTTTCGTGGTTCCGAACCATATGGAGTTAGTAATCTCATGGATTATGAATGGGGAGTAACCTTCACGGGTCAATCGTTGTTGCCTATCGTTGTCCCTTATTCGTGGTTACCTTATAATGATCCGTGAACGGTTTACAAGTTCCTTAAAAACTTGTTGGTGGCTCCCTACTTTGCTTTGTCCCTAATCGTATATGTCAATTCCCACTTCCTAAGAGTGCCAAGCATATTCACAACATGCTTTTTACGTAGGCGCACTTCGAGCAACGCCTACAATTTGGCGACTCCACTAGGAGGATTCTTGATTATTTATCGATTTGAGTGATCGGTATTTAATCAAGATGAGTGTATGAGACTTGAAAGATTCTTGAAAAAAATATTCCTGTGATTAATTTGGCATTTTTTGCATCTGCATAGACGTTTTAACGTCGCATTGAGGTCTGTTCAGTAGGAAAAATTGGATAACTTGGTTGCGCGCGAAGGAAAACAGGGCACCAGTCAGATCTTCAGACTGCCGTGCCACGACAAAATTTGTCGTGTCACGGTACAGTGTACCGTCTGACGGTACATAGTACCGTGACACGAGAATTTGTGTTGTATCACGGCAGTCCTAAAATCAGTCTGATGGCTTATTTTCTTTCCTCACAGTCAACTTCCTTCGATTTTTTTGAAAAAACGTATGTGTTGTACATGCGACTTAGCCCCGGGGGATTTAAGCTCTATCGACCCAAAAACGCTCATGGCAATAAGGGTTCATCCGAGTTATTAAATCCACCCAAACCATGGAGTCGAGTTCGATTTCATCACGAACTCGCGGAGCCACCCGTTGGCATACACCCTCAAGGGAAGCTGCCTTGCTAACGTGTCCAACTCTTAACCATGGTACCCTTTCGACACCCAAAGCTTGACCAATAGTTGAACATAGATCTTGACTCTAGGTTGCGAACTTTTTTTACATCATCATGCCTAAATGCTATGTGGTTGTTTGGTGCTAACCTTCATGTGTTTCCTCTTTTGTTTAACCCATGACCGAGGGTATTTATTCTCACATAGTAATTAGTACGGACCTAAAATCAGTTAAAATCTGGAAAAATCACAAAACTGAACTGGAACTGCGCACCGTAACACGGCATGTTCTGCCGCGCCACGGTGTATAGTGTCGTGAGATGGGGCTGTCTACCGTCTGACGGTAGAGTGCACCGTGTCACGACAGTCTGCACCGGGACACAGTTCCCAGGAAAGTGTCCTGTCAGTCTTTTTTCGATTTTTGTCACAAATGCTGTGTCCAGTTTTGTGTCATGTCTAGCTATACGGTCAAAACACGCGTCTATAACCTCACTTAATCACTCACATATCGTGTTCACACACGTTTTTCTTTAAGTCGTGCACCACTTTTTGACCGTATTTTAGGGAAGACTTGTTTTTGTGTCATTTTTATTTCGGAGTAAGTCGGATGGTATCCTCCCATATGTTTTTTTTTAAAAAAAAATAAACAAGTGGAGTTTCAAAATTATAGATTTTTAACAAAAAAAAAAAAATTCTTTTTTCCTTTTTTCTTTTTAATCAGGATGGGTTAAGGTTAAGTTTGGTCATTAAAGGTGTGTTTGTTTTGGTGTCACAGCACTTGGTCAAGAAGCAGGGGTAGATTGTTACGGTTCGAGTCCATACCTCAACAACCTCTTATATCAAAGAGGCGTACAAGGAAACCACCTCAATCATCTCCACAAGATCCATATCCAGACACTCACCACTAGAGTCAGCACTGTAGAACAAGACAATCAAAAAATGTCACTACTAAAGAGATGAGCAAGATTTTTGACGAGTTCACTTATGTGGAACAGCCTGTCATCTCTTCGTCCATAAAAGACAAGCTTCCTGAGAAGTTTTCCACTGCTGACATTCCCAAATTCAAGCCTACTGATAATCCGCTTTTCTATTTGAAGGCTTTTTCCGCAACTATGGCTCTTAAGGAAGTAGATGTGACACTCTTCCCTACAGTGTTCCCTCTTTCCTTAGAACATGCATGTCAAAAGTGATTCTATTCTTTGGAATCCAAACATGTCGCGACCTGGGAGGATGTTGCTGAAAGCTTTATGAATCGTTACAAGTGTAACATTCAGGCCAAGACTTCTTAACGTGAACTCTCCATTCTCAAACTGAAAGAGAATGAAGGCTTCACCACTTACTTAAGCAGGTGGAGGGAAACAGCTGCGCTCCTGGTGGATCTCCCCAAGGAGAAAGAAATGATTCGCTTGTTCATTGCCAATCTGACTCATAAGTACAAGGAACACTTGAAGTTTCTGCTTTGAGTACCTTTGAGGCTGTATACGATATTGGAATCAATATCGAGGATGAACTAATGAAGTCTGTTGGTAACAACAATAACAACAACACTTGGAAAAACAAGAAGAACGACACTCCTTCTTCTACGTCTTCTAAGCCCAATAATGCTACGAACAATATCAATATCAATGATGTGCTGGCCCTTAGTGCTCCTCCTCAAAGATTCTAAAGGCAAAGGAGGGTTTACAAGCCTTTGGGAATGACTTATAATGCTTCTTATGACCGTTTGCATGGTCAAGGACTGATTATGCCAATCGGACCATTTCCAGAACCTCGACCAGAGAATAGGACCGCTAGCTATGAACCCAATGCTTATTGCAAGTTTCATCAAGGCAAGGGTCATAACATTGAGAAATGTTGGAGGTTGAAGGATGCGATCCAAGACCTAATTGATTCTAATCAACTTCCCGTCCGTCTCGGGGGCAAGAAGCCTAACATTCAAACAGGTCCTCTTTCTGATGCTTTTGCTATCACGGGAGATGAAGTCTCCTTTGATCTGTCAATAATCATTCAACCTGTGAATGAACCTTTGCCAGAAGTTGCATTGGTCTCGAGTTCTGAAGAAGTGAATGGAATTTGGGATAGCGACGATGAAGACGTCTATCTCAAGGATATAGCCTGCTCATCTCTTGGCAGAAGTGAAGACGTTTAGGGGGACTTTGAGATCAAGGTTCTCACAAGAAGTGGATGGTTGAAACAACCTAATCCACCTCCACCTCCACCACAATCACATCCGATAGTGGATCCCATCGACCCTGTGAACAGCGATGTGGTCAAACAACTTCAAAAGACCAAGGTAGAGATGAATGTATTGAAGCTTTTGGCCACTTCCCATGAGCATCGAAAGGCTGTGATGAATGCTCTGATGAGGATAGGAGTTGATGATGATATGACTCCTCAAGGACTGGTCAACTTTCTCACTACTGAATTGCCAAGTACTAGCAATCTGATTTCGTTTTATGATAAGGATCTGCCCCCGGAAGGGGACCAACATAATAAGGCCTTACACCTCACTGTGGTGTGTAGGAAGATGAATGTTCCTATGACCCTGGTTGATAATGGCTCTGCAATCAATGTGTGCCCACTCCGTACTGCAAAGAAGTTGGGCATAAAGAATGAAGAACTGACTCCCTCCACTCAAGGGAATCGCGCTTATGATAATACTCGCCATCAAGCCGTGGGTACTATCATACATAATATAACTACTGGGGCCATTGAACGTCGCACAAAATTTCAGGTGGTGGATATTAAGGCCTCTTTCAATCTGTTGTTAGGACGCCCTTGGCGTCATGAGCTAAAGGCGATTCCATCATAGCTGCACCAGAATGTGAAAGCCATAGTTGGAGGGGTTCCGATTACTATTGATGCTTCTCCTATGCGCATTCAAGTTATTGATACTCCTATTGTCCATGTTGAACATGACGAAGAACATGAAGATCTTTGGGGGTTTTTACTTGATGATGTTCTTGTGATTCAAGATGAGGAAAAGTGTCATCTCGACTTCGATCCTTATTCAAACACCAATATTATTGCCATTCTGAAGAATCAAGGTCATTTCCCTGGAATGACCCTTGGACTCAAGTAGAAAATGGTTGAATCTTGGGGCCATCCAGGTGCACTCAAGAAGGATACTTTTGGCTTGGGATTCAATCCAAAAAAAGAAGATGTGAAACAAGCTTTATTGAAGATGAAGGCTCGCAATAATGCTCGAATCACGAAGATGGAAATGGCCATGGATCCATATCCGTTCACCCCCAATGGCCAGTACATCAAAGAAGGGGAAGACTTCCTATGCTATGAATTCCCTGATCCATTCGTCCACGATGGGAACCATGAACCAGGAATCGTGGTGTTCCTCGATTTTGACTTTGTTGATAAAGACGAAGAGCTGTTCACAACCGATAAGCCAGCTAGCCCGAGTTCTGATGATCTAGGAATCAACCTCCTTTTTGGATTGGAGAAGAATGAGTTTAAGCCGGTCCGCAATGATAACTCCGAGCTAGTTCAAGCTGTCATAGCAAAGAAGGATTTTGACCCCTCCGAGTTAATCGTCCAAGCTGACAATATTTCAAGGGGATGAAGCAAGACATTGGGGATCACTACGCCAAGTGGAGAGAAGTTGGAAATAACCGCTGGCGAGGGTCCTATGGTTGATGAGTCTGAGTCGTCTAGGTCTGAGTCCGAGTCTGAGTCTAAGTCTGTAGACGAGTCCTTAGAGTCTAAGGCTGACCCTCTTTCTGCTATAGAGTTCAACCCTGAGTCTCTTGTTGAGTCCTCTCTTTCTAGTCCTAATAATTTCGGTGAGGTCGCAGCCGACCTTGCCCCTCTTGATGTATTAGCCAATGAATTGAATAAAACGAGTACCTTTTCTTACGATGCGTGTCATTCCCCTAGCCCTAATCAATATTTCTTTGCAAATGATAAAAATGACAAAGAAATAATAAAAGCAATGGAAGAACACGAAAATAAAACAGCAGTTATCGAAGATACATAAACAGTTAACATTTCCAATGATACGACTGTTAAAGAAGTAAAAATTGGATTAACACTAAGTCAAGATGAACGTAAAGAGATAATTAACTTGCTTAGTGAATTTGTTGATGTATTTGCTTGGTCATACCAAGATATGCCAAGAATTGACAAGGATATAGCTCAACATACGATACCACTCATTCCAGGTATGAAGCCCGTCAAACAAAAGTTGCGCCGTATGAAACCCGATGTGGCTCTCAAAATTAAGGAAGAAATCGGGAAGCAGTTGGCCGCAGGTTTCATCAGAGTATCCAAATATCCAGAATGGATACCAAATGTGGTTCCAGTTCCAAAGAAGGATGGAAGGGTCAGAATGTGTGTTGATTACAGGGATCTCAATAAAGAAAGCCCAAAAGATGGGTTCCCTCTACCTCACAGCAAACCATGCACTCCTATCATTCATGGATGGTTACGCCGGATATAATCAAGTATTGATGGCCGTAGAAGACATGGGGAAAACCACATTCATCACGCAATGGGGTACATAATGTTATACGGTAATGCCATTCGGGTTGAAAAACGCGGGTGCTACCTACCAAAGAGCAGCTACAACATTGTTACATGACATGATGCACAAAGAGGTGGAGGTCTATGTCGATGATCTGATCGTTAAGTCTAAAGATCGCCCAGGCCATATTATTGCACTTCGCAAGTTCTTTGAAAGACTCCACAAGTACAACATTAGATTAAATCCAGCAAAATGCGCATTCGGAGTCATGTCAGGCAAATTACTTGGATACGTTATCAGTTCTCGAGGGATTGAAATAGATCCTACAAAAGTAAAAGCAATCATGGCCATGCCGCCACCCAAAAATGAGAAGGAGATTCGAGGTTTCATTGGAAGGTTGCAGTATATAAGTAGGTTCATATCAAAGCTCACAGTGATATGTGAACCTATATTCAAAAAGCTCAAGAAAAATGTCCCAGACACATGGGATGACAATTGCCAAAAAGCTTTCGACAAAAACAAAGAGTACTTGGCAAACCCACCCGTGCTAGCGCCAACAATACCTGACTTTCCTCTTCGACTCTACCTTACGGTCACAAGAGAAACGATGGGGGCAATGCTAGAACAAGAGATCGAAAGCAAGGAGAATGCAATCTATTATTTGAGTATGGAACTTCAAGGATATGAGACGCGATACACACCACTTGAGAAGTTTTGTCTCGCACTTGTATGGGCCGCACAGAAACTAAGACATTACATGCTCACTCATACAGTGCATGTCGTGTCGAAGATGGATCCTCTCAAATACTTGTTCGAAAAAGCAACACTCAATGGCAGATTATCAAGGTGGATAATCAATCTTGATCAGTTTGACTTAAGATTTGTGCCACAAAAAGCAATCAAAGGTTCTGCGGTTTCTGACTTCTTAGCAGACTTTCCGCTAGAAGAAGTTGAAAAAGAAGAAGATGAGTACGATTTTCCTGACGAAGATTTACTCATGACCGAAGATGATAGCTGGACGATCTATTTCGATGGAGCTTCAAACCAAAAAGGATGTGGTGTAGGAGTCTTGCTTATATCACCCAATGAAGAGCACATCCCAATTTCCATGAAACTCGACTTTGATGTCACCAACAATGCCGCAGAATATGAAGCATGAATTTTGGGGTTAGAAACAGTTGTCGCCTTGGGAATTAAGAAAGTTAGAGTCTGTGGTGATTCTTCACTCATCATTAACCAAATCTCCAAGAGATGGAAAGTGAGAAGTGAAAGTCTCGCTACATATCAAGCTCATTTAGAAACTCTCACGGAGCAACTAGATGAGGTGGAATATACGTATTTTACAAGAGAAGAAAACCAATTCGCCGACGCACTAGCTAAATTAGCATCAATGGTGCGAATTCCAACTGATACAATCAGAATGCCACTGGCCATAGAAAGAAGATATGAGCCGGCTTATGTTCACGCACTGGACGATGATCAAGAACCACAAGAAGAAGATGAAGAGCCATGGTATACAGACATCCTTAATTATGTGACAAGAGGAGAATACCCTCCTAATACTGATAAAAGGGCACGCCGTGCTTTAAGGCTCCTGGCCTCACAGTATGTGCTCATCAAGGGAGAACTCCACAAGAGAACTGCAATGGAAAGAAATCTCTTATGCATAGCCAAGAGAGAAGCACATAAAACCATGGAAAACCTTCATGCCGGTATATGTGGAACACACATGAATGCAAAAATGTTAGTCCAAAAGATTCAACGACAAGGTTACTATTGGACTACTATGGAGAGAGATTGTCACGAATACGTCAAGAAATATATGAAGTGTCAAGTCTACGCAAATTTACAGCATGTTCCACCTTCACTTCTCTACACATATACTTCATCATGGCCTTTCTCCGCTTGGGTCATTGACATCATTGGAAAAATAAAACCACTAGGACAAGGGGGGCATGTATTCATTCTCGTAGCAATCGACTATTTCACCAAATGGGTCGAAGCTGCCTCATATGCTAAGCTGACGGCGAAACATGTAGCTCAATTCATTGATAAAAATATCATATGTCGCTATGGGTACCACATGAGATGATCAGCGATAATAGAACACATTTCCAAGCCGAATGCGCAGAATTATTACAGAAATATCATATCAAGCATCACAGATCATCACCTTACAGACCACAAACAAATGGTGCAGTCGAATCGGCGAACTAAAATGTGAAAACTATCATCGAAAAGATGACAGAAAATTACAAGGATTGGCCAAGTAAGCTACATTTCGCCCTTTGGGGTTATCGAACCTCTGTTCGTACATCAACGGGGGCTACCCCTTTCTCTTTGGTCTATGGAGTTGAAGCTGTACAACCAATCAAACTCGAAATCCCTTCTCTTCGAATCACATTGGAAAGCCAACTAGATGAAGTCGACTGGATTAGAGCAAGATACGATGAACTGGTCTTACTTGATGAAAAACGCTTGGCAGCTTTGCATCATGTCCAAACCTACCAACAGCGTATGATGGGACATTTTAACAAAAAAGTCTAGACCAGGAATATCAAAGAGGGTGACCTAGTGCTTAAGGCACTTCGTAAAAATGTGTTAGTTCCAAGAGGAAAATTCAGACCAAATGGTCAGGCCCGTACATTGTTAAAGCCATCTTGTCTGGCGGAGCGGCACAATTGGTAGACATGGACGGTAATGGTTTCCAAAATTTAACCAACTTGGATCAACTCAAGAAATTCTATGCCTAGTCGCATGGGTTCATGACCCAATAGAGCTACGTTTGGCCTGATTCCTTTTTAGGATACGTAGGCAACCCCTCAAGGGGGCCCGACCACTTTAAAAAATAAAAATCCTCCCTCTGTTGATCAAATATGTGCGTCAGTTCAGCATTGCGTCACGACAAAAAAAAATAAAAGGGGTTTTGCCGCGACACGGGACATCCCACCGTGTCACGGTACAGTTCACCATGGCACGGTGGCCCTGAGCGCAAAAAAAAAAAAAAAAAAAGGGAAATTGTCGTGACGCATTCGTTGCGAATTCATTGTTTGTTCGAGGTTTTTTTTTATTTTTCGTTCTTCCATTGCGTCCGACTCCTTGACTCGGATAAATAAATAAAATTCATTGTAATTTTTTAGCTTTAAGGCTGAAATAAATGTGCTATTATTTTTAAAATAAATGCGACTACAATTAGTGGCATCATATACCTTATTTTAAATAAAAATTATAAATCATAAAAAGCAAAGCACTGTTGATCTAATCTCTTTTCACTTTCGGAACATCCTTCTCTTGGTCAACTAGGTCTGCCTTCACCATTAATGTGTCTTTCGTAGCCCGAACCGTCACACCCCTAGTCGTACTTTCACTCCTTTCACCTTTCTTGAATTTTTTCGGTTGTTTCTCCCTATAGACCATCTTTTCTTTACCCTTCCCTTTCACATAATTCTTCTTTCTTGGCATTATAGGAGTCTTAAACTCAATCCCTTGTGTTCTCGGACCTAGACGATCTTTAGGAGGGGCTTTCTTATTTCCAAGACGACTCTTCACATCAGACTTGCGTGATCCGAATCGTTCCCTCCTATTTCTAGGGTTCAACCATGCCTTGTATGCACTAGATAGAGGAGGAGGAGCTTGGTCACTTGCAGAAACGGTTCACAAAGGTTTTCCAACCCAATAAGTCTCGTACTTATGAACGTTACTTTCATGCAATGATACTTCATGAGGACTATCGTTATAGCGTGGAACTACTTGTTCAAGTTCATACTGCCGCATAAGTCGAGAAGGGCAATAAAAGGTCAGTTTTGAGATACTAGGAACACGGCAATATGGAGTATCATTCATGCCAACCATCCTAGTAAGCCTCCACTAAGGCACCACCCAACGAATGGAAAATTCCCTCTTTGCAAAGAAATTTTTCCAATCTTCATACGACATGTTTACAGAGTAATTCTTTCTCCTGCGGACTAGGTCTTTAGGGCCATATTTTTCAACATCGTCGGGGGCTTCAAATAATTCTAAATGCTCCATCAACCAAATCTGAAAAAAAGAAAAAAATCAGTCGTAAATAAAAATATATATATATATATATATAAAACAAATTGTAGATTCCCGTGACACGACAGACACCCACCGTGACACGGTGCTTGTTTTGTGTCACGGGGGCTACTTGGAGTGTATTTTTACCTTCAGCAGTACCAGAGATCCCTTCCTGATGACTTTCCGGTCAGCTTTTGCTTCGTCAGGACCACGAAATGTTTCTCCAAGGCACGTCGGGATAGGAGATCTTCCAAATTCGACATGTTCAAGCACAGACGCTAGACAAGCATGTCCTACCCTACCGTTTGCAAATAAAAGCTCGCTAAACATGCAAAATATATATGCCCTTCTACGATATACATGATAAGACTCAGAGATAGGGGGATTAAAATAAAAATTTGCAAGTTTTTCTAAGTCTACCTTATTACCACACACAATTCTATTTAAATATGGATCTGTTAGATTCAGATGGCGTTCTAAATCTTGGTAATAATATTCACGTAGGGTAGGCATGGCAATAAGATTTCTAGCAGCAAATCCAAAGATTGCACCAAATTCCTCCGGCAGGGGACAAATTTCATCATAATCAAATTTAAAATAGTGTGTTTCTGGACTCCAATAATCTAATGTTGCCCTAAGAAAATCATGTTCAATAGCAACATGTCGTAGGGCTAGCAAACCCTGATATGAAATAATTCTAACTCACTTTTTTCAGCATTGGTCAAAGAATAAGACCAGTAGCGCAATGTATTATCAAAATTCTGAGACATGATTATTAAAATATGAAATTCTAAATTATTTTGTGTTTCGTAATTATGCATATCATAAATAAACTTGTCTTATTTTATAGCAAAAGCGCTCGAAACTGCCCAGAAATTATCTTTTCATCCGTGTAAAACACACCGCTGAGTAATACGCGTACCGTAACACGGGAAGTTCCACCGTGTCACAGGAACTTTTTCCGCGACACGACAAGTTCTGCCGTGACACGGTGCATAGTGTCGTGTCACGGCACCTAACACCTTTTCTTTTTTCATCTTTTACCGTATCTATCCGGATTTTTTTATAGTATTTTCTCTTCACCGTTTATTTTTAAGTTTTCTGAGAGTTTTTTTTCTAATAAAATTCTCAACTTTTTTATCTCTGCTATTATTATTTTTTTTATCACTTTAATATTTTATTCCTTTATTTATTTTTGCTGGTCTTTTTATTTCTTTTTCTTTTGGGGAAGGTAATTTTATTTATTTATTTACTCATCACTTTAATATTTTATTTCTTTATCATTTTATTTATTTTTGCTTGTCTTTTTATTTCTTTTTCTTTTGGGGAAGGCCGGTACCCTCCATTACTCTACTTATGTTTTTTTTCGCGCCATTAATAAATACACGATCACACATAATGAGTCTCAAGCACACACTAACACACAATAATAAATACATAAACTATGAATAATGTACAAAAGAGTCGTAATAAATAAACATATCAAGTGTCATCATAGTATGTACAAATAAAAACCTCGGTCAAAAGTCTCTAGAGCCAGAATCAGTATCATCTCCATCCTGCGAATATGGGAACGGTGAGCCAAAGAGTCCCTCCATCATCCGAGTACGGGGAGTAGTGTCCCTACTAGTCCCTGTGACCCCAGCAGTAGTCAAACTCAAGGCAGGACCCGCCCAGCCGGAAAACGGTGTAGACTAGCTCAAAGACACAGGAATCGTCGGTGAAGGTATCGTCCCATACATCGGAACTGAGAACAAGCCCAACACCGGTGGAGGAATCCCGGACAATGGAGCAGAAAATGAACCAGGATCCAAAGGAGTAAAAACAGACCTAAGCTCAGGCTGTGGAGGCTGTGAAAATGACTAACGCAGACTCTGGCCCGGAAAGCGCCGAGAAGACTGAGGCTTCTGCCACTGAGCCTCCTGAAACGGCTGACAGACCTGAGGCTCTAGCTGAGAATGAGAACGCCGGTGAATCTCAAGAGATCGTCTACCACGACCAAGATCCTCCTCGTCCGAGCCTCTATGCCTCGAGCGCGAGCGGGACCTCCGTTGCTCCTGAAAGATACAAAATCAAATGGTGTCAACAATGCAAAATAAAACAAATGGTAGAAGTACAAAAAAAATGAATGATACCTCAAGAACGTCGCTAGAGCTCCGACAACTCGTACCACGCCGAAGCTTGATGATGCAATACTTCAGGGCGTCAACCAGCTTCATGAGTCCCATCATCTCCGGGCGGTTAGGCTGAGGACAAAACAAAGAAAAGTCAGTAACAAGCAGTGTTAAAAAGATGAATAATGCATCAAAAAAAACTTATTGGCTCAAAGACCTCAGGCAGAGACTCCTGCGCCTGTCTGAAACCCTCTGGCGTGTCAGCAATATGGTCCTCGGTGATACCAATCGGCCCTGGGTAGCGGACAGACTGAGGCGGAATCTTGATCCTCCCCACAAGGCGAATAGTCGTTTGAAAATATGATCGAATAATCAAGTTATTCGACTATTTAAAACAGAGACTAGTAACGAAGATCCTCAAAAGAAATCATACCTCAGGAAGACGGGGTGGAGGATCCAGAGAGGGAAGCAAGTCCCGCGCATAATCACTCAACATGTGCACAAGCTCCTGCCATGGAAAAGTATAGCGCTCTCCCCTGTTTATCAACTCTCTGATCAAGCGTGAGTCCAGCATCGACTCTGGCGGAGATGAGGGCACCACAAAGCGATCGCCGCTATGCTGACGAACGACGCGCTCCCCCAAATACCAGACAAAGCGTCCGGTACCAACCAAAACGGTGCGGAGCGTTGAAAGGCGCAAGGCCTCAGGAATATCAGTCATCCCGGCCCAAGGACGATACTGGACATCAACGACAACCTAAAAACCATAAAAAGTTGGCGTGAAACAACGGAAACAACGTCAGAGGGAAAATAGCAAGCAACAAAACTGATTCTTACGCCGATAGAAGAGGTGTCTCGGCGTAACAGCCCACGCAGCGCAGGGACAGACTCCACCCGCGACTCTCCTCGGTCACGCCAGCTGGCTTTGACAAGGAAATCATAGACCGCTCCACGACGCCGTCGAGGAGCCAAGCCTGGGAAGTACTCGTAGAACCATAGCTGCAACGAAAAGTAATCTTTAGCACATAAGTAGAAAAGTTAAAGTGAAACAAAAAGAGGAAAAGATCATCACCTCTACGACTCTCCACAAACCATAGACAATGATGGGAGACTCGTCGTTCAGCTGCCGACACCCATGGCGTATCGATAAGAGAAGGTCGGCGTATCCGTGGCTGGCCTGGCTATAGGATCCTATCTCATGGATCCTAACCAAAGAAGGGAGGTAGCAAAGGAGTACTCGTGAACTCCTATCAGGAGAAAGGGTCATGGAGATCAAAATCAGGATGAAAATTTGCACTCGCTGAAGCCACGAGCTAAAACTGAAGCCAGCTCCGATCGCCCGCTCCTAGGACCGCCTTGAGATATTGGTCGGGTCCTGATATGCTGAACGATCGGACCAAACAAATCAGCTGCCTCAGCCGATCCCCAAGACAGATCAGACATCTAAGCTACGGCCCGGTCGGTGAAGCGCAGCCCGCTAATCATACTGAAGTCCAGAAGGGTCACTGTCATCTCCCCCAAGCAAAATGAAAAGTATTGGTAGTATCCCAGAAATACTCCAACAATGCGCGAATGACCGTCGCACCGCAAACCTAGGGGCTGCGAAACCCTACAACCGCCGTATAGAAATCTATTAAACCAGGCGATTCTAAGAGGGCGTTCGTAGCATAATCCCTCGTAATGATCTGGGGAAGTCAAGGGATCAAATCGCCGGCTCCAGAACCGTGGTGGCGAAGCGTGCCGTCGACTATGCCGGAGAGTGGGCGATGAGAAACATGGTTTTCACGATAAAAAAACCAACTGGTCTGGAGTCCACGGAGGTGGAACCCACCTACCTCTACTCGTAGAAGCCCGAGGCTCAGACTCTAGAGCATCGTCGTCCATACCCTCAGGAATAGTGGGAGTGTCCTCCCGAAAAGCCCGACGCCGGCCGTGGGTAGAAAGATCGCAATCCCGTTGCTAGGCATGCTATTATAAAAAACTAAATGCTTATCATCATTTCCTAAGTTATTTAGTTATTTATCAAATTATACGCTAAATTTTTACCTCCATGCTAAAAAATTGGCGAAATTATGGTGTTTAGTTTCTCCATGACAAACTAATACTACAGTTCTCCTAGCCGCATGATACTATGTTCTCCATGACAATATAGTACATACGCAAAATACGTTTCGAAGTTGCACAAAAACAATGAATCAATACATCATGAAATATTTCACAAGGTTTACCACCATTTTTCACCATTTCAAGTACAAAGAAGTAACATGAACATCATTTCACAAATGTAGTACCCAAAAATGGTGATTTGCTTAATTCTCCATCAAATCATGCAATTTTTGTCTCAAATTTCTCACAAACACACATACATACATATACAAGTAAAATCATGGCAAGAATTTCAACATAAAACCTCAAAATCAAAAATCCCCAAATTGATTTTTAAGGGTGTTTTCATGAAATTACTTATTTGAAGCAAATTTGAGACACAAATTAAGAAAAATTACATAGATCCTTGTAGAGGTTCGAATAGGAGGAGTATGGAAAAAATTTGGAGTAAATTTCGTGGAAAATCGAGCAACAAACGCTCAAGAAAACTCCAGCAACCCAACAAACCGCCGCGACACGGTCAAATAACGCCGTGACACGGTGAGTTTGTACCGTGTCACGGTGAGCTTGAGAAGAAACGGAGCTCCGGTGACTCGGACTGCAACTTCAGGCAGTAAACAGCAACAACAACAGCAGTAGGCAGCACGAATAAAAGCAGCAGCAAGTCGCACCAAAAATTAAAAAAAAAAAGAGATAGAGGAAGCAAATAGCCGTGACACGATGATGCACGCCAGCCGGCGGGAAAGAAAACCGAGCGCCAGTGAGAAGCAACCGAGACACGGCAAACCAAAAAAAAAATTCGAGCTTTTGGGTGAAAATCGGACGAGAAAGAGGATGAGCCAAAATGAGAAAAATGTTTGATATCTAAAACATTAAAATACCGTGCAACGGACCCGTTCCCACGTAACGGTCAGATTTTTGTGTGGTGCACAAGCTTTGACCGGTCAAGGATGATTTTTAACCATTTTTTCAGCCACTTGATTCCCGCGCCACGGGATCCCTTTGCCGTGTCATGCGAAGCAGCTCCGCGTGACGGGGATCTATACCGTGTCACGGGAATATATTTTCGTGACACGGTGGCTTTGCACAATTATTGCGAATATTCCTGACATTTTGACTAAGGGTGCACGATTTTATGCATAAATTGAACAGTTATTTTTCACTGGAATTATGCGGAAAATTGTAATTGATTTTTAATGGGGACTAAAATTACCATTTTACCCCTAGCAAGCATCAAAGTCTATTTTTCGGCATTTTAAGCACCTAATATGGTCGGCTTTCCTCAAGCATGGAAAGCGTTATCGGTGGATTTTTCTTCAAGTATAGAAAACCGCCAAGTCGGCTTTCCTCAGGCATGGAAAGCGTTATCGGTGAATTTTTCTTCAAGTATAGAAAACCGCCAAGTCGGCTTTCCTCAGGCATGGAAAGTGTTATCGGTGGATTTTTCTTCAAGTATAGAAAACCGCCAAGTCGGTTTTCCTCAGGCATGGAAAGCGTTATCGGTGGATTTTTTCTTCAAGTATAGAAAACCGCCAAGTCGGCTTTCCTAAGGCATGGAAAGCGTTATCGGTGGATTTTTCTTCAAGTATAGAAAACTGCCAAATTCCTTTGTCAGCTTTCCTCAAGCATGGAAGGCATTGTCAGTGGAATTCTTCAAGCATAGAATGACACCAAATTCATTCGTCGACTTTCCTCAAGCATGGAAAGTGTCATCCGGTAGGTTTCTTCAGGCTTAGAAAACTACCAAACTCTTCAGTCGGCTTTCCTCAAGCATGGAAAGTGTTTCAATAAATGTCACTCGGTGGATTCCTTCAAGCTTAGGATGCTACCAGATTTGTTTGTCACCAATACACTGGTGTCAGATACGTATTCTATCCCTTTACTCTTTTATCTATGGAATTAACATTTTTCTGCAGGTATCGACATATACAGAGTGATTTAGGATCGCAGAACGTCTTAAATCATTCTCAGTCTCTGTCGGCTACTTTGACTTTCGTTTTCGAAACTCACTACAAAAAAACAGCGAAATTGTGACGGAAAAAGTTCGTCGTAATATATGTCAATTCCGTCGTAAAGTAGGGTTACGACGGAATTCCGTCGTAAGTGGTCGTCGAAAAACCCTTTTTAGGAAATTGGCCATATTCCGACGGAATTTCCGTCATAAACCTACTTTATGACGGAAAAAATATAGTCGGACTTGAATTTGGCCTTTATTGAAGATCCGTCGCAAGCTTCTGAAGGAATTAGATCCATCGCAAACTATATTTTACGACGGAATTTTCTATCGTAATGTATAATTTACGGCGGAAAAAAGCCTCGCAAACTACAATTTACGACGGAAAAAGCATCGTAAGTAACATTTTACGACAGATTTTTCTGTCATTTATTTACGACGGAAAATTCCGTCGTAAATTTTTACTTGCGACGCTTTTTTCCGTCGCAAATAGTTTTTTGCGATGCATATTTCCGTCGTAAATAAATATTTGCGATGCATATTTCCGTCGTAAATTGTTATTTGCGATGCGTATTTCCGTCGTAATTATTACTTCGCGAGGAATTTTTCCGTCGTAATTTTTAGTTCCAGCCCGTAAGAACTTCCTGTAAGAATATTCATTGCCAAACCTGAATTTTTTTTATGATAAATCGACATAAAAAAAAAGCATTTGAAAACCTGAAATTGTTGTTTTAAAAAAATAATTACTGACCTACAAAATTATAATTATTTACATATATATATAATAATTATGTCCTAATACAAAAGATAGTCCACATTTTGGTATCTATATCAAACAAAAGCTAGGTTAGAGTGATTCTATGCTAGACTAAAGCTAAGCTACGCAATCGCCTGGAAACCCTGGCCTGCTCCACCACTACCCGGGTCGTCCCTTGGGTCTCAATGCTAAGGATGAATGGTGGAGCATGAGTCGTTGTTGGTGAGACGACTCATCATCTCATCCATACTCTCCTTGTATCTCCTCTCCATTTCAGCCATTCAGGCTTCCATTAGAGTTTGGAGAGCTTGCACCCTGTGTTCCATCTAGTCTTGTATTTGAGATATGACAGACGGCGTGTATTGCTGTGAAGAACGGGAACCTCGTGTAAGGAATGGTGTCCTTCAAACAACTGTACTATTCCGTCAGTGGGTTCAGAATTATTAGAAAGCTAATTTATTCAGTGAGGTCAAGTGATCGGAATGCCTGGGTTGAGGCCGCTTCCGATCAGTAATATTAATGAATAATTAAATTACAGCTTAATCTTTACAGAACCCTTCGGGTCACACCCTAGCATTCAACAAACCGAAACGACGAATTAATTCGGAAGGAATTACTAAGTCGACCGAGTAATATTTATTTAGACGTCGGAAATTCGAGCTTACAGCGTCGAAACCGAGCGTCGAAAGTCGAGTCGAAAAATAGTGAAAGACGAGACGAGAAATAGTAATAAATCAACAAAAGACCAAAATACCCCTAGCATCGGAATGCCCAAGCATGCGTACCAAGCCGAGACTAGGCTAGCTGATGCGAGCTATCGCACCCATGCTAGCATCGCAAGGCTAGGCACTGCCTAATGCGTGCTTGCATGCTAGGCACAGCCTTGTGCGCGCAATAGCAAGCAAGCCATGCCGCAACAAGCTGCAGCAGCTAGCACGCTAGGCGCGCCAGCTCGCCACAGCTAGCAGCAGCATGGCTAGGCCATTGCTTGCTGCCTAGCAGCGCTGGCCAAGTGTAGGCGTCGTTTGAAGTGCGCCTACATAAAAGCATGTTGTGAATATTCTTGGCACTCATAGGAAGTGGGAATTGACATTACGATTAGGGACAAATAAAGTAGGGAGCCGCCAACAAGGTTTTTTAGGAACTTGTAAACCGTTCACGGATCATAAAAGGCAACCACGAATAAGGAAAAACGAAGGCAACATCGATTGACCCGTGAAGGTTACACCCCATTCATAATCCATGATATTACTAACTCCATATGGTTCGAAACCACGAAAGGAGGATCGGGTATGATGGTACGAAGTGAGTCGTGGAGTCACATTTTCCCGTATTGGCCTCTACTCGATTCTTATATTGAAAAGCATTCCTGTGATCTCAAAGGCATACAAAAAAAATATTAAATTCGCTCCAAACTATTATTTAGCTAAATCGGTTGAATATTAATGCAACATATAATTCTAAAATATTTGTGATCACTTGAATTAAACAACAAGATTAAAAAGAAACCTAAACCGGTTGTCCAAATTACCTTATTAGGCGTGATTTTCAATTATATATTCCCTTTTCACATGCAATATGGCGATCAATTAAAAATATAATAGAATAAACATTAATATTGGAAGCAATTTAACAATAATAGTGTTAGCCAAATCAAATAATAATAATAACAACCCTAATCATGATACTAGCAATATTAAAAATAAAATAAGAGTAATTCAATTAATTAATTACTTACATTCTGCGCGTTCCTTTAAATTGCTACATCATGAATAAATTGTTAGTAACTTCAATAAAAATATAAATCAAATGAAAATTAAATTAAAGTAGAGTTGATTTGGTCCAAACCCTCAGTCAATTATACCTTTCACGCCTTGGTTTAAGTATAGAACTTTGGGTATAGTATGGACTCCTTGGAGTGCTTAAGGGAAGAATGGTGTAATTAGGAATATATGTTTAAGGCTTAGAATATCGGAGAGAAAGAGGAGAATGATTTTTGGTGTAAAAGAGAGAAAGAGAGAATACTTTGACGATCAAGCTTGTTCATGTTTCAAAAAGGGGAGATATGACTTCTATTTATAAGGGGAAAAGAGGGGTCTAATCAAGAAAAGATAAGAATTCGAATCGGATAAAACTCTTGCGATAGACAACAGTTTTTGCGGTTTTTTTTTTAATCATATGTTTTGAACCAGAAATCGGAATAATATGAATAACATATGGTTAGAAATCTATTGAAGTTTAATTTTTAACCCAATTAGAATCAGATTAAAATATTTTTTATAACAAAAGATATAGCCGAAATAGTGAGACGGTGTCAGTTTTGGATAGAGTATGACATTTTATTCATACCTTTTCCGTTATAGCTCAGAATTGATATTATAATATATCATTGGAAAGATAATTTCAAGTGATATCCAACCATATAAAATTTGGATAAAAACAATGAGGCACGAAAATAATATCTGTCTATCTTTGAACGTCTTTCAATTCGGATATAAATAGGATTTTAAAAAAGAAACGTTTTATTCAATTTCAAACTCTTTAATCTTATCTTTTCAAAAAGGATAATTAAGATCTTTTAGAAACTTATAGAGGCTTCTAATTAATCCTAATTAGTTTAGGAATTGGATTAAATAATTTGAACCCTCTACATGATCATTGGGTCTTAGGTAAGGTGGGCCTAGGTTCGGTTTGGGCTCAGTTTAATATTTTGGACATAACTTATTCGTTATAACTCGGATTTGGGCTTGTAATATATTGCTGGAAAGCTCTTTTAAAGCACCATCCAAATATTTAATCATTAGACTCAGATTATGGACCAAAATAAACAAGAATAAACGTTTTTATAGAAAGGACACGAAATGAATTATTTTGGGTTTAAAGGCACGAAAAGAGGAAAATAAGTTATGGTTTGGGGAAATGGGATAGGAATTGGGTTGGTTTATGAAATGGAAATATGGATTTAAGCACTCCAAAAATTAAATACTCAACCCGACCAATAATAGTGGTGAAAGGTTGTTTATCATCGGGTTTTGTTTTGGGGAGACATTTTTAGGTGTCTACAGAAGACCCAACTTTGACTGAGTTTGTAGAAACGTTAGTTTTGAAAATGATAGTTAAAGTAGTCGATAAGGACGGAGAATGATTTAAGACGTTCTGTGATCCTAAATCATTCTATATACGCCAATACCTGTAGAAAAATGTTAGTTTTATAGATAAAAGAGTAAAGGGATAGAATGCGTATCTGACACCAGTGTATCGGTGACAAATGAGTTTGGTAGCTTCCTATGCTTGAAGGATTCCACCGGATGACGTATGTTGAAATGCTTTCCATGTTTGAGGGGCCGACAGATGAGTTTGGTAGCTTTCTAAGCCTGAAGAAACCTACCGGATGACACTTTCCATGCTTGAGGAAAGTCGACGTATGAATTTGGTGTCATTCTATGCTTGAAGAATTCCACCGACAATGCCTTCCATGCTTGAGGAAAGCCGACTACTTGGCGGTTTTCTATACTTGAAGAAAAATCTACCGATAACGCTTTCCATGCTTGAGGAAAGCCGACTTGGCAGTTTTCTATACCTGAAGAAAAATCCACCGATAACGCTTTCCATGCTTGAGGAAAGCCGACTTGGCGGTTTTCTATGCTTGAAGAAATACGCCGAATAATACTTTCCATGCTTGAGGAAAGTCGACAGATGATGAGATTGCAAGTCTCTATGTATCGAGAACCTTGCACCGTGAAATGATGGTGGTTCGATTGTCCCCGAACGTGGGGTGTAGATGGTCCTCTTGTACCGGGACGTGGGCTATATATGGTCCGCTTGTCCCCGAACGTAGGTTGTAGTTGGTTTTCTTGTCCCCGAACGTGGGTTGTAAATGGTTCGCTTGTCCCCGAACGTGGGCTATAGATGGTCCGCTTGTCCCCGGACGTGGGTTGTAGAAGGTCCGCTTGTCCCCGGACGTGGGTTGTAGATGGTCCGCTTGTCCCCGGACGTGGGCTGTAGATGGTCCACTTATCCCCGGACGTGGGTTGTACATGGTCCGCTTGTCCCCGGACGTGGGTTGTAGTTGGTTCGCTTGTCCCCGAACGTGGGCTGTAGATGAGACCTGCAAAAATAAATTTGCCAAGGGACTCGTATATATTGTGATTGACTTGACCACTGACTTGACCAAGTTTGACTTGATGTGACATGACATGTGTATGACTTGTGAGTGTGTGTGTGCAGACACAAGCAAATTAAACGAAGATGCAAAAGCAAAAAATTTCCGTCAATTTTTGTCATGAGATGAGTGGAGGGTACCGATTTTCTCCTGAAAAAGAAAGACGTGAAAAATGAAATTTTATATTCAAACTTCCCTCGATAAAAGTTTTGAAATTTTTCTTATACTTCCCCAAAAGAAAACAATGAAAAAAAGGAAGAAGTTTTGAACTTCCTCCTTGAGCAAGACAAAATGAATGGTATGGATTGAATTGATTGTCTTGGAAATAATGTATGCATGATGCATGTTCTTAGGCCAGGAGGCTAAGGACAATTACATCATGTGACACGATAGATGAATGAACTTAGGTCATGGAGCTAAGCATCATATATGGCGTAAAGAAATGATCTTGAACGTCACATAGGTCTGGAAGCTAGGCACGTATATAGATGAAGTGGTTGATGAGTATTGCATAATGAATGTTTCTTAGGTCAAGGATCTAAGCACGATATGCGATGCATGAAACACTGAATTTTGCTCAGGTCAGGAAGCTAAGCAAGTATACAATGTTTCTTCTAATGAATGTTGTCTTGAAAGATGATGAAGCATGCACAGTGTTAAAACAAGATTTCATGAAAAAGGGTTCTTAAAGGGGAGGATGATTGATATGGATATGGATGTGTGAGTGAAGAGTGTGAATGTGATACTAAGGCTGGCTGCAAAGGCTTTGGTGATAGAAATTTATGTGAGAAGAGTCAAAATGGTGACTCTTTAGGCTGGGTAGGCTAAATGATGTGGGTTTAAGCCCCCAAGTCTAGCTATAAATGGGTAGGGGTAAGCATTGATATTCTTTGACTCGATCATGCATAGATATGAATATTGAATGTGGCCGCACCTCAATGTGAGGTTGCCTACGTATCCGTTAGGAATCAGGCCAATGTAGCTCTAACCGAACTTTGCACAAGTGTATGTACACCTCAAAGAGGTCTTTCAAGGGTTGTAATATGGTTAAGTTGATGGTTTAAAGAAGAAAAGGGTATAAGGCTCCATACCCGAGAGAATCCCTAAGATATGCAATTGTGAATTGGACTTTGCAAGTTTTATTTTCAACATTTTTTTGTTTTGAATTTTTTCTTTCTTTTTTTTTATTCTTTTGAATCAATGTAGGCAATCTCAGATCATGCGGTCCATCACTCACTTAGCATTCATGTTTCTCAGGCACGGTACCAAGCACTCGATAAGAGACGCAATTTGAGACATGTTCATATCAAAGACATTGGAACACTTGCCTTTAGACGTTGTTTTATTGTTATTTTGCTGCTTTTTTTTTTACTTGCTTTTTGAATGTTACACAAATTGCACATCTTCCAATTCCAGGGTTGAGTGAATGTGGGTTGAAAAAATGAAGGCCAAACGTTAGAGGAGGCTTAAATTTGTTGACGAAGAAATGGATATGTGATTAAATGGTTAATAGGGAATGACAGGGTTGCAAAGGTGCCTCAAGTCATTGGTGTACCTTGTGTTTAGTTCGCCAATTGATGATTTTTTTTATTTTTATCACATGATCGAATGTAAGAAAAAGAGGCTCATTTATGAAGAAGGTAAGAAATGTGACATATAGACACATGGGTAAGGAGAACCTATGCTAGACTTTTTAGGGGGAAGGGTTTGAAACAAAAGAAGAAGAAAACATGAAATCTTGGTGAGAAGCATGCATCGTGCATTGTATTCATGGCTGTTTATGAGTAACTTCTTGCCGCCTGGTGAAAAAAAAAAGTTTCTTGTTGTTGATTCTTTGATTGGAAGGAGAGAAGGAAGGAGTAACGTTCCCCTTATTCTTCCAACTATTGCCTAGTGATTTTAGACTCAAGTACTTTGTAAGGATGAACTCACTTAATGCATTCACTCAATACTCAGATTGGAAAGGAAGAGCGTAAGAAACAATTTTGAAATCTAATGGGAAATACTCTACTCATTCCTATTACGATGGAAAACGATACATGCATGGCCCTAGTATACGATCATAATCAATAAAGTGCATTACTCGAAGACAAAGTATGTGAAACAACTCAACATGTGTGATTAGGTGAGTTTATTAAGACTCGTGGTATGATCGCATGGCTAGACATGAGGACGTTGTGAAAAACAAAGGACCTAATGACAAAATAGCACGGAAGACTAAAAGACAAACTAACTTGATTAATTTTGTCCATTTTTAATGTTTATGCAATTTAGTAAGTGAAAACGGTCCATTGGCAATCATTAGTAATAAATAAGATCAACCACAATCAAAGACAAAGAACACATGTTCAGGTTAGCACTAGGACGAGAACTAGAATTCTAGAAGAGTTATGACTCATGGGTATAAAAAAAATAAATAAAAAAAATAAAAAATTCTATAATTCTATGTTATACGAGTTGACACGGATTAAAGGACTTGGCTAAGACTAGCTTGACACGATTTTTATTTTTTCTAAAAAAATAAAAATAAAATAAAAAGGTAATACGTTCAAAAGACACCTAAACTGGACAGGCTGTAGTATGTCGGTTATAACTTTTGATCTGTGACTTTGATTGGGACGAAACCAATTCCAAATGAAAGATAAAACTCGGGGCTACGTAACTCTTTCTAGAATTCCGGCTATGACCGAAACAAGTTGACTCTTGTGCAGTATACGGGAATTAAAATCCGGGTGAATCAAAAATAAAAAAAAAAATCTATGGCCTGACCCTAATAATAAAAAAAAGGGGTTTGATAAGAGAAAAAAATAATTAAAAAAAGGTCAATAAAAAAATGCACACATAAGCATATAGTCACGCATGATGCAATGAAGTTCGCAACTTAAAGTCAAGTTCTATGTTCGACTATGGTCAAGCTTTTGGGTGTCAAAGGGTACCATGGTTAAGAGTTTGGACGCGTTAGCAAGGCAGCCTCCCTTGAGGGTGTATGCCAACGGGCGGCTCCTTGAGTTCGTGATGAAATCAAACTCGACTCCATGGTTTGGGTGGATTTAAAAACTCGGATGAACCCTTATTGCCATGAGCGTTTTCGGGTTGATAGAGCATAAATCCCTCGGGCTAGCCACATACGTAGAACACGTACTATTGTGGTAAAATAGGTAACCTAAAAAAAATAATATGCATATGTGACAATGCCAGTTAAATCGCAGGAATACAATTCAAGAATCTTTCAAGTCTCATCCACTCATCTTAATTAAATACCGATCACTCAAATCGATAAATAACCAAGAATCCTCCCCAGTGGAGTCGCCAAATTGTAGGCGTTGTTCGAAGTGCGCCTACATAAAATCATGTTGTGAATATGCTTGGCACTCATAGGAAGTGGGAATTGACATTACGATAAGGGACAAATAAAGTAGGGAGCCGCCAACAAGTTTTTTTAGTAACTTGTAAACCATTCACGGATCATAAATGGCAACCACGAATAAGGGAAAACGAAGGCAACAACGATTGACCCATGAAGGTTAAACCCCATTCATAATCCATGAGATTACTAACTCCATATGGTTCGGAACCACGAAAGGAGGATCGGGGATGATGGTACGAAGTGTGTCGTGGAGTCACATTCGCCCGTATTGGCCTCTACTCGATTCTTATATTGAAAAGCATTCCTGTGATCTCAAACGCATACAAACAAAATATTCAATTTGCTCCAAACTATTGTTTAGCTAAATCGGTTGAATATTAATGCAACATATAATTCTAAAATATTTGTGATCACTTGAATTAAACAACAAGATTAAAAAGGAACCTAAACCGGTTGTCCAAATTATCTTATTAGGCGTGGTTTTCAATTACATATTTCCTTTAAACATGCAATATGGTGATCAATAAAAAATATAATAGAATAAACATTAATATTGGAAGCAATTTAACAATAATAGTGTTAGCCAAATAAAAAAATAATAATAAAAACCCTAATCATGATACTAGCAATATTAAAAATAAAATAAAATTAATTCAATTAATTAATTACTGACATTTCGCGCGTTCCTCTAAATTGATACATCATGAATAAATTGTTAGTAAGTTCAATAAAAATATAAATCAAATGAAAATTAAATTAAATTAGAGTTGATTTAGTCCAAACCATCAATCAATTATACCTTTCACGTGTTGGTTTAACTATAGAACTTTGGGTATAGTATGGACTCATTGGAGTGCTTAAGGGAAAAATGGTGTAATTAGGAATATAGGTTTAAGGCTTAGAATATCAGAGAGAGAGAAGAGAATATTGTTGGTGTAAAAGAGAGAAATAGTGAGACGGTGTCAGTTTTGGATAGAGTATGACATTTTATTCATATCTTTTCCGTTATAGTTCGGAATTGATATTATAATATATCATTGGAAAGATAATTTGGATAAAAACTATGAGGCACAAAAATAATATCTGTCTACCTTTGAACGTCTTTCAATTCGGATATAAATAGGATTTTCAAAAAGAAAAGTTTTATTCAATTTCAAACTCTTTAATCTTATCTCTACAAAAAGGATAATTAAGAACTTTTAGAAACTTATAGAGGCTTCTAATTAATCCTAATTAGTTTAGGAATTGGATTAAATAATTTGGACCCTCTTTATGATCATTGGGTCGTAGGTAAGGTGGGCTTAGGTTCGGTTTGGGCTCAGTTTACTATTTTGGCCATAACTTATTCGTTATAACTCGGTTTTGGGTTTGTAATATATTGTTGGAAAGCTATTTTAAATTCCCATCCAAATATTTTATCATTAGACTCAGATTATGGACAAAAATAAACTGGAATAAACGTTTTTATAAAAAGGACACGAAATGAATTATTTTGGGTTTAAAGACACGAAAAGAGGAAAATAAGTTATGGTTTGGGGAAATGGGCTAGGAATTGGATTGGTTTATGAAATGGAAATATGGATTTAAGCACTCCAAAAATTAAATACTCAACCCGACCAATAATAGTGGTGAAAGGTTGTTCATCATCGGGTTTTGTTTTAAGGAGACATTTTTAGGTGTCTACACCATGGCACAAGGCCAGCAGCAGCCCGCACAAGCATGCTGGGCTTGCTGGCCAGCAGCGCATGGCAGCCCGCATGCGAGTGCCACGGACAGCAGCACATGGCAGCCCACCTTGGTTGCCTTGGTGCCCAAGGGTGGGTACCATGTGGCTTGTGGTCCTTGGGTGTGTGTGGAGTGAGGTGGCCGGTTATGGGAGAGGGAGTGGGGAGCAAGTTTGCCCCCCCTTCTCCTAGTGGTCCTCACCTAACCACTAACATGAGCTTGCCACTTGTTGATTTATTACTAGCTTGATTATTAATTTTATTTTAGCTTTAAAATAAAATGGAAAAATCATACTATCCCACATTGATGGGAGAGTAAATGATACTCCCATCATTTCCTATAAATACCCAAGTATGGGCATTGGGAATGATGCTTGAGTAAGAGTTGAAAAAGGCATCACAATTAGTGAAAACCATTGAACTCAATATAATTACTCGGGTTTTATTGGTCGGGTCTTGCTAACCCCAAGACATTAGACATAGTCGGTTTTGTTGGTGCGGGTGGACTTTGTTTGAGGTCTCCTTGTGAGCGGGACTTGAAGATTTCAAGTAAGAGCTCATTTCGGAGCGAAGCACGCGTCAAAGGTAATTAGCTTATCTTAATCTTGTGATTAATTTAATTATGTTTATGGTTTTATTTATTGCGAGTGCGGTCTTGTTTTTGGGTTTGTTTCCGCGGTGAGTCGGACTCACCAAAACCACAACAGCAGTATCGAATCCTCACTCGTTTATTTTAAAATCATAATATTTTCAAGGTGTTTTTATGGCTTAATTTTTCTGGTTTTAAGTTGCTAATTAGATTAGTAACTCGTTTTTCCAATTTTTACCTCGTATTAGAGCTGTCTTCAGCTCCCGAACCTAGATTTCGACCCAAAAATAGTGAATTTTTCGAGGGATTTTTCGTTTTGACGAAATTTTTTAAGTCTTTCTAACCTTGAAAATTGATTGCATATTTATGGTTGTTATGAATTTGGTTCTTTCCTTTATTTATATGAAATTTTAGACCACTTGAAGAATGATTACTTGGTAGTAATTGGTGCTTGAAAGTTTGGTTTTATTTTTTCACATAATTGCAAATTAATTGCATTAAGTGTGAAATTGTTGTTCTTTGTTGCCTCCAAGTACTAAAGATTCAATCTTTATTTATGATATGTGATTGAAACTTTGAGTTACTAAATTCCATGAATTTTGGTTAAACTTTGTTGATTTAATTATTTTTTAGTTGATTGGAATCATAAAGTTTAAAACTTGTGATTGAAATTGGTTTATCTTCATATTAGAAGATATAATTTTTCATGGAGTCACAAGTATTAAAGTTGGAGTCTTTATTGAACTTATGTTCATTTTTTCCAAATCCCTTTTATTTTGTCAAAATCTCAAGATTAATTTAAAGTGATTAAATTAATAGTGAGAATTGCCCTAATTTATTTTATTACACCAAGTTAAACCAATTTTATTAAAGAATGGTTCTTGGAAATAAATTTGGTTAATTACATTTGGATGAATTATTTAAGTTGGACTTGGTATTTTTCATATTTCCTCAAAATTGATTCTAAAATTAATTTAGAATTGATTGATAATGTCACACACAAAATCGATAATTTTCGAAGCATTAGCACGCAACACGAGGCCTAAGAGCCCCGAGCTAGCTCTCGGCCAGCTGGGCTACTCACGCAACCCATATGTGGCTGCCGAGGCTGCTGGGCATTTCGTTCTTAGGTGCTTGGTGCTGTGCGTGTGTGTGTGTGCGAGGAAGGGCGTGGGCTGCTGCTCGCTGCCAGCAGCAAGCAGCAGCATGGCGCAGCAGCAGCATAATGTTGTGCGCACTGTGCGTGCTGCTACGCTTGGCTGGGCTGGGCGTAGCGCATGCGAGCACAAGCAGCCCACATGCATGCTAGGTGTTGCGGGGGTGCGCATGGGCATACTACGTGCTTGTTGTACGGTACGTACAATCCCATAATTGGCACAATAACCCCGGGTTATTAAGGCGATGCTATTTTAAAGTTAATTTTAGCGTTGCTTAATATGTAAATAAGGGTATTTTTTTTGGACTCCAAGTCATAGTGCTAGGCACTTAGACATTTTGGAATTCGTAATTTTGCTTAAATTGTCGTTTTAATTATTTTAATTATTTTGTTTATTTAATTAAAACTTTTGAAGGCTAGGCCTCGGATTTTGAGCGACATTTGCAAAAATTAATTTTGGCAAATATTTGGGTTCACCGACTTAATTAATTGGATTAGTTAAGTTAGATGCGGAATTTAGTGGGAGCGTCTCTTAGTTATTTCCATAACCGGTTAAAACAACTTTGACTAGTTTTATTAGGCGTGTTAATTGGATTAACCACCTACTTTAGTTACTAGTTCTCGCGCGTTTTATGCATTGTTACTTGTTTATCGATGTAAAATGCATGGGCCATTCACAGATAGTGAATGGATGAATGGAATGTAAATTCTCTCACAAGTTTTATGAAATGGCAACTAGTGGAGCCCGATTAGGATAGAAAATACGAACTTTGATCCGTGATGTATTTTTGTAAATCTAAATACGGTCTGCGAACCGTTGAGTATTTTTGTACCTTAATATTTAGATTAGTCCTAATCGTAGATACTGGCAATTGTAATATTTTGGTCAAGTTTTGA
This sequence comes from Chenopodium quinoa, assembly GCF_001683475.1. Classification (NCBI taxonomy): domain Eukaryota; kingdom Viridiplantae; phylum Streptophyta; class Magnoliopsida; order Caryophyllales; family Amaranthaceae; genus Chenopodium; species Chenopodium quinoa. The sequence goes on from NW_018742345.1 coordinate 6,549,590, forward strand.
AGACGGGGTTCTTAGAAGACAAAGCCATGAAGTTGCAAATGAAGACCTTTTGAAGACTTGAAGATCTTAAGGGGTCATGCTAGTTGCCAAATGCATCTCTATTTATGTTTTCGATAGATATTTATGTTTATATATATATGAATTATATGTTAGATGCATGTTTAGGATTTCGAATGTTGAGATGATTAATTAAGTTCACTTAAATCAACCAACATAGAAACCCTAGGTCCCTAAAATATTGAGTAAAACTTGCCATTCCAAAACACACTTACCAACCGAACGAGGGTAGTGGTGGGCTACGCCAAAGCGAGGCATCACTACTTCTCCAAGGAACGTAAGGCATACCGGGTATGCAAGGTGGTTTTGGTTATACTCAACGATATAAGTGATGGAGTCCTAACATGTCGTGGCAAAGTGAATAAATTGTTTAGAGAGCATTGGATGCGACGATTTATTCAACCAAGAGTGGCTTGGAGCCATTAGCAAAGTGTTGCTTACCTTAGGAGATTGAGTGTTAAGACAAGCCAAAGCATGCTTAACCACTCTTTGTTTCTTTGGATCTTGGAATCGACTTATTCTCACCTATAATGGGGACAATCTTTAATGTGTGAATAAGACATTTTAAATAAGTTTGATTAAAATGCATGAATTCAATCTTATTTAAGTATAATGAATGGTTTTTCATTTCAAATTCTTTCAATTGTAGAATCATCTCTTCAAATAACTCAAACAACCAATTCTCGTTACGCTCAATTCTCGACAAGGAGAAGCTGAGTGGGCCAAATTTTCTTGATTGGCAAAGGAACTTGCGAATTGTTCTCATGCAAGAGCAAAAGGAATATGTCCTTGATGAGGAAATGCCCGAGGCTCCCAATGAGGAGGTGACTCAAGCTGCCCTAAATCGATGGCAAAGTGCCAATCGAGATGTCAAATGCATCATGTTGGCCACAATGTCTCCTGAGCTTCAAAAGAGTTTCTTTGAAAAATAGACGGCTTTTAAAATCATTTCTGAATTGCAGAATATGTTCCAAGAGCAGGCCCGAAATGAAAGGTTTGAAACCCACAGGCAGATCCTTAAGAGCAAGCTCAAGAAAGGAGAGCCAGTCAAACCACATGTACTCAAAATGATTAGATTGTTTGAAAACATGGGAAGGCTTGATGCGGGGTATTCAACCTAGATGGAAATTGACATCATTGTCCACTCGCTGCACAAAGGCTATGATCAGTTCAAGATGAACTATAATATGCACAGCATGGAGAAAACCCTCACCGAGTTTCATGGTATGTTGAAGCAAGCTGAGCAAACGCTCAAGGATGAGGGAAAGCATGATATGCTCATGATTAAAAAGGGCAAGTCGTTCCAATTTTCGGGCAAGAAGAATAAAGGCTTTAAGGGGAAAGGTAAGAAGAAAACTTTTCCGCCTAAGTCTAAAGCTACCAAGGATAAGAAGGTAGCGTCTTCTAAATCTTATTCTGAATGTTTCTATTGTAAGAAGAAGGGACATTGGAAGAGAGATTGCCTCAAGTTCAAGGAAGATAAGAAGAACGGAACCGTTGCTTCTGAATTAGGTATATTCGTTATAGACTTTAACATCACTAGCTTAACATCATGGGTATTAGATACCGGATGTGGCTCACACCTTTGTTCCAATTCTCAGGGACTAAGGAACGGTAGAAGGCTAGAGAAGGGAGAGATTGAACTCCGGGTCGGCAGTGGAGCCAGAATTGGTGCCGTATCCGTAGGAACTCTCAGTTTGTCCTTGCCTAACATTACCAAAAACATTATTTCAATTTCGGCGTTGGACGCCAAAGGTTTTGAATATCGAGTAAAGGACAAAGAATGTTCGTTTTATCTCGATAATGTTTTATATGGTATTGCACATTCTGAAAATGGCCTTTATGTGCTTTCATTAGACAAACAAGTTTATAATGTGAATAATGATACCAAAAGAGATAAGACCATAGAGTCAAATCAGACTTGTGGCATTGTCGTCTTGGCCACATCAACATCAAACGCATCAAGAAACTTTTACAAGAAGGTGTTCTTGACTCTTTCGATTTAGAATCGTTTGAGAATTGCGAGGGATGTCTATTGGGCAAGATGATTAAACATCCATTCTCCAAGTTGGGAGAAAGGGCAAGTGACTTATTGGGTCTTATACATACCGATGTATGTTGACCAATGAGCTCAACCACAAGAAATGGACATCGATATTTCATCACTTTCACAGACGACTATAGTAGATATGGCTATGTCTACCTCATGTCGCATAAATCTGAATCATTTGAAAAGTTCAAAGAATTTCAGAGTGAAGTTGAAAATCAGCTTGGCAAGAAAATCAAAGCCCTTCGATCGGATCGAGGTGGTGAATACTTAAGCCAAGAATTCGATGACCATCTGAAAGAAAAGGGTATACTTTCAGAATTGACACCTCCAAGAACTCCACAATGGAACAGAGTATCAGAAAGGAGAAATCGAACCTTGTTAGACATGGTACGATCAACAATGGGTCTTAGTGATCTTCCTATCTCTTTCTAGGGACACACACTTCTAACTGCGGCACTAACACTGAATCGTGCTCCATCAAAAGCTGTAGAAAAGACTCCATATGAATTATGGACAAAGAAACCTCCTAGGTTATCTTTTCTAAAGATATGGGTATGCGAAGCATATGTCAAGAAATTGATTTCTGACAAACTTCATCCCAAATCTGACAAGGTTTATTTTGTGGGCTACCCAAAAGAAACCAAGGGGTATTACTTCTACAATAAATCGGAGAACAAAGTGCTTGTTGCTCGCGAAGGTGTCTTTTTGGAGAAGGAGCACCTTTCCAAAATGACAAGTGGGAGGAAAATCGAACTCGACGAAGTTCGTGAGGATGAGCAACAAAATCATAATGACAGTCAAAGTGCTCAAACATCATCTGTCGACACAGGTCAAAATGATTAAAATTTGCAAAGTCGAACCGACAATGCAAATGCTCAATCCATTACCCTACGTAGGTCTCAGAGGCCGAGATCTCAACCTGATAGATATCTTCGTTTAGTATTAACCGAGAATCAGGACATCCTGATTATGGATGGAGATGAACCGGAAACCTACAAGCAAGCGATGGCAAGCACCGACTCTGCTAAATGGCAAGAGGCCATGAGATCTGAAATGGATTCCATGTTTGAAAATCAAGTCTGGGACTTGGTTGACTTACCCGAAGGTTATACACCTATCGGATGTAAGTGGACTTTCAAGTTGAAAACCGACAAAGATGGAAATGTATTCATTTACAAAGCTATATTGGTGGCAAAAGGTTAAAGACAAGTTTATGGTATTGTTTACGATGAAACCTTTTCACCAGTCGCAATGCTTAAATCCGTTCAAATCCTCCTAGCGATTGATGCATTTTACAATTATGAAATATGGCAGATGGACGTCAAAACCGCCTTCCTTAATGGTTATTTGGAAGAAACTGTGTATATGACACAGCCTGAAGGTTTTGTTGACCAAAACAATGCTAGGAAAGTTTGTAAGCTTAAGAAGTCCATTTATGGATTAAAGCAAGCAAGCAGAAGGTGGAATCTGCGATTCTATGAAGCCATCAGTAAGTTTGATTTTATCAAGAATGCAGATGAATCTTGTGTTTACAAGAAGGTCAGTGGGAGTGACATCGCCTTCCTAGTCTTATATTTCGATGACATATTGCTCATTGGAAACAGCATTCCGTTGTTAGAGTCTGTAAAGGCCTTGCTTGGAATGTGCTTCTCAATGAAAGACTTGGGAGAGGGTCAGTACATACTAGGCATCAAGATCTATAGGGATAGATCGAAAAGGATGATTGGATTGAGTCAGAGTACTTATATTGATAAGGTACTTGCTCGATTTGGCATGGAGGAGGCCAAGAGAGGTCACTTGCCAATGTCACATGGCATAACCCTAAGCAAGAAGCAGTGTCCACAGACACTTGATGAGCGGGTAAGAATGAATCAGATTCCATATGCTTCGCTTATTGGATCGATCATGTATGCCATGATATGTACTAGGCCAGATGTATTGTATGCCTTGAGTGCTACAAGCCGTTACCAATCAGACCCAGGAGAGGCGCATTGGACTGCGGCAAAAAATATCCTAAAGTACCTGAAAAAGGAACAAGGATAAATTCCTGGTGTATGGTGGTGCAGAGGATTTAGTTGTGGAAGGTTATACCGACGCAAGCTTCCAGACAGACAGAGACGATTTCAATTCGCAATCTGGACATGTGTTTTGTCTAAATGGAGGGGCGTTTAGTTGGAAGAGCGCAAATCAGAGTACAACTGTAGATTCTACAACTGAAGCCGAATACTTAGCAGCTGCTGAAGCAGCTAAGGAGGCTGTTTGGATTCGTAAGTTCGTTGGTGAACTTGATGTTGTACCCTTTATAAAGGGTCAAATAGCCCTTTATTGTGATAACAATGGGGCTATTTCTCAGGCTAGAGAGCCTAGGGAACATCAGAAGGTCAAACATGTCAAGCGGCGATTTCACATGATTTGAGAATGGAAATCAGAGGGTGAAATCAGAATTTGCAAAGTTGGAACGGATGATAATGTAGCCGATCCACTTACTAAACCTTTGCCTCAAGTGAAGCACAACAAGCACGTTGAGGCAATGGGAATCAAGCATGTAGGAGACTGGCTTTGATTTCCTTGTTTAGTGTTTTAGTTAATTTTGAAAAAAAATTAATGTAAGACGCTAAGGAAAACCATTCAAGTTTTGGAGTAATATAAAATTTCATGCAATATTTTATTACTCCGTTATGCTATTTAATTGTGGTTTAGGATTAAAAAATGAGTCCATTCGATTCTGAGAATATTCAAAATAGGGTATCAAGACCAGTCTTGGTAAGGAAACACCTATTAAGTGAATATTAAATATTATAATCGAAAATTATCCCTAATCAAGGTCATTTAAACGATGGACGATTAATGGCCGATTGATTAGTGTGTAGTTTGATTTATAGCACCGTTTCATGTGCTACAAGGACATGATTTTCATAAATCATTTGCACAGGTATTGGTTTAAGAACCATAATGGATCGACCTATGAGAATACTTTAAGAAATTAAAAATTTTTGTCATAAGTATACTTCTCATTATGGCTATCGGAACCTATTTCCTCGTTCATGAGTATTGTGAGTTCTCTTGTTTGAGTACTAGTTCGCTTTGATGTTGTCAAACGTCTGCCGTAATAGGGGATTATAACGGCAACACTCGGGCGACTAGGTCCTCTCAGTAAGAGGAGCTACATTAGAAGACTGGGAATTTCCCCCTACTAAAATAGGGAAGATGTCTTTGTTGAATACAAGGCCTCTCGTAGAGCGAGACTGTAAAATGTATGGCCGTGCTCGGATGGATTTTAGAAATCATCTATTTATTGACAGTCGGACTAGGAATTGGGAAACACTTCTGGACGTAATAAGGATGACAAAATAAATCTGACCTTATAGTTCATGAAGAGACTTAAGCGATATAGGAAAAAGGTTGTACACAAAATGCGCACTTGTCCGGAAGGACAAGTGGGAGATTGAAAGGAATGGTGTCCTTTGAACAAGTGTACTATTCCGTTAGTGGGTTCAGAATTATTAGAAAGCTAATATATTCAGTGAGGACAAGTGATCGGAATGCCTGGGTGGAGGCCACTTCCGATCAGTAATATTAATGAATAATTAATATTACAGCTTAATCTTGACTGAACCCTTCGGGTAACACCCAAGCATTCAACAAACCGAAACGACGAATTAATTCGGAAGGAATTAATGAGTCGACAGAGTAATATTTATTTAGACGTCTGAAATTCGAGCTTAGAGCGTCGAAATCGAGCGTCGGAAGTCGAATCGAAAAATAGTGAAAGACGAGACGAGAAATAGTAATAAATCAACAAAAGACCAAAATACCCCTAACATCGGAATGCCCAAGAAAACCGAGTGCTAAGGGCGTATGGCCCAGCATGGTGGCTATCATGCGCACCAAGCCGAGCCTAGGCTGGCTGGTGCGTGCTACCGCACTCATGCTAGCATCGCAAGGCTAGGTGTTGCCTAGTGCGTGCTAACATGCTAGGCACAACCTTGTGTGCGCAATGGCTAGCAAGCTATTGCTTGCTGCCTAGCATCGCTGGCCAAGGCACAATGCCAGCAGCAGCCCGCACAAGCATGCTGGGCTTGCTGGCCAGCAGCGCCTGACAGCTCGCATGCGAGTGCTGGGCATGCTGGGCTTGCTGTGCGTGGCTGCCACGGACAGCAGCACATGGCAGCCCACCTTGGCTGCCTTGGTGCCCTAGGGTGGGTGTAATGTGGATTATGGTTCTTGAGTGTGTGTGGAGTGAGGTGGCCGGTTATGGGAGAGGGAGTGGGGAGCAAGTTTGGTCCCCCCCTTCTCAAAGTGGTCCTCGCCTAACCACTCACATGAGCTTGCCACTTGTTGATTTATTACTAGCTTTATTATTAATTTTATTTTAGCTTTAAAATAAAATGGAAAAATCATACTATCCCACATTGATGGGAGAGTAAATGATACTCCCATCATTTCCTATAAATACCCAAGTATCGGCATTGGGAATGATGCTTGAATAAGAGTTGAAAAAGGCATCACAATTAGTGAAAACCTTTGAACTCAATATAATTACTCGGGTTTTATTGGTCGGGTCTTGCTAACCCAATAACATTAGACCTATTCGGTTTTGTTGGTGCGGGTGGATTTCGTTGGAGGTCTCCGTGTGAGCGGGACTTGAAGCTTTCAAGTAAGAGCTCATTTTGGAGCGAAGCATGCGTCAAAGGTAATTAGCTTATCTTACTCTTGTGATTAATTTAAATATGTTTATGGTTTTATTTATTGCAAGTGCGGTCTTGTTTTTGGGTTTGTTTCCGCGGTGAGTCGGACTCACCAAAACCACAACACCTCGACCCATCTGTTTGCCATAGTAGAGCTCTGCACTTTGGCCAAGTCCCTTCACATGCCCTTTCTTATTACGCCCACCCACCGACTCCCAGTACAACGCATTGGGACTCTTCTGAATCCCCTGACTCCTTGGTTCTTCAAGCTTCTTCTAGTAGGTCTCCTACAAAATATTGAAGATAATAAAAAATATTGTTAAAAAAACAACCAACAATATAAGGTAAGGTTTCTTTCTTCTAACATTCCAATATCACATACTTTTAGGTGCCTAAGGATAGAAATAAAGAGATATAAGCACATAAGTCAATTTTCGACCCTAACTCATCCAAAATCATCCAAATTTGGCCTATATGGCTAAAACCATGCCTATTTTCTATGTTTTCAAACAAATGGACTCGTTCTTTCTTCTAACATTCCAATATCAATATGTATTTAGTGCCTAAGGATAGAAATTAAGAAAAATAAGAACATAAGTCAATTTTCAACCCTAACTCATCCAAAATCATCCAAATTTGGGCTATATGGCTAAAATCATGCCTATTTTCTATGTTTTCAAGAAAATGGACTCGTTATTTCTTCTAAAATTCGAATTTCACATACTTTTAAGTGCCTAAGGATAGAAATTAATAGAATTAAGCACATATGTCAAATATCGACCCTAACTCATCCAAAATCATCCAATTTTGGGCTATATGGCTAAAACCATGCCTATTTTCTATGTTTTCAAGAAAATGGACTCGTTCTTTCTTATAACATTCCAATATCAAATACTTTTAAGTGCCTGAGGATAGAAATTAAGAGAAATAAGCACATATGTCAAATATCGACCCTAACTCATCCAAAATCATCCAATTTTGGGCTATATTGCTAAAACCATGCCTATTTTCTATGTTTTCAATCAAATGGACTCGTTCTTTCTTCTAACATTCCAATATCACATACTTAAAAGTGCCTAAGGATAGAAAATAATAGAAATAAGCACATATGTCAAATATCGACCCTAACTCATCCAAAATCATCCAAATTTGGCCTATATGGCTAAAACCATGCCTATTTTCTATGTTTTCAAGCAAATGGACTCGTTCTTTCTTCTAACATTCCAATATCACATACATTAAAGTGCGTAATGATAGAAATTAAGAAAAATAAGCACATAAGTCAAATATCGACCCTAACCCATCCAAAATCATCCAAATTTGGGGTATATGGCTAAAACCATGCCTATTTTCTATGTTTTCAAGCAAATGGACTTGTTCTTTCTTCTAAAATTCCAATATCAATTGCTTTTAAGTGCCTAAGGATAGAAATTAAGAAAAATAAGCACATATGTCAATTTTCGACCCTAACTCATCCAAAATTATTCAAATAAGCATATAATGAGTTCTACTTTGCTAATTTGCCAAATATCAACTCATATAATGAGTTCTACTTTAGAAGTCTTCTTGAATCAGTCGCTGCCACACACCCTACATGTAGATAATTGAGAATCATCTTTCCAAAACAACATACATCCTTTCGGGCATGCATGAATCTTTTCATGGGGCAGCTCTAACTCCTTAACAATTTTCTTGACCTCATAGAATGTCTCGGCCATGTGGTTGTTGTTAGGAATCGCTTCGTTAACCAAAGAAGCAAATCCATCAACACATTTGTGCGGAAAATTAGAAGCCATCTCTAACACAGACAATGAACTCCCTTCGTATAACGGTTGTTCAGAAGCCCTTAACAAATCAGAAAATGGCTTGGCTTGTGCATTAGGCTCCTCCTCTAATGAAACAAATGGCTCTTCGGAATGGCCTTGATCTTGAGACTGACCAAAGGCATCCAAAACCATTTCACGATATTCATTTGACTGCATTCTACGAGTTCCTAGAAACCCTTCCCCATGACACATCCACTCATAGTAATTAGGTAAAAAAACGCTGCGATACAAATGAAGTTTGACCGTATCTGGATCCCAAAGACGTTTGTTTTTGCATTTGAAACATGGACACCTAACTTCATTTGGGTTGCTACTCTCGGGATGATCTTCCACATATTTAAGGAATTCATCTACCCCCTTTAAGAACTCGGGATTAATAGAATTCCCAACCTTCCTTTCGTACATCCAGCTACGTTCTTTTCGTTTCATGATTACAAGTTCTACACAACTAACACATATGCCATTAATCACATTAGTCATAAAGCACAATATATAATCATTATAGATCAAACTGTTATGGAAATGCAAATGAGAAGAGAAATGATTTCCAAGGGTCCTTATCACTCCAACCTAACCCATCCTTGTACATTCAATCTCACTAGTGAATGTATGCCAAAATTTCAATTCTATGGAAAATCCGGCAGCATCTCCCTACAGTTCCCCAAGTACACAATATAGGCGATTAGAAACACCTATATATGTAACTAGAGAACATTTTAGAGAAATGACAAGCAAGGATCTTCCTTAGAATTAAAATAAAGGAATACATTCACCACCTAAGTGAGAATAAACGTACAAGGACAGTCCCAACCGGGGACTATTCAAGACATACTCTTAATGTGTATGCCTTGAACGGGTATCTAGGCATATGATTATGCAAATGATTTTTTTAAAGATATTAAAACTAAACTAACATACAAAAAATTATACAAATATATCATAATTAAACTTAACATAAACAAACATATCATAAAACCATAACATTAATATAAACAAATCAAACCAAACAAAACCAAACTAAACTAACATATCATAATATTAAATATAGTAACATGCATTATAAAAAATTAAACTTAAGTATGAAACATTATATTAAACTAAACAAAACTAAACTAGATTATAATGAACTAAAGTAATCTAACATATACCCAAACACATCATATTAAACAAAACAAACAAAACGTACCTAAAGTTTCATAATATTAAACTAATCTAATATACTTCAGTAAAACTAAACTAAATTAAACCACATTATATTAAAATAAACTAAACTAAAGTTTCATAACATTAAACTAATCTAATATACTTTAGTAAAACTAAACTAAATTAAACCACATTATATTAAAATAAACTAAACTAAACTAACATATAAATTGTACAAATCCTACATACAAAATATTTACATACAAAATATTTAAAAAGAATAATTAAATTAAATAAATACGGGTTTATTATTAAAAAAAATTAAAAAAAAAATTGGGGAAAGGACAACTTACCAACTGCTTCAGCCACGCCGAGGGAAGGGAGGAGGCCGGATGCTGCGGTTGTGGTGGTCAAGGGAGGTTGCGGTTGTGGTGGTCAAGTCAGATTTGATTGTGTTTAAAAAAAACGAATGAAAAAAAAAAAGAAAACAAAAAACAAAAACAACTTACTGAATTTTAAGGGGGGAAGCGGCGTCGCTGGAAACAACCACGACCAGGTGGTTCAGTCACGGGTAGGGGACGGAGGTGCGCCGCATAGGCTGCGTTGTGGTGGTTAAATGTTAGCCGGTGGTGGTTTTTTTGCAAAATTAAAAAAAAAAACTAATTTAGGAAGGCAACACACTTACCTAGACGTGGCGGCGTCTCCAGAAACCACCAGGGCCGTTCTTTCTTACTCGATGGCTCTCTCTTCCTCCTTCTCTTTCTCTTTCTCTTTCTCTTTCTCGTTCTCCTCTCTCTTTCTTTCACCCTTCTTTCTCTCTTTCGTTCTCGGCGGCGGGTGTGCGTCGTTGGCCGGTGTCACCGTCGCCGGCAGTTTAAGCGCCGCCCTCTACTTCTCTCTCCTTCTCTTTCTTTTTCTCTCTCTGCACCAATTTCGCGTTTCCCCCTTTTTTTTAGGTCAAGCCAAGTTTTGATTTTCAAAATGAACACATCTATTCTGACGGAAAAAAATTCCGTCGTAATATTAACATTCCGATGGAATATTCCGTTGCAAATATGTTTGAGACGGAATATTCTGTCGAAAGTTTAATATTACGACGGAATTTTTTTCCGTCGGAAACTTTACAAGGGAAAATGCATCGTAAATCAAATTTTTCGTCGCTAAAGTTCGACGAAACGTTTTCCGTCGAAAACTTTCAAGTTCCGACGGAATATCAGGTCCGTCGCAAGTTTTGCGTCGCTTTTTAGCCTTTTTCTAGTAGTGAACTGACGTTTCTACAAACTCAGTCAAAGTGGGGGCTTCTGTAGACAACTAAAAATGTCTCCCCAAAACTAAACCCGATGATGAATAACCTTTCACCGCCACTATTGGTCAGGTTAAGTATTTAATCCTGAGAGTGCTTAAAAAATCGTATTTGATTAAATTCATATTTTTGAACAGTCCATGGATTAGTCTTGATGTATGGTAAAAGCATAGTTTTTATTTCAGCCCAAACTTATTATTTAATTTTAGCCCAAAATATTTTTTGGCCCAAACCTTTTGTTTATTTTTATTTAATTATATTCTTATTTTAGCCCAAATAATAATAAGTCAGAAAAGGCCCGAAATTATCAATCGGCACTTAAAATGCCGAATGAAATTAGGGTTAAAAATGTATTTAGACGGAAAAGTGGGCTGGAAATTCCCGAGGCACTGTAGACAGCCACCGTGTCACGGGAATCCTTCCCGTCTAACGGTGGGATTTCCCGTGACACGGGAATTCTGCCGTGACACGGGACATTCTGAGTCTTTTCCGCGTAAACCCTTAAAGCGTTTTCTTCCCCGTTTTCTGAAAATTTCCCGCGTCACACTAAAAATGTACCGTGTCACAAGAAAGTTTGTCGTCTGACGGTGGGACTTCCCGTGTCACGGTACAGTTTGTCGTGTCACGGGATACTTTTTAGTGTTTTTTTTATCATTTTAGGGTTCCGTGTGCTCCTTCAGCACATTTTCCCTATAATTACCCCCTTATTTCTGATGTACGGGGCATCAATTAATTCTCTGTTATTTTTCTCTCTTCTATGCTTTAGTCTAAACACTAGCCTACCCTTTTCACTTCAAAATTCCTTCTTCAAGTACTCAAAGGAGTCCATACTTTACTCGTGGTTCTGTCCTTAAGCCAAGGCGTGAAAGGTAGAACTGTTTGAGGGTTTGGCCCTAAAATCAACTTTACTTTAATTAAGAAGCATGTTCTTTTGTAGTACACAAAATTCCTTCTTCAAGTACTCAAAGGAGTCCATATTTCCCTGAAGTTATTAACTCGTTTATTCTTTTGTAGTTGCAAACAAACAGAATCAAAGTAAGAATCATGTTCCTCTTACTTCTATTATTTTTCTAACGATTTTATATTGTTGGAATTATTGTGATTAAATTGTTTCCAATATTAATGTTTATTCTATTATTGTTATTGATCACCATATTGCATGTTAAAGGTAATATGTAATTGAAAATCACGCCTAATAAGATATTTTGGACAACCGGTTTAGGATCCTTTTTAATCTTGTTATTAATTGAAGTGATTACCAATATTTTACAATAATGTGTGCATTAATATTCAACCAATTTAGTTAAATAATAGTTTGGCGCAAATTGAATATTTTGTTTGTATGCCTTTGAGATCACAGGAATGCTTTTCATTATAAGAATCGAGTAAAGGCCAATACGGGCGAATGTGACTCCATGACTCACTTCGTACCATCATCCCCGATCCTCCTTTCGTGGTTCCGAACCATATGGAGTTAATAATCTCATGGATTATGAATGGGGTGTAACCTTCACGGGTCAATCGTTGTTGCCTATCGTTGTCCCTTATTTGTGGTTGCCTTATAATGATCCGTGAACGGTTTACAAGTTCCTTAAAAACTTGTTGGCGGCTCCCTACTTTGCTTTGTCCCTAATCGTATATGTCAATTCCCACTTCCTAAGAGTGCCAAGCATATTCACAACATGCTTTTTACGTAGGCGCACTTCGAGCGACGCCTACAATTTCTAAAAAGTGAGAAAAACTCAATCAGGAAGTAGGATCGAGCGAACAATGCTAAAATTTGGTCGAAATTAGAACGCATATTTTTGGCGCGGTATTGGAAGAATTTGGCGCCAGTAAACAAAGATTGGCGCCAGATTTTGGCTGTAGCGTTTGGCGACAGAACTGTCGTCTGGCGCTACAGTCAAATTTTTGGCGCTAACTTCTGTTTGCTGACGCTAATTCCTAAATGCCTTAGCAGCTTTCTGTGCTCGATAAAATTTTCCAGTTTCGCGCAGTGTTATTTCGGTCCTAGTTGTGAAAGATATTCCTGAAATTTCCTACGTGTAAAAATTCCTATGTTTTAACTCATTACGGATGGTCTTTCCAATGAGATCTTTTTTATGCATATGACAATAACGTTAATCAAAATTACGCACATGAAATACATAGAATGTTTCGAGTCTCATCCACTCATTCTAAATCATTGCCGAAATAAATTTTAGGAATTAAAATAGAAATCCTCCCCAGTGGAGTCGCCAAAAAACTGTAGGGAATATTTCAAGCATTACCCCTAGCTTGAACCCCATTGTGGTCATACACTAAAGTACGGTCGCATCCAAAGGGAAGGAAGCTAGAGAAAAAGAGTCGCAACAAGTTTTAGGAACTTGTAAACCGTTCATGAGCTGGAGGTTACACCCCTTAATGATCCAAGAGATCGTCAACTCCAATAGGTCTTGAACCATGACTGGTAGTTCGGGGATAAAGGTACAAGTCCAACCTAAAAGAGATTGAACCTGCCCTAATAATAGGCCCCTACTTTATTCTGATCGTATTCATGTGCGCTTTTTGAGTATCATGCAATCAATAAGATTAACCCTAAACATGTTTATCTATGTTGGTTGAATATTAATGCATAACCAAAACTATTATTGGCGATCACTTGAATTATAATCAAATTAACCCTAAAAGAGATTATTAATTATCTTATTAAGCGTGATTACATGTACAAATTCCCTTTAAACATGCATAAAAGGCGTGATCAATCAATAACAATAAATTTCAAGAAACATAATAATCATAATAATAATAATTATAAAAATAAACATGTTCATGTTAATGTATAATATTAATAGCAAGATCCTAGCCATGATAATAAAAAGATTAATAACAAACCCTAACATGTCACTAAACAATAAAAAATCAAAGCTTAAACCCTATAAAAAATCAAAGATTGAATGGGAGATTTTGGACCAAACCCTCAGAAATTAAAACCTTTCACATCTAGGGAGAAAACAACTTCGAATATGGCTAGGTGTATCTAAGTCTTGCGAATGCGGAATTTTGTATTTGAGAAAAGGCTAGTTTAGAAAAGAGAGAGAGAGTAATCAAGATAAACTAGATGAGAGTTGGTGAATGAAAACAGAGTTTTTAGAAGGCTATTTATAGAGAAAATCAGCCAAAAAGATAAAAAATCAAAACAGAGTTCTGACGTGTAAAGCCAAATTAGTTTCAAACGTTGACATTAGCGCCAGGCGCTAACGCTAGCGCCAGGCGCCAAGCTTAGCGTCAGGCGCTAATGCTGGCGTTTGGCGCTGACTAAGTTTTTGACCCGTTTTCTAAAATCAGATAGAAATTGCCTTACAGGAGGATAAAATCGTATTTTCCTCAAAAACATTCTTTTAATCTGATAAAAACTCTAAAAAGTCAACAAAGATCAATTTATCAATGGTAATTGAATTAGGAATGAAAAGAACTTTCTAGAAGACTCTAGAAGACTAAAACCATTCCTAATTGCATTAGGAATGATAAATCAATATTAGGCCCTCCTCGAGATCATTGGGCTGCATATAAGGCTCAGACCAGGCCCAGTTCGGTAATTTGGCCATAACTTCCTCAATATTCATTGGAATTGGGCTTATAATATATCGTTGGAAAGATCATTTCAAGTCCTATAGAACCACACTACTATTGGACCTATATCATGGACCAACCAAACTGGATTTTTTGTTTTCTTAAAATAGGTTTTCAAAAACAGAGAGAAGAGAAAAGAAATCAAAACTATCCGCAACACTAAACTTTCCACACTTTCATTTCATTCGATTATGATTCGACGTGAAAGGTACCCATCACTGGGTTTGGTTTTAGGGAGACACAAATGGGTGTCTACAACAATATATTTGATCTTTGTTTTTTTAGTGACATGATAGGGTTTGTTATTAATCTTGTTAATATCATGCCTAGGATATTGCTATTATTATTATACTTTATTATTATAATGATTTTTTTTATGATTATACTTATGATTTATATTAATTATGATGTTGATTATTATGTTGCTTGATATTTATTGTTATTGCTTAATCACACCTTTTATGCATGTTTAAAGGGAATTTGTATTTGTAATCACGCTTAATAAGATAATTAATAATTTTATTCAGAGTTAATATTATTGTAATTCAAGTGATCGCCACTAATAGTTTTATTTGTGCATTAATATTCAACCAACATAGATTAAACATGTTTAGGGTTAACCTAATGATTGCATGTTAGTCAGAAATTGCACATGAATACGAGAAGAATAAAGTAGAGGCCTATTATTAGGGCAGGTTCAATCTATTTTCGGTTGGATTTGTACCTTCATCCTCGAACTTTCACTCATGGTTCCATACCTATTGGAGTTAACGATATCCTGGATCGGTAAGGGGTGTAACCTTCACCCTGTGAACGGTTTACAAGTTCCTAAAACTTGTTGGCGACTCTTTTGCTCTAGCTTCCTTCCCTTTGGACACCATCGTACTTAAGTGTATGGTCACAGTGGGGTTCAAGTTTAGGGTAATGCTTGAAATATTCCCTACATTAGTTTGATTAGGCCTTGAGAATTATGCTAGATTACATTGTGATTTCGAATAACACGACCCATAGATTGAGGAATTTCAATTGTTAATTGGTTTGGATTATGATTCTTTTATTTTTTTTTCCGTAAAGACCACTAGCTTAACGATTAGGAGATAGCTCTTTGATTCCAATTGATAGCTCTTATCATTAGTTTTCACAACCATTGATTTGCATGTTCTTCCCAAGTTGGTGCAATTGTCATGATTACTTGTTGATCCTCATTCTCTAGTGTTTTATTTGCTTGATTCTTTATTTTGTAAGTGGATTAGTCTTGGTCACTCTATTTTTTACCCTTCGACTTCGACCTAGCTTAGGCACACAATTGAAAGCACTTGAACATAACCGCTCCTACTGGTTCGACCCTAGACTTACCTCTATACTTGTATTTAGGTTATTTAAGTGATTATAAATTTCGTTGACACTAGAGAGGATTAGTCAACGACCTAGTTTTCCCCTATCAAAATGGCACTGTTGTCGGGGACTGGTGTCTATGTTTGATTGTTTTTAATTGCTTGAACCTATGTCTTAGTATATACTATTCTTTTATTTTATTTTTGTTTGTTATGTTAAAAAAAATGGCATGTCTCAGTAGACACCCAAATGTGACTCCCCAAAACCAAATCTAGTGATGAATACCTTTCCTGTTATTTTATTATCGAACAAATCAAAAGTGTAAAAAGTCTAGTGATGAGGATATTTTAACATCTCTTCTTTCTGTTTTTTAAAATATTTCTTTTCTTACCCTATTTATGAAAAACATGCATTCCAGTATAATTTGGTCCATGCTATGGGTCCAATAATAGTGTAGTGGGATGGACCTTGAAAAGAACTTTCCAACGACATATTATATGCCCAATTTCGATGAATAATGAGGAATTTATGGCCAAAATACTAAACTGGGCCCAAACCGGATTTTACCTACGACCCAATGATCATGTGGAGGGTCCAAAGGTTTAATCCTATTCCTAAAATAATTAAGATTATTTAGAAACTTCTAAAAGTTTCTAAAAGATCTTAATTATCCTTTTCGAAAAGATAAAATCAAAGAGTTTGAAATTGAATAGAGCTTTCCTTTTTTTTAATCCTAATTCTATTCGAATTTGATGTTCAAAGACAGTCGTATATTATTATTGTGCCACATAATCGTCATCCAAATAGATAGATCTTAAACTTATCTTTCCAATGATATATTATAATATTAATTCCGAGTTATAACGAAAAAGATATAAATAAAATACGAAACTCTATCCTAAACAGACACCCTTCCACTATTTCATCCATATCTTTTTATCTACACAACATTTTTATCTAATTCTATTTGAATTGGAAATTAGACTTCAATATCTTTCCAACGACATATTATATGCCTTATTTAAACTTCTAGATCAAAAGACATGATAAAAACAAAATCCACAAAAGTTTTCTAGCACCGCCTGACGATAGATTCGTCGCCTAGCGACGAGCTCTGTTGTTGGCGACAGGAGGGTCTTTTATTCCTTTTCAACTCAGATTCTTTTCTAACAATTCCAGACTATGTCTTTCAAAATATATATATATAAGAGAATTCAAAAAAGAGAAAATTGAAGCATAAAAATACAAGGATCCAAATGCAAGGTTGCACACCTTAGGGGCTTATATAGGCTCTTGAGCCTTTATCCCTTTCTTCTATAACCTTTCTTCTTATATAGGCTCTTGGGACCTGTTTTAGGAATACATATACTTGTGCGAGGTTCGGCTAGAGCTACGCTCGGCCTGATTCCTAACGGATACTTAGGTAACCTCACAAAGGGGTGCGTCCGTAATAAAATGCATTCATATTCATATTCACATTCACACACTCACACCATGATCATATCAAGGGATCCCCTATGATCATCCCTATCTAATTAGAGCTAGACTTGGGGACTTGATCCTTACATTGATAAGCTTACCTAGCCTAAGAGTCACCATCTTTTGACTCTTCTCAAACTACTTTTCCATACTTAGCCCTTGCAGCCTAGCTTTAGTGTCAGTTTCACACACATCACAGATTCATGAACAAATATGCTTCCCTTAAAAACCCTTTATCATGAAATCTTAACACAACATTGAAGCATGCCTTGTCATATCAACATCAATCATCATTGCATCACAAAGTATGAAGTACTTAGCCTCCATGCCTAAGTTACCAAAATACTTTCATTATCAAGTTAACTAAGATGGTCTAAGATGTTAAAATCCTTTTACTAAGAGAGACAACGTTAACAGATTAAGCTCATTCAACATGCACTATTAAACACTTCTTCTTTTTCCGTATTTCTTTTTTTGGAAAAAGTCGATACCTTCCACAAAATGACGGAAATTTTTGTTTTTCTGCATTTCGAGTCATGTACATATCAAGTTTACTAAGTCAACACTATGCATACATGAGTAACATCGAGTCGATTCAACCTCGAGTATGTCAATCACAGTGAGTCAAGTTTATACTTTGAGTTATGCCAAACCATGTATGTCAAAACACTTCGAGTCATGTCAAGTCAATGAGTCGAGCAACACTAAGCCTTAGGTCGACAACTAAAATAATTGAAAGATAATCAAAGTACTATAGTCAAAAATATAAATCCAAGTACATTCCAGCGAACAAGAACATTCCTGGATTTTTTTCGAAAAACCGCAAATATAAACCTGACTCTAGCGCCAGACGACAAGGCTGTCGCCAGGCGACAAAATCTATTGCTTAACGACAGAGCGAGGACGCGGCGACAGAGTCTTCCAGCAAGCGCCGGTGCAGCTATGAGATACATGGCCCCATATTGGATTATACGGACCTTTTACAACAATTTCGGGTTCCTTGGTACGCTAGTTAGCCCCTATAAGGAAATTGACATGATTAGTTGTCGGCTCGATTATAATCGCAATAAGTTATTAACATATTGACGATCGTCTCATTTAGCTTAAGCACCTAAGCACTGGCTCATTACAAGCACCAACGCATCGGTTCAAAAGCAAGCACTTATACGATAATTTTTCCAAGATTGGATTGTCATCCCCAACTGATAATATTTCCAAATATGGATTGTTGCGCATCTTCTTCAATGACAGTTTTTCCAAGATTGGATTGTCATCCCTGGCAAAGTTTGCAAGCGTGGATTGTCGTGCTCCTTCTCTGTTTGGCAAATTTTTCCAAGTTCGGATTGTCATATGTTCATAGAAACTCTGGCAAGTTTTCCAAAATTGGATTGTTATGCACCCGGTTCCCTATGGAAAAATTTCCCAAAGGATTGTCATAGGTCTCTATTAATCATAAATTTCAGCAAAGGTTCCTCAACATGGATTGCCATTCATTTCAGGAAGTGGCAAATTTTCCCGAAGTGGATTGTCGATTGACTAGTTTTTTGCAAGTGTTCCAAGACGCGGATTATCAATTGTGGCAATATTTTCCCAAAAGGATTATTGCATGGCATTGGAAAATTTCCAAGGTGGACTTCTTTCAAGAGTTATATTCCAAGATGTGGATTGTCGATTGTAGCAAAGTTCTTATGACAGATTGTTATGAGGCATTGGAAAATTTTCCCAAAAATTGAATTTTAGCAAATTTTCCGAGATACGGATTGTCGCTTCATCATGGAGTCATTTCCAAGGATGGATTGTTACAAAGCATTGACAACTTTCCCTAAATCGGATTGTCATACATCATACAAGAGTTGTGTTTACAACTGTTCCTAAAGAAGAGAGGATTGTCATCATCCAAAGCATCAACATCAAAATTCAAGCAGCATTAAGGATCAAAAAGCAGTGGTCTTTTGGTAATTTTCTTCGGAATATTATCACAACAACTGAGGATGGCTTCAGGTGAAGCAATCTTCGATCATATTCTCTGCCTCGCGGAAGACGGTCACAAGGCGGTAGAAGATCGTTTCAAGCGAAGCAAATTCGATAGTATTCTCTGGCTTGCAGAAGACTATCACAGCGGAAATTGGAGGCAGCTGCAGGCGTAGCAGTCTTCAAGAAGTATCCCCTAGCTTGTGGAAGATTGTCAAACAAAAAAAGAAGCTCTTTACTCAGAGACGCGTGGTCATATGATTCAAAGATGTTTTTCAGAGACGTGTGGACATGGCAAAAAAGCTCCATTTTTCAGAGACGAATGAACATCTAAATAACAAGATGGCGTTCCCTAGCTTGTAGAAGGTTGTCACAAAAGCAAATGCAGAAACAAATCGGTTACATTAAGAGACGTGTGCTCGACACTCCAAGATGCACGTTTCTTAACTCTCTTACCTGTTTAAACTAACGCAAGTTTGCAAGAATTTGCGTTACAATAATGATTAGGATCGTAGAATGTTCTGAATCATTCTCCGTCCCTATCGCTACTTTGAATTTTGTTTTCAAAACATAAGTTTCTCCAAACTCAGTCAAAGTGGCGGCTTCTGTAGACACCCAAATGTGTCTCCCTAATACCAAACCCAGTGATGAATACGTTTCATGTCATTCGATTATGGAACAAAGCGAAAGTGTGAAAAGTCTAGTGATGAGGATGTTTTTAATATCTTTTCTTTTAATTTTTGAAAATATTACTTTTCTTACCTTATTTATGAAAAACGTGCATTTGAGTTTAGTTTGGTCCATGATATGGGTCCAATAACAGTGTAGTTGTATGAGCTTAAAAAGACCTTTCTAACTATATATTATAAGCCCAATTCCGATGAATAATGAGGAAGTTATTGCCAAAATACTAAACTGGGCCCACACCGGATTTTTCCTACGACCCAATGATCATGTGGAGGGTCCAAAGGGTTTAATCCTATTCCTAAAGTAATTAGGAGTAATTAGAAAATTCTAGAACTTTCTAAGATCTTAATTATCCTTTTGAAAAGATAAAATCAAAGAGTTTGAAATTGAATAGAACTTTCCTTTTTTTAATCCTAATTCTATTCGAATTTAAAGATGTTAAAAGAAAATAATATAATATTTTTAGGCCTCATAATCTTTATACAAATTTTATACGGATAAATAGATATTGAAATTATCTTTCCAATGATATACTATAATATTAATTCCGGGCTGTAACAAAAATGAGATGAATGAAATACGACACTCTATCCAAACCTAACACCCTTCCACTATTTCGGCCATATCTTTTTATCTAAAACCTATTTTGGTCTGATTCTAATTAGGTTGGAACATAGACTTCAAGATCTATCCTACGACATATTATATGCCTTATTTGAACTTCTAGACCAGAAGATATGAGAAAAACAAAATCCCCAAAAACTGTCTTGCACCGCCTGACGACAGATTCGTCGCCTGGCGACGAGCTCTGTTGTTGGCTACAGGAGGGTGTTTTATTCCTTTTCAAACTCTGATTCTTTTTGAACAAGTCCTGATTATTTTCTTATAAATAGGATCCCTGGACCTCCGTTTTTGAATAACCAGAATTCTCTAATTCTTCTCTCTCTCTCTAAACTATAGGTTATTCTCTCTCTCTCCCTCTTTCTACCCTAGACTTTTACAAACACAATTCCTCATACATTAGCACTAGACTTACCTAGCCAAGTTTGAAGTTTCATTTGCCTTGACGTGAAAGGTTTCATATTTCTGAGGGTTTGGTCCCAAATCTCTATTTCAATTAGTTAATTTAATTGTTTAATTTTAATATTTTCCTTGAATCGACTAACCTGTGTATTTTATTATTAGAACGAGGTACGAGGCGTCGAAGTAAGTACTAACCTGTGTATTTTATTATGATTTCTCTGATGCTTCCTATTTTCTTTCTTAATATCATTTATTATCATGTTTAAAGTTTTGATCTTTGATGTTTAGCGACATGCTAGGGTTTTGTTATTAATCTTGTTAGTATCATGCCTAGGATCTTGCTATAATTATTATGCTTTAACATGATTATTTTTATTATGATTATGATTGTTGTGATTATAATGGTTCTTGATGTTATTTTTATTGCTTGATCACGCCTTTTATGCATGTTTAAAGGGAATTTGTACTTGTAATCACGCTTAATAAAATAATTAATAATCTTGTTTAGGATTAATATGATTATAATTCAAGTGATCACCAATAATAGACTTATTTTGTGCATTAGTATTCAACCAACATTGATTAAACAGGTTTAGGGTTAACCTATTGGTTGCATGTTAATCAGAAAGCGCACATGAATACGAGTAGAAAAAAGTAGAGGCCTATTATTAGGGCGAGTTCTTTCTCTTTTAGATTGGATTTGTAATTTCATCCCCGAACTTCTAGTCTTGGTTCCAGGACTATTGGAGTGGACAATCTCATAGATAGTTAAGGGGTATAACCTTCACCCTATGATCGGTTTACAAGTTCCTAAAACTTGTTGGCGACTCTTTTGCTCTAGCTTTCTTCCTTTTGGACTCCACCATGCTTAAGTGTATGATCACAGTGGGGTTCATGTTTGGGGTAATGCTTGAAATATTCCCTATGGTCTATCATTTCCTCAATATGATAATGAGCCTTTTTTATGAATATTACAATAAACTTAAGGGATTTATTGATTATAATTGTTGTAATATTTGGGAGGCTTTTGAGATTTTTTATTTCTGTTAGAATGAACAAACTAGGGATGAAGTTGAATGCATGCATATTGGTTAATTTAGAGAATATTAAATTGATGATCCTTGGGATTTTAATGTTTGGTTTGTATGGGATTTTTATTATAGCATTCAAAAGATTCAAGAGAAGACATATACTTGGAAATAGAGCTCATATTATTGAAATTAAAAGAAAGTACATCAAGAGAAGAATCCTTTTTGAGATCTTCATCCTTAAAACTAGAAAATAATGACTCAACAATGGCTATAAGGCCTAAAATTTCAGCTTCCTTAAAATCTAAAGTAGACTCATCGTCAGATTCTTGAAAGATCTTCCCTTCGCCAGTGATGATTTCAAATTTGTCACCTTTATGGTTAATCCACTGGAGACTTCCTCCACGCATGCTCGAAGGTTTCATTATAAAAGGTGATCAACGAGGTTAGGTCAAAAGCTTCATCTTGGATGGCAATCTGATTAGTAATTGTAGCAATATGGTTTTGCTCTAGCCCAAATAGCAAGTTGAATGCTTGCCTATCATAGCACCCTGGAGTTAGGTGTTTTGATTGAACAATTTCGAAATTGTCATTGAAGAAGTAGCAAACGTCGAATATTTCGAATCTAAGCTTATTAATACCTTCTAGAATTAATGGTTCTGGAAACTCATAGCATGGGTAATCCTCTCCCTCCCTAATGAATTGTCCATTAAGGGTTTGATTGTAGGACGGGAGTAAAGTGAGTATCCCTTTGTTATTGTTGTCTCTAAGTGCTTTGATCTTAGCATCGTGAGACTCTAGTTCTTCTTTGGTTTGTTTATATCCCAATCGAAAAGAAGAACTTTTATTTGGGATAGGAAGTAAGAGAGATTTCTTATTCCAATTCCCAAAGGCATCACAAGAAAGTAACTACTCATAAATAAGGATATTTACTATTGGGGTGGAATATGGATCAATCTTGAATGGTTCTTCAAGGCTTTCCACAATTTCTATTGTGCAAATTGCCGCCACAGCAAATCTCCACATGTCCTCTTCATCATTATCATGATTTATTTCTAGAAGTGATTAATCATTTATCGCTATTGTAAAAAGAGAAGCATGTATAGCCATAGGAAGACCTTGATAGTTCAACCTAATCATTTGATGAAGCAAGGATGGTATCTATAGGGAATTTTTCAAGCATTCCACACTTGAGCCCCACTGTGATCATACACATAAATTTGGTGGCGTCCAAAGGGAAGGAAGCTAGAGTTAAAGAGTCACCAACAAGTTTTAGGAACTTGTAAACCGTTCACAGGGTGAATGTTGTACCCCTTCACGATCCATGAGATCGCTAACTCCATAGTGGTCTGGAACCATGACTGGATATTTGGGGATGAAGGTACAAATCAAACCTAAAAGAGATTGAATCTGCTCTAAAAAATAGGCCTCTACTTTATTCTTCTCATATTCATGTGTGCTTTTTGACTAACATACAAACAATATATTAAACCTAAACCTGTTTAATCTATGTTAGTTAAATATTAATGCACAAATAAATCTATTTTTGGCGATCACTTAAATTATAATCATATTAGCTTAAATAAAATTGTTAATCATCTTATTACAAGTACAAATTCCTTTTAATCCTGCAAGAGAGGGGGTTACCAAGCAATAACAATAATAATATATCAAGCAACAATAAATAATCATCATCATAATATTAAATAATTTATGATAATATTAGTAAGATCCCAGGCATGATAATAACAAGATTAATAACAAATCCTAGCATGTCACTGAACATTAAAAATCAAAGCTTTAACCCTAACATAATACTAACATGATAGAAGAAAATATCAAGCAACCTAAGCATGATACTAGAAGGAAATAAAATCATCCTAACATGATACTTGGAATTAAAATAATATAAGCATGCTTTCTAAAGGAATAATTAAGTAATTATAATACTTACTTATATTCCTCATATCTCTTTCTAATAATAAAATAATAGCGTTAGTAACTTCATAGAAAATATTAAATCAAACAATTAATTAATTGAAATTGAGATTTGGGACCAAACCCTCAGAAATTATCAACCTTTCATGTCTAGGGCGAAGGCAACTCTGAGCTTACCTAGGTGTGTCTAGAACTTGTGAATGCGATATTGTGTTTGTAAAAGCTAGCTAGAAAGCAAGAGGAAAAAAGAATAAGCTATTGCTTAAGAGAGAGAAAATAGAGGATTAATGATGATGGTTGATTAAAAACGGGGAAATACAACCTTATTTATAGAGAAAATAGCCCGAAAACGATAGAAAAGAGTTTGAATCCGAATCTAAATAAAGCAGCTCATGTCGCAAACAAAAAGACCCAGCGCGAAACGACAGGAATCACGCATGGCGACAAAGTCTGTTGTTGTGCGACAAGGCTGTCGTTTGGCGCTGGTTCAAAAGATTAAACACGCTTTTGTTTAGAATCCCTTCCCTAATATAATGAAGCAATTGGACTCCACGTTTATCAGTTTTAAAAACAGATTTATCATAATAAGACACTAATTTTATTTTAAATCAAATTCATTATCTTCTAAAATCCTAATTATTAATCCTAAATCTATTAGAATTTAAAGGAACCTTATAGATTCTTCTAGAAGATTAAAATCAATCCTAATAAATTTATGAATAATAATTAATGGGCCCTCCACTAGATCATTGCGCCATAAAACCATTTCGAGTCCAACCTAGTATTTACGCCATAACTTCCTCATTGTTCATCGGAATTGGGCTTATAATATTTAGTTAGAAAGATCTTTTCAAATTCAATCAAAATATACTAATATTGGACCCTTGTAACATATCAAACTAAATTTAATTGCTATTTTAATAAATAGAGTAGATTTTCAAAAACAAAAAGAAGATATTTTATTAAAACGACCACATCACAAGACTTTTCACACTTTCACTTCGTTTGATAATCAATGACGTGAAAAGTATTCATCACGGTGTTTGGTTTTTGGGGAGACACATTTGGGTGTCTAGAGTATCGCTCAAAGATTATGTATCCAAGGACGTCAAAGAAGAAGATTGAATGAAGGTTTAATGTCCATGATATGGAATTCAACAATCTTTTCTATTGAGTCTGTGGTAATTGGTAGCTTAATAGTTCCACAGACCGATCTCCTTGAATTTTCATAGGCCCTAATGCTTTGTGTTGTTCATTGAAAATCTTAATCTTGAATAAGGCCTAAGTATTTCGCAGTTCTAATGGGCACACATTTACAGCTGACCCATTGTCCACGAAAGTAAGAGGGATTTGTTTTCCTTGCACCACATAATTAAATATAATGCGTTTTTGTGATTAGTGTCTTTTGAAGGAAATTCATCATTAGTGAAAATGATTGATTTGTCGAATTTCTCGCTAGTAAGCAAGCTAATGAGATCTTGAGGGTTGTGTCTGTACTTACAAACAAAGTCGTTAGAGCATTCAGAAGAGAATTCCTATGTTCTTTAGAAGTACTTAGGAGTTCTTAAATGCTAACATTCGCCTTGGATTGGCGAAGTCTGTTTGACCAATGGATCTTCCACCTTAAGTGGAGGGGGTATTGAATTTTGAACTTGATTTTGAGTGGTCTAATATCCATTTTGGTGGTGCTTGATAAATTGGCCCAGAATGAGTTAGATGATCTATCTCGTTTAGGTGAGTTGTAGGAATCAAGAACCAACTTTCTTCTAGAGGCTTTGAGGGTTCCTCCATTTCAAGGTGCTCCATAAGTTGTGCTTGATGTCATTGCTCATTCAAGGAGAGATTTGATAAATGTTGTGATTTTCCTACGAAATGATCCTAATCAAGTGCTCCACTTGTCTCATTTTGAAGACAAGGTGGAGGTGGGACGACGGCGTACTTAGACATATATAAGTCATGAAAGTCGTCATACCATAACCCACACACTTTATTATTTGACCCTCTGAGTGTTGTTGTTAGAGGCTTCCCTATGAGAGTTATATAGTCCAAAAGAATTAAACGTATCTCTTCCCATATGATCCTCATCAATGTGAAATGTCCTTAATGGGTATACATTGTTGTTGGGTTTTGGCTTAGGAATTCTCCCATCGTCTACAAGATCTTGAATCTCTTATTTTTGGACAAAGCAACGTTCAGTATCATGCCCAACACCTCAATGATAAGCACAATAGGCATTTCCATCCCATTGAGAGTTTCTTTTTTCAGGGTAAGTAGGTGGCGTTGTTCCTGTTGGTGCAAGTAATCCATTTTCATTCAATTTTTGTAGCAATTCTTTGTAGTTTTACAAGAAATTGTTTAAACCTTCTTTCTCTTGTCCATCTCTTTCGAGGGTCATTACTATGATATTATTTGTGCTATTATATTGTGTGGAAGTCTCAAATACCTTAATAGAGGATGAAGTGTTATCATTCCCCTTTTTGTAGTTGTTCTTTGGGTGATGATGATGAGGCTTATTTACTTTTTCTTTAGCAAGATCATCTTCAATCCTAGTGGCCACATAAGCCTTTTGAAAAGTGTCTAAATCAAGATAGCGTAGATGTTTTTTGTACTTTTCATGACAATTGTCAATGAACATTTGTACTAACTCAAGTTCAGGTAGCCTTTGGGCAAGGTGAGCCGCCTTTTCTCCCCATCAACCATAGAAAGCAAGGAAAGCTTCATCGTCGCCTTGCTTAAGCATCTCAAGTTCACGTAAACTTGATTTGAACTTTATGTTACTCTCATATTGGGTGATGAAAGTCGAAACTACATCTTCCTACATTGTCTTGAATTTTTCATCTAGCCCATAGTACCACTCTCTCGCAGCTAGGTCTAGAGATAAAGGAAAAGTCAAAGCATAAAGCTTAGGATCAACTCCCTTTAATGCCATGGTTCCAGTAAAACACATTAAATGATATTTTGGATTATTAGTCACCTTAAATATTGGCAAGGCTGTAGCTACGAACTTTTCTGGTAAAGCAATTCTTGTAGGAGGAGAAAACTTTTCTGTGTCAAAGTACTTGTTTCCCATCGTGGAATGAAGAACAAGTTTCTCTAACGACTTATCTTTGATGGACAATTCCTTCATCTTTTGTTGCAAGGCCAAAGTTTTGGCACTTTTCTTTTTAGCTTTTTCGAGTTTCTTTATCCTTCTCTCCTCGGCCTCTTGAGCCTTTTCTTCTCTCAAAAGAGAAATCTCTTCTTGGAGTTTCTCTATGGTTGACATTGTTGTTGGAATAGAATTAGTTGCTGAGGGAAGGTGGTTTTAAAGGGGTGAATTATTTGATGGTAAACCTAGAATGTGAGCGCCCAACATTCTTCCTTCCCAAGCTTGAAAACTAGCCCTAAAAGAAGTATGAAAGTATAAGTAAATCGATACGCTTAATTAGGAGACGAAGAAGAAGAAAGGAAGAAAGATAAAGATGCAAGATGCATTGGAATGGATAACATCACCTTTAAACAATTTTTTTATAAAGATATTGTTTGAACGAGTTAATTGTTCTTTGAAGAATAAAAAAGACTCATAACAACAGGCGCGTGCAAGTAGCTAGGTTGCGCGCGGAAGGCGCGAGCATCCCTAGGTCTTGTGCTGGTAGTGGTCGCGCAACTCAATGAGCTGCGCGCGCCACCTCCTCATGCGATTTTTTTTTGTTCGAGCATTTTTTTTTTGTATTCATCTTTTTTTCAATTTTTTTATGTTACCCTTCGAATACGACTTCAAAATTACAACGTCACAACTTCGTAATTGGGAACCTAAACCAAACTTTAAAAGAAAACAGAAAAGTTATCCTAAACACGTCACGCATGGTCATGTAATCTTATCTTAAGGAACAATGCACAAATCAATCACTCAACGTGTTGACTCATGACATAGCCCTCCCAACATTTTGTTGGCAATATGGGTAGGATGATTGTTATTGGTTTCGGGATAGAAGCCCAGTGTTGGCAACCCCTAGTCAATGAGCCAATAATCTCCAAAAGTTATAGTGTGCTATGATTATTGTAGACACCTAAAAATGTCTCCCCAAAACCAAACCCGATGATGAACAATATTTCACCACCATTATTGGTTGGGTTCAGTGTTTAATCCCGAGAGTGCTTATTAAATCGTATTTAATTAAATTCCTTTTCCAATAGTCCACGGATCAGTTTTGATGTTTAGTCAAAGCATAGTTTGCCTAAAGTTTTTATTTTATTTATTTTATTATTTTGGCCCAATTAATAAATAATAAATCAGAAATTTCCCGAAATTATCAATCGACACTTAAAAAGGCTCAACGAAATTAGGGAAAAAATAAATTTAGACGGAAAAATGGACGCACAGTTTCCTGCGTCACAGCAATAAACACCATGTCACGGGGCTCAATGCCGCGTCACGGTATACATCTCCGTGACACGGTGCCCATGATGTGACATGGGGCAACTCCGTGTCCTTTTCGCGTAAACCCTTCACGCGTTTTATCCCCCGTAACCTAATTATTTCTTGCGCCACTCACTTTAACCCCGTGTCACGGGAATTTCCCCCGTCTGATGGTGCCTGGCACCATGTCACGGTGTTCTTTGCCGTGTCGCGATGTTATTTTTTTAGGGTTTTTTTCTTTTTAGGGTTCCGTGTGTTCCCTCTACTTATTTTCCCTATAAATACCCCCTCATTTTTTATGTATAGGGCATCAATTAACTCTCTTTTTCTCTCTTCTATGCTCTAGCCTAAACACTAGCCTACCCTTTTTCTTTCAAAATTCCTTCTGTAAGCACTCCAAGGAGTCCATACTTTACTCGAGGTTTTGTCCTTAAGCCATGGCGTGGAAGGTAGAACTGTTTGAGGGTTATGCCCCAATTCAATTCTATTTAATTTAGTTATTGTTTCATTAATTTTCCTTGAAGTTACTAACTCGTTTATTGTTTTATAGTTGCAAGCAAAAATAATCAAAGTAAGAATTATGTTCCTTTTATTTCTATTATTTTTCTCACGATTTTATATTGTTGGATTTATTGTTAAATTGCTTCCAATATAAATGTTTATTCTATTTTTATTTATTGATCACCATATTGCATGTTAAAGGGAATATGTAATAGAAAATCACGCCTAGAAAGATAATTTGGACAACCGATTTAGGTTTCGCTTTAATCTTGTTGTTTACTCAAGTGATTACGATATTTTAGAATTATATGTAGCATTACTATTCAACCAATTTAGCTTAATAATATTTTGGAGCGAATTGAATATTTTGTTTGTATGCCTTTGAGATCACAGGAATGCTTTTCACTATAAGAATCGAGTAGAGGCCAATACGGGCGAATGTGACTCTATGACTCACTTCGTACCATCATCCCCGATCCTCCTTTCATGGTTTTGAACCATATGGAGTTAGTAATTTCATGGATTATGAATGGGGTGTAACCTTCACGGGTCAATTGTTGTGGCTTTTCGTTGTCCCTTAATTGTGGTTGCCTTTTATGATCCGTGAACGGTTTACAAGTTCCTTAATAACTTGTTGGCGGCTCCCTACAGAAGGAGAATGAAGGCTTCACAACTTATCTAAGAAGATGAAGAGAAACAGATGCACTCTAGGTGGATCCTCCCAAGGAGAAAGAGATGGTTTGCCTGTTTATTGCAAATCTGACTCATAAGTACAAGCAGCACTTGAATTTTCTGCCCTTGAATACCTTCTATGTTGTATACGATATTTGGATCAATATCGAAGATTAACTAATGAAGACTACTAGTAACAAAAACAACAACAACATCTTTAGTAATGTCAATGTCAATGTCAATGATGTGCTAGCTCTTAATGCTCCCCCTTAGAGATTCCAAAGGAAAAGGAGGGTTTACACGCCTTTGGGAATGACATACGATGCTGCTTTTGATCGCTTGCATATTCAAGGACTGATTATGCCAATTGAACCTTTTTCAGAACCTCGACCAGAGAACAGAACTGCTAGCCATGACCCCAATTCTCATTGCAAGTTTCATCAAGGCAAAGGTCATACTACTAAGAAGTATTGGAGGTTGAAGGGATACGATCCAAGACCTGATTGATGCTAATCAACTTCCTGTCCCTCCAGGGGGCAAGAAGCCCAATATTCAAACAAGTCCCCTTTCTAATGCTTTGGCTATCATGGGAGATGAAGTCTCCTTTTATCCATCCATACTCATTCAACCTGTGAATGAACCTCTACCAAAAGTTGTATTTGTTTCAAATTGTGAAGATGTGAATGGAATTTGGGATAGTGACGATGAAGACATCTATCTCGAAGATATAGATTGTTAATCTCTTGGAACTAATGAAGATTTTTGGGGAGACCTTGCGATCAAGGTTCTCACCAGAAATGGATGATTGCAACAGCCTAGTCCACCTCCACCTCCACCGCAATCACAACGAATAGTTTATCCCATTGACCTTGTGAACAACGATGTGATTGAACAATTACAAAAGACTAAAGTGGAAATGAATGTATGGAATCTTTTAGCCACCTCCCACGAGCATCGAATGGCTGTGATGAATGCTGTAGTGAAAATAGGAGTAGATAATGGTATGACTCCTCAAAGTCTTGTCAACTTTCTCACTACTGAATTGTCGAGTACCAGTAATCTGATTTCCTTCTCTGATAAGGATTTACCCCCGAAAGAGGACCAACATAACAAGGACTTACACCTCACTGTGGTGTGTAGGAAGATGAATGTTCCTATGAGCCTGGTTGATAATGGCTTTGCAATCAATGTATGCCCACTCTGCACTGTAAAGAAGTTGGGCATAAAAGATGAAGAATCGATTCCCTTTACTCAAGGGATTTGTTCTTACCATAATACTCGCCGTCAAGCCGTGGGTACTACCATGCTAAATATAACTACTTGAGCCATTGAACGTCGCACAAAGTTTCAGGTGGTGGACATTAAGGCCTCTTTCAATCTTCTGTTAGGTCGTCCTTGGCTTCATGAGCTAAAGGCGATCCCATCGTCTTTGCACCAAAAGGTGAATGCTATAGTTGGAGGGGTCCCAATTACCAATGATGCCTCCCCCATGCACATTCAGGTTATTGATACTCCCATAGTCCATGTCGAACATGATGAGGAAGATGAAGATCTCGGTTTTCGTTGGATGTTGTTCTCATGATTGAAGAAAAGGAGAAGTGTCACCTCGACTTTGATCCTTATTTAAACACCAATGTCAATGCCAATATGAAGAACCAAGGGTATTTCCCTAGAATGACCCTTGGACTTAAAAAGTAAATGGCTGAACTATGGGGCCATCCTGGTGAACCTAGGAAGGATACCTTTGGCTTGGGATTCAAGCAAAAAAAAGAAGATATGAAACAAGCTCTCCTGAAAATGAAGGATCGCAATAATGCTCGAACCATGAGGACGGAAATGGCCATTGACCCATACCCCTTCACTCTCAATGGCCAGTACATCAAAGAAGGGGAAAACTTCCCATGTTATGAATTCCCTGAGCCTTTCATCCATAATGGGAAGCGTGAGCCAGGTTTCGAGATGTTTCTTGATTGTGATTTCCTCTACGAAGGCGATGAGTTCTTCACAACTGAGAAACCAACTAGTCCAAGCATTGATGATATGAACTTTAATTTTCTTTTTGAACTAGAAAAGAATGAACCCATGACTGTCTACAATGACGATTCTAAGCTTATTCAAGCCGTCATATCAAGCAAAGATTTTGACCTCTCTGAGTTAATCGTCCTGGCTGATGATGCTGGCGAAGGTCCTATGTTTAATGAATCTGAGTCGACTGGGTCCGAGTCCGAGTCTGAGTCTGAGTCTGTTGATGAGTCTGCAGGATCTGAGGCCAACCACCTTTCTGCCATAGAGTCTAATGTAGTTACCCTTAATGCTGAGTCTCTTGTTGAGTCTCCTCTTTCTATCCCAAATAATTTTGGCGAGGTCGCATTTGACCTTGCCCTCCTTGATCTAATGACCAATGAATTCAATGAAATGAGTACCTTTGCTTACGATGCGTGTAATTCCCCTAACCTTGATCAATATTGCTTTGCTAATGATAAAAATGATAAAGAAATAATAAACGCAATGGAAGAACACAATAATAAAACAACAATCATCGAAGATACGGAAACACTTAATATTTCCAATGATACGACTATTAAAGAAGTAAAAATTGGATTAACATTAAGCTAAGACGAACGCAAAGAGCTATTTAACTTGCTTAGTGAATTTGTTGATGTATTTTCTTAGTCAATCCAAGATATGCGAGGAATTGACAGGGATATAGCTCAGCATACAATACCGCTAATTCTAGGTATGAAGCCTGTCAAACAAAAGCTGAGCCGTATAAAGCCAAATGTGGCGCAGAATACGAGGCATGCATCTTGGGATTAGAAACAGTTCTGGTCTTAGGAATTAAGAAGCTTAAAATCTATGGCGATTCGTCACTATTATTAACCAGATCTCCAAGAGATGGAAGGTGAAAAGTGAAAGTCTCGTTACGTATCAAGCTTATCTGGAAACTCTCACGGAGCAACTAGATGAAGTGGAATATACGTACTAGCCCAAAGAAGAAAATAAGTTTCTCGATGCGCTCGCTAAGTTAGCATCAATTGTGCGAATTCCAACAGACACAATTAGAATGCCATTGACCATAGAAAGAAGATATGAGTCGGCTTACGTTCATGCACTTGATGACGAGCAAGAATCACAAGAAGAATATGAAGAACAAGAATCACAAGAAGAAGATGAAGAGCCATGGTATACGGATATCCTTAACTACGTGACCAAGGGAGAATACCCTCCTAACACTGATTAAAGGGCAGGCCGTGATTTAAGGCTCTTGGCCTCACAGTATGTGCTCATCAGGGGAGAGCTCCACAAGAGGACTGCACTAGGGAGAAATATCTTATGCATAGCTAAGAAAGAAGCACACAAAACAATGGAAAACCTTTATACCAGAATACGGGGAACGCATATGAATGCTAAGATGTTAGTAAAAAAGATTCAACAACAAGGTTATTATTGGACTACCATGGAGAGAGACTGTCACGAATACGCCAAGAAATGTATGAAGTGTCAAGTCTACGCAAATTTGCAGCACGTTCCACCTTCGCTTCTCTATACATATACTTCTCCATGGCCTTTCTCTACATGGGGTATCGACATCATTGGAAAGATACATCACCAGGACAAGGGGGACATGATTAGTTCATCCTTGTACTGATCGACTACTTCACTAAATGGGTCGAAGCTGCCTCATATGCTATGCTAACGGCAAAACATGTAGCTCAATTCATTGAGAAAAATATCATATGCCGCTATGGGGTACCTCATGAGATGATCCGTGATAATGGAACGCATTTCCAAGCCGAGTTCGCAGAACTATTAAACAAATATCATATCAAGCATCATAGATCATCACTCTACATGCCACAAACAAACGGTGCGGTTGAATCAGCCAACAAAAATGTAAAATCTATCATCGAAAAGATAACGAAAAATTACAAAGATTGGCCAAGTCAGCTACATTTCTCCCTTTGGGGTTATCGAACCTCTGTTCGTACATCAACAGGGGCTACCCCTTTTTCTTTGGTCAATGGAGTTTAAGCTGTAAAACCAATAGAGCTAAAAATCCCTTCTCTTCGAATCGCGTTGGAAAGCCAACTAGATGAAGTCGACTAGATTAGAGCAAGATATGATGAACTAGTCTTATCTAACGAAAAATGCTTAGCAGCTTTGCATCATGTCCAAACCTACCAACAGCATATGACGCGACATTTCAATAAAAAATTCAAGGCTAGGACTATCAAGGAAGGTGAATTGGTGCTTAAGGCACTTCGCAAAAATGTGTTTGATCCAAGGGGAAATTTTAGACGAAACTGGTCAGGTCCATACATTGTTAAATCCATTTTATCTGGTGGAGCAGAACAATTGGTAGACATGGACGGTAACAGTTTCCACAATTTAACCAGCTTGGATCAAATCAAAATATTTTATGCCTAGTCGCATGGGTTCATGACCCTATAAAGCTACGTTTGCCTGATTCCTTTTGTAAGGATACGTAGTCAACCCCTCAAGGAGGCCCGACCACTTTAAATAATAAAATCCTTCCTCCGTCGACCAAGTACAATGCATAAGACAACAAAATGGAGCTAAAATGGTGAAGATCCTACATTAACATCCGCCGCGCTACGTCCTCATCCATCGCAGGACGGCAAAATACCCCGTGGCACAGCAATAAGAAAATTTAAAAAGTAAGAAAATAAGAAAAAAAATTTGTGCCACATCAGCATCCACCGCGCCGCGGGAATGTTTACTTTGTCACAGCAGTTTTCACCGTGGCACGGTGGATTTCCAGCCAAAATAAAAAATAGCAGAAAATCCCCACATCACGATATTTTCCAGCATGAAACGGCGGAATTTTTCCGTGGCGCGATAATTTGACTTTGCAAATTCTGTTTTACGAATATTTGTTTGACGATTGTTATTACTTCCATTGCGTCCGACTTCTTGACTCAGATAATAAAAAAAAAATCGTTGTAATTTTTATTTAAGGCGAAAATAAATATGCTATTGAAATAAATGTGACTACAGTTATTGGCATCATGCGCCTTAATTAAAAATTAAACATTTAAATCATATAAACAAAACAATATTGATCTAATCCTTCTTCACGTTAGGAACCTCCTTCTCTTTTTCAACTAGGTCGGCCTTCACCATAAATGTGTCTATTGTAGCCCGAACAGTCACACTTCTAGTTGAACTTTCATCCCTTTTACCTTTCTTAGAATTCTTTGATTGCTTCTCTCTATAAACCATCTTTTCCTTGCCCTTTTGATAAGCCGTCTTATCAAGGGTTGAGAGAAGAGTTTTAGGGTGTCTTTTGATGTTGTGCATGAGTTTTTAATAGCTTTTCTGAGTTTCGGGCGGTGATCTCACTTGTGTGCAAAAGCCGAGATTTATAGGTGTTAGTGAGTGAGTTCGGGAACTAATGAGGAGGATTATAGAGTATGGACCTTACCTCGTGATTTGAGAAGCGTGATGGAGCTTGGAAGAGAAAGGGAGAAAGCTTGAGTAAAGGTGAAGCAAAGCTAGAAGAAAGAGCAAAGAAGACAGCAGAAGACAGCAAAATCGCTGTCAGGGCCGCTGGCAGCTGGCCAGAGCCGCTGAGCCGCTGGCAGCGGGTCAGCCAGAGAGGACGAAGTGTTTTGCTACTTTAGCCGCTGCCAGCGGGTCCCGAGCAGTTGGCAGCGGGTCTTCCAGATTTTGGGGTCTGTTTTGGTTATTTTTCAGTAGTTTGCTTTGTCTTGGCTCGTGTTTTGTATTTATTTATTATTTTTATTATTGTTTTATGTTATCTTAAGTATGGAAACATATATATAGTCTATTTTTATGAAGAGTGAGGAGAGGTTAATTAGTGAGAATTAAGTTAGAGAGAAGTAAAAGTTTTCTAGGGTTCTTGGCAAATTTCAGAAATCTTTGTTTTTGAATTAGAATCCATGGAAGCTTAATCTTCCGGATTCTTGGTTAAAGAATGAAGCTTTTGGCTACGAATTGTGAGATTTCTCTTCTCTTTATTATCTATTGAATGTTTATTATTCCTTTGAATTATTTCATGATTTGCTTTAATCAATTGCTAGGTTAGAATTGTTAGATTCGCTTGCATCTAATTAATCTTTCCAAAGTAGCAACTTTGGGTTATGAATGCATGCTTTTGATTGATAACTTAAAGAGGGAATAATATTATTGAAGAAATTAGACCGCTTGTGTTAATTTATTCAATCCTTGTTGATTTCTCCGTTTATGTTCTTCTTGTGGATGATTTAGAGCGCTTGTCTTAAATTATACATTAGAAAGGGTTAGAAAGGAGCCCTTTGCTATTTCTAACTAGCTTATGAGAATTTAGAATTTAGAATTCTACAACAAGGTGTTCAATAGTGTTTGATTGAAGAGGCTTCTATGATCAATTTGTATGTTCAATTGTGGATTTCGCATAACCAAGACCGTTATTCTCATTGATTGCATACTATTTACGTTCATTGTTCTGATTTAGTTTAATTGTCACCATTGCTTGTCAAAACCCCCTTGTTACTTAGAATACTACGTTCCTAGAGTATTCCACTTAGGTTTGCAGTTATTAGTCCCTTTTTCCCTGTGGATTCGAACTCGACTCCCCTAACTACGTTTATTTGCAAGTTGTGATATTTTTGGTTGCATACGACTGAGGCACACCAAATTTTGGCGCCGTTGCCGGGGACTAGGCGTTACTTTTTAATTGTTTATCTTAGTAGAATTTATTTTAGGATTGTTCTTAGTTACTCTCTTTGTTTGTTCTCTAGGGTATGATAAGTACCCGTTCTGCTTACAAAGAAGTTTTGCAGTTTGATCCAGAAATTGAAAGAAATATTTCCAGGTTGCGAAAAGAGGCAAGAACAGCCCCCAGTGAATCAACATACATTTTCAGCATTCAAGAAGAGGAGGTGATGGCAGAAAATCGAACACTGAGAGAACTTACAACCCCTAACTTGAACCAACAGCCGTTGTGCATTGCATACCAACAGTTGGAGGAAGGTACTAATGTTGAGATCAAATCCGGTCTAATTCATCTATTGCCGGCATTCCATGGCATGAAAGGCGAAGATCCGAATAAACATCTGGCAGAATTTCATGTGGTTTGCACTAGCATGAAACCGATTGGAATGACTGATGAACAAATTCAGTTGAGAGCATTTCCTTTTTCTCTCAAAGATGCAGCAAAGGATTGGTTTTACTATCTTCCCCCAGGTAGCATAACAACTTGGGCAGATTTAAAGAAGTGTTTCCTTGAGAAGTACTACCCAGCCACTATTTCTGCAAGCCTTAAGAAAGCTATCAGCAATGTGGATCAGAAGGAAGATGAATCCTTGTATGAGTATTGGGAGAGATTTAAGAGATTGTGTGCTAGTTGTCCTTACCATGGGTATTCTGATCAAGACCTCATCCTATACTTCTATGGAGGTCTAACTGATGATGACTTGAGGATGGTGAATGCAGCAAGTGGTGGAGGGCTAGTGAATAAGACTCCAGGAGATGCAACTAGGTTGATTGCAGAGCTAGCAGAAAATTCTAGGCAATTCAGTCAGAGAACTCCCACGCGCCGGGTGAATTTAGCAAATTCGAATACAACTGAGTTAGAGAGTCAAGTAGCTGATTTGACTTCTATGATGCGTGAGTTCATGGTGAACTCAAGGAATCCACAGCAACTGAATGCTTGTGGTTTATGCACCTCCATGGGACATCCCACTGATGCATGTCCTCAATTACAAGAGGAGCAGAATGAGCAAGCAAATGCAATGGGTTTCCAAGGGCAAGGTCCTCAGAGAAGATATGATCCCTATTCAAATACATACAATCCAGGATGGAGGGATCATCCAAATTTGAGATATGGGAACTCCCAAGGGAACCAACAACAACAAAATGCTCAAGGCCAGCAACAATATCAGCAATATAGGGCACCATTACCCAAACCTCAAGGCCAAAGCTCAAATTCGAATAATATGTCAACTGAAGAAATGATTAGATCATTAACTTCTAATGTTTCTACTATGCAGCAAAATATGGTGCAATTTCAGCAAGAAACCAGATCAAGTATTCAAAACCTAGAGAATCAATTTAGTCAAATCTCTAGTGCAGTAAGCCGACTTGAAGATAAGGACTCTGGAAAGCTTCCATCTCAAACGGAGCTGAATCCTAAGCAACAGATCAATGCAATAACATTAAGAAATGGCAAAGAGTTGCAAGAAACTGCAGTTGCAACTAAGAGGGCTAAATACTTGATTGGAACTGAAGAGCAAGAAGTAGAACATGAAGCTGTGGCGAATCCTCCAACTTTTCCCTCTTATGAACCCCCACCACCTTTCCCTGAAGCCTTGCAAGATACTCGAAGGTATGAGAAAGACAAGGATATTTATGAGACTTTTAGCAAATGTGAGGTAAATATTCCCCTCTTGAATGTGATTAAAAGTATTCCTCGTTTTGTTAAGTTTATGAAAGAACTGTGTACTATCAAGAGAAAGCATAGGTTGGGAGGAAAAGAGAAGGTAAAGGTGAGTGCTCATGTTTCTGCGGTTTTCCAAAAGAAAATCCCAGAAAAATGTGGTGATCCTGGTATGTTTATTGTTCCTGTTACAATAGGAGACACCACATTGCACCGAGCTATGTTGGACCTAGGTGCATCAATCAATTTCATTCCCTACTCCCTGTTTAAATCTTTAAAACTTGGACCTTTACATGGAACTGGGGTAGTGATTCAGTTAGCGGATAGGTCTAATGTGTATCCTAAGGGGGTGGTGGAAGATGTGTTGGTTAAGGTTGATGGTTTGATTTTTCCTGCTGACTTTTATGTGCTTGACATGGAACATGACAAACAAGCAGTCCCCATCTTGTTAGGAAGACCTTTCTTGAAGACTGCTAAAACAAAAATCGATGTGTCTACCAGTTCCTTGACTATGGAGGTTGATGGGAAAGCAATTGGGTATAACATTTATGATTCCATAAAGTATCCTGTCAACACTCATTCTTTATGTTCTCTTAATGTTGTCGATCCAATGGTGCATGATGTTCCTAACAATGATCGTGGGGATGAGTTCCTCACACCTATAACTAATGTTGTATCTGGTGATTGCTTGGATTTCTCTATGCCTACTAATGTGCAGGTGAAGGTGGGGGAATTGAATGAACATTCCAAGCTTCCACCTATACCACCAGGTTCAACAATCGGCCCGTCTGCAATTCCGGGCAAGAAATTGTCCCATTTATACCACAAAGCAAAGAATAGGTTGTGGCATGACAAGATGATTGCTAGGAAGAATGTTAAAGTCGGTGAAAAAGTCCTCCTATAAAAAATCCCGACTCAAATTATGTCCTGATAAACTCCGCTCCCATTGGGAGAGTCCATTTCAAGTGGTGAAAGTCTACCTGCATGGAGCGGTAGAAATTCAGAGCCTAGAGACCGACAATGTCTTCAAGGTCAATGGACAAAGGCTCAAGCCCTACTTCGATGGTTTCAAATCCGAGAACATAGAGTGCATTGACCTCTATGAGCCTTCAACCGAGTAGCGAAGTGGGATGAGTTGCGTCGAGCCAACGACGTAAAACAAAGGCGCTAATCGAGAGGCAACCCGATCGAAAACTCTTCCCCATTACTTTTCGTAGTTTAGTTTTTATTTTTTCGTGTGATGTGAAGAGTGTTTTTATTGTTTTTGTCTAGGTGGAGGCCTTGGGAGCAATTTTTATGCGCGAAACGCAGCAAAAACAGAGCAAAA
The DNA here is from genome assembly GCF_001683475.1 of Chenopodium quinoa. Classification (NCBI taxonomy): domain Eukaryota; kingdom Viridiplantae; phylum Streptophyta; class Magnoliopsida; order Caryophyllales; family Amaranthaceae; genus Chenopodium; species Chenopodium quinoa. Next base: position 6,589,030 of record NW_018742345.1, read on the forward strand.
CAGAGACAAGGGGGGCCTTCCCTGCAGAAGCCACTGGCAGCTGCTCTGCAGCCGCTACCAGCGGGTCTTCTTGCAGCCCAAACCCCTTTGTTTCTGTCCCAGCCGCTGGTAGCTGCTCCTGAGCCGCTGCCAGCGGGACCCCCCTCTACGTTTTTATTTTTTTTTAAAAAAAAAAAAAAAAAAAAAAAAAGTTGGTTCAGCATCAGCCGCTGCCAGCTGCCCCTTACCCGCTGGCAGCAGGTCTTCCAGCCCAAAAATCTCCCAAAACCTGCCAGAGCCGCTGGCAGCGGGCCTCAAGCCGCTACCAGCGGCTCCACCTGCTTCCCCGAGTTTTTTTTTCCCCTTATTTCCCCTTTTCCAACTCCAACTTCATTATTTCTTCCCTCAACCCCAATTCACATAAACCCTTACTCCTTTTCTTCTCCTTCTCTCTACTCATTCATTCCCCTACTCCAATTATACCAAATTCCTACCAATTTCCCTTTCCCAAATCTTCATCTTTCATCAAATTCTCAATTCCCATCACAATTTCACCTAAGGTTTACCATTTTTCTTGATTTCAATTGTGAAATTGAGTTGGTTGTGTGGAATTGCAAGCTTAATTTATTTTCATTGAAGGTGAAGGTGAAGGTGCAAGTGAACATATTCCTTTTTATAGCCATGGGTAGAGACAACAAGAGGTGTAAAGCATCATCTCCATCAAGACCCCCAAGGGGCAAGAAGCAAGGTGCTTCTTCTAGTCATGGTGAGGCACCTCCATTGCCTCAAGGAGATGCCTTCATGGGTGTGAGGTTGAACTCCAAGGAGAAGGGTATTTGGACTAGGCTTCAACAACCGCGACGAATGGTGCAATGTACTAAGTTTTTTTATTTGGAAGCATTGCAAGAGCTAGACATGGAGGAAGTAGTGCGGCTCTTGCTAGGGAAAGTGGGTCTGGAGAATTTCATGACCAAATGCGCCCCCACCTATGTCAGGTATACCTATGAATTCCTTTCAACTCTTACTAAAGGACGTGATCAAATATCCTTTAATTTGAATAATAGGAATTATGTTGTGTCATATGATGATATTAGAATGGCCTTTGGTTGGGATGCACCCCCTTTGGTGAACCATTGGGGTGATCATAGCACTACTCATCACGAATATTTTGGAGAGCTATAACTGGTTGTGAAGTTGACCCTCACGGTGATCACAGTTTCAAGATCACTCACCCGTGCCTTAGACTCGTTCATAGGTTTATTTCGTCCACCATACTATGTTAAGGAGAAGCTACTAAGGTTCCCAAGGCTACATTATCTTATTTGTGGGCGATGACCCTTGAGGGTGTCGGCACCCCCAATTGGGTCGATATTTTTGTAGATAGCTGTGTGAAAGTGCGGTCAAATTCAAGTAGCCACATTAGCATGGGTGGTATGGTCTCCCTGCTCGCTTGTTATTTAAATGTTCCACCCCCCGCAGATCTTGTGCCAGTAGATTCGACGTACCTAACTTATAACATCATGACTCTGGTCAAGATTGGTAGTTATTTCTGGCGATATGGGCCACAGGGCCTGAACTATTTGAGAATTCCTCGTCCCGAGGGACGAGCTTTGCCTTATGGCCCTGCCATCACAGACTTCCTCCTTGCGCCCGACCCAGATGTTGCTCCTTATTTAGGAGATGCCGAAGTGATAGTTGAGAACATGGGGGAGGAGAATCCTGATGTTCAAATGGGCGGGGAGTATGTGGATGAAGAAGGGGGTGAGGATGCTGCTGAAGTGCGGCATGATGATTGGCCTCGATGGAGGGCTGAGGTAGATGATAGACTGGAGGAGGTTTGCGATGGGATGCAAGAGCTGCTTGCATATCAGAGAAGCATGAGTCGGTTCTACACCGCTCAATATCCACAGTATGAGCCCCCGACTGAGGCGTTCATGGATCACCTCGCATCCCGTGCATTGCGTCGTTCCGAGAGGCGTGCTTCTCGGGGTGATGCCGGCTCTTCTGGCTCTGGAGGTCCCTCTCATTGAGATGGTAACGATTTTCTTCCTTTTCCCTTACTTTTGGTTTCATTTTAGTTGGTCTTGCATCGAGGACAATGCCTCATTTAAGTAGGGGGGGAAGCTTTTCATTGCATATTTTTGAATTTTTGTATAGTTATCTTGATTTCATGTTTTGTATAACTATCTTAATTGTGGTTCAATGAAAAAAAAATGCAAAAAGAAAAAGAAAAAAAAAAAAAGAAAAAAAAAATTGAAAAAAAGAAAGAAAAAGAAAAAGAAACCCGCTAAGCCGAAAACCTGAAAAGGCGGCTTAGGCAAAAATGGGGGCCCGGTTAGGTTGAAAACCCGAAAGGGCGACCTAAGCAAAAAAGTGGCTAATGAGTGGGTGAGAAAGTGAGATTTGGAAAAAGATGAGAGGCTAGTATGAAAACCCGAAAGGGCTCCTAGGCAAAATGAGAGAAGAGAGAGAAAAATTCGTGAATTTGCGCATCTATTTGCCGGAGTCGGTGTCATAAGGGGAGGAGAAATATGGAGGTGTCGGGTAGGTCTCATCTTGATGTTTTCGGGAGATAGTTGAAGTTCGGGAGAAGTGTTGATCATGCTTAGAAAGCTAGAGTTATTTTTCTTGACTTTTGAGTGTGGAAGTGTTTTCTTTTGTGGACTTTTGGTTTAGTTGAGTCTTGTTTGCCCAATTTTATCAAAAGTTTCGTGTGGTAGGATAGTTGAGAATATCTATGCTCTTGGCTATGTGCTTGTTGTTCTAGGTTGGTTTTGGGGGATGAGTTGAATGTAAAAAAAAAATGAAAAAGGGAGTTTGTGAAGTGAGAAGGCGGTTAGTTGGTGGTTGCTAGGATGTCTTCTTGAGTTTGAATGCGTAGAGCTTGTTCGGTTCCACCATCTTCTGTTTTGAACCTTAATGGGGAGATGTGTTCTATTCTCTAAGTTTACTCGAGGGCGAGTAAAGGTTCAAGTATGGGGGAATTTGATAAGCCGTCTTATCAAGGGTTGAGAGAAGAGTTTTAGGGTGTGTTTTGATGTTGTGCATGAGTTTTTAATAGCTTTTGTGAGTTTCGGGCGGTGATCTCACTTGTGTGCAAAAGCCGGGATTTATAGGTGTTAGTGAGTGAGTTCGGGAACTAATGAGGAGGATTATAGAGTATGGACCTTAGCTCGTGATTTGAGAAGCGTGATGGAGCTTGGAAGAGCAAGGGAGAAAGCTTGAGTAAAGGTGAAGCAAAGGTAGAAGAAAGAGCAAAGAAGACAGCAGAAGACAGCAGAACCGCTGTCAGGGCCGCTGGCAGCTGGCCAGAGCCGCTGGCAGCGGGTCAGCCAGAGAGGACGAAGTGTTTTGCTGCTTTAGCCGCTGCCAGCGGGTCCCGAGCAGCTGGCAGCGGGTCTTCCAGATTTCGGGGCCTGTTTTGGTTATTTTTCAGTAGTTTGCTTTGTCTTGGCTCGTGTTTTGTATTTATTTATTATTTTTATTATTTTTTTATGTTATCTTAAGTATGGAAACATATATATAGTCTATTTTTATGAAGAGTGAGGAGAGGTTAATTAGTGAGAATTAAGTTAGAGAGAAGTAAAAGTTTTCTAGGGTTCTTGGCAAATTTCAGAAATCTTTGTTTTTGAATTAGAATCCATGGAAGCTTAATCTTCCGGATTCTTGGTTAAAGATTGAAGCTTTTGGCTACGAATTGTGAGATTTCTCTTCTCTTTATTATCTATTGAATGTTTATTATTCCTTTGAATTATTTCATGATTTGCTTTAATCAATTGCTAGGTTAGAATTGTTAGATTCGCTTGCATCTAATTAATCTTTCCAAAGTAGCAACTTTGGGTTATGAATGCATGCTTTTGATTGATAACTTAAAGAGGGAATAATATTATTGAAGAAATTAGACCGCTTGTGTTAATTTATTCAATCCTTGTTGATTTCTCCGTTTATGTTCTTCTTGTGGATGATTTAGAGCGCTTGTCTTAAATTATACATTAAAAAGGGTTAGAAAGGAGCGCTTTGCTATTTCTAACTAGCTTATGAGAATTTAGAATTTAGAATTCTACAACAAGGTGTTCAATAGTGTTTGATTGAAGAGGCTTCTATGATCAATTTGTATGTTCAATTGTGGATTTCGCATAACCAAGACCGTTATTCTCATTGATTGCATACTATTTACGTTCATTGTTCTGATTTAGTTTAATTGTCACCATTGCTTGTCAAAACCCCCTTGTTACTTAGAATACTACGTTCCTAGAGTATTCCACTTAGGTTTGCAGTTATTAGTCCCTTTTTCCCTGTGGATTCGAACTCGACTCCCCTAACTACGTTTATTTGCAGTTAGCTTAGTTGTGATATTTTTGGTTGCATACGACTGAGGCACACCACCTTTCCTTTCACAAAATTCTTTTTTTAGGCATTATAGGAGTCTTAAACTCAATTCCTTGTGTTCTCGGACTTAGAACGATCTTTAGGGGGCTCATTTTTACTTCCAAGACGTCCCTTCACATCAAAGTTGCGTGATCAGACTCGATCCCTTCTACTTCTAGGATTTAACCATGCCTTATATTGACTAGATAAGGGAGGAGGGTCTTGGTTACTCGCAGAAACGTTCCACAAAGGTCTTCCAATCCAATAAGTCTCGTACTTCTGGACGTTACTTTCATGCAACGACACTTCATGAGGACTATCATTGTAGCGTGGAACTACTTGTTCAAGTCCATATTGTCGCATCAATCGAGAAGAAAAAAAAAAGTCAACTTTGAAATACTAGGAACGCGACAATACAAAGTATCATTCGTGCCAACAATCCTAGTAAGCCTCCACCAAGGCACCACCCATCGAATGGAAAATTCTTTCTTTGCAAAAAAGACCTTCCAATCATCATACGACATGTTCGCAGAGTAATTCTTCTTCTTACGTATTAGATCGTTGGGACCATATTTTTCAATATCGCCAGGGGCTTCAAAGAGTTAATTGTAGCGTGTTTTTACCTGCAACAGTACTAGGGAGCCCTTCCTGATGGCTTTCCGGTCAGCTTTTGCTTCGTCAAGGCCGCGCAAAGTTTCTCCAAGGCAAGTAGGCATAGGTGATCTCCTAGATTCAACATGTTCAAGCACAGGCGCTAAACAAGCATGTCCTACCCTACCGTTTGCAAAAAAAATCTTGCTAAACATGAAAAAAATAAGCCCTTCTATGGTATACATGATAAGATTTAGAGACATGACGATTAAAATACCAATTTGCAAGATTTTATAAATATACTTCATTACCACACACAATATTATTTGAATCTGGATCTGTCAGATTCAGATGGCGTTTAAAGTCTAGGTAATAATACTCACGTAGGGTAGGCATTGCAATGAGATTTCTTACAGGAAAAACAAAGGTGGCACCGAATTCCGTCGGCAGAGGACACATTTCATCATAATCAAATTGGAAACAATGTGTTTCTGGACTCCAATTATCTAAAGATGCCATAAGAAAATCATGTTAAATTGCTACATGCCTCAAGGGTAATAAGCCTCTAACATGAAACAATTCCAGCTCTCTTTTGTCAGCATTGGTCAAAGAATAAGACCAGTCACGCAATGTATTATCAAAATTCTATGACATTACTATTGAAATATGAAATTCTAATTATTTTATGTTTCATAATTATGCATATCACGAATAAAATGGTCCTATTTTATAGCCAAAACGCTTGGAAATACTCAAAATCTATCTTTCTATGCGCGCAAACTACACCGCTGCAGAATACGCGCACCGTGACACAGGAAATTCCACTGTGTCACGGGAAATAGTGCCACGACACGGCATGCTTTGCCGTGACACGACACGACATGCTTTGCCGTGACACGGTATACACTACCGTGTCGCGGTGCCCACGCGTCTTCATATTTTTATCCTCTACCTATTTTTATCCGAATTTTTATTGTTTTGACTTCAACGTTTATCTTCTAATTTTGTTTTTTTAGAGTTTCATTCCAAATAAAATTCTCCATTTATTTTATTTATTAATTTTTTATTTTTTATTTTTTTATTTATTATTATTTTATTTTTACTTCTATTTTTATGTTTATTTTGGGGACGTTGTAAAACTTGTCCCATTTTCATTTTTGTTTTTATTTTGGGGAAGTGGTAAAAATTGTCCCATTTTCTTTTTTATTTCTTTTTCTTTTGGGGAAATTGCAAAATTTGTCCCATTTTCATTTTCATTTTCTTTTGGGGAAGGTCAGTACCCTCCACTTACAATTTTATTTTTCTTTCGCGTCATTAATAAATACACAATCACACACAATAAGTCTCAAGAATACACTAATACACATTAATAAATGCATAAATTGTGAATTAAATATACAAAGTGAATCATGATGCATAAACAGTGTCAAATGTCATCAACCAAAGTACATAATAAAAACCCTCGGTCAAACAACTGTAGAACTATAAGAGTGAGGATCAGTGTCATCTCCAACCTGCAAATACGGGAACAACTGACCAAAGAGTCCCTCCATCATTCGGGTACGAGGAGTAGTATCCCTACTTGTCCCTATAGCTCCGTTAGCAGACAAACTCAAAGCAGGACCTGTCCAACTGGCAAACGACGTAAACTGACTCCAAGAGGTAAGAAGCATCGGTGGAGGCATCGTCCCAGACAATGGAACTGAAAAATAAGCCCTACACCGGTGGAGGAAGCGCCCTGGACAATGGAAACGAGTATAAACCCTGCTCCACAAGAGTAATGACTGCCTGAACTCAATCTATGAAGGAAGGAAATATGAAGGTCGCTGCCATTGATTTCCTAGTACCATGTGAGGATTCTTTTCCCTAGTATCATATTAAGATGCTTTTCTTAGTATGATGTTTAGGATAACAACTTAAAATTTCTAATATCAAGTATGATTGTTGTGATGCTTCCTATTTTCTTTCCTAATAGCATGTTAGTATCATGTTAGGGCTATATATTTGATCTTTGATATTTAGTGACATTATAGGACTTGTTAATAATCTTTGTAGTATCATGCCTAGGATCTTGCTATTAATATTATGCTTTATTTTTAACATGAACATGGTTATTTTAATTGTGAATATTATTAATGATCATTATTATTGTTATGTTGCGTGATTTTATTGTTATTGCTTGATCACACCTTTTATGCATGTTGAAAGGGAATTTGTACTTGTAATCACGCTCAATAAGATAATTAATAATCTTTTTTAGGGTTAATATGATTATAATTCAAGTGATCTCCAATAATAGTTTTATTTGTGCATTAATATTCAACCAACATAAATTAAACAGGTTTAGGGTAAACCTAATGATTGCATGTTAGTCAGAAAGCGCACATGAATACGAACAGAATAAAGTAAGGGCCTATTTATAGGCAGGTTCAATCTCTTTTAGATTGGATTTGTACCTTCATCCCCGAACTTCTAGTCTTGGTTCCAAACCTATAGGAGTTAACGATCTCTTGGATCGTTAAGGGGTGTAACCGTCACCCTGTGAACGGTTTACAAGTTCCTAAAACTTGTTGGCGACTCTTTTGCTCCAGCTTACTTCCCTTTGGAAGCCGCCGTATTTTAATGTATGATCATAGTGGGTCGAGGTTCAAGTTTGGGGTAATGCTTGAATTATTCCCTACAGTTTTTTGGCGACTCCATTGGGGAGGATTTCTATTTTAATTCCTGAAATTTATTTCGGCAATGATTTAGAATGAGTGGATGAGACTCGAAAAGTTCTAAGTATTTCATGTGCGTAATTCTGATTAAAATTTTTTTTATATGCATAAAAAAGGTTCTCATTGGAAAGATCATTCGTAATTAGTCAAATACATAGGATTTTTACACGTATTAAATTTGTGGAATATCTTTCACAACTTGAATCGAAAAAATGCTGTGAAAAATTTGATAGTTCTAAGAACACAAACAGCTGTTGAGGCATGTAGGAATTGGCGTCTAGAAAACAGAGCCTATCGCCGAAGATATGGCTCTGTCGCCGAGCGACAATTCTGTCACCAGTCAACAGGGCTCATATCCCGGCGATAGTCCATGATGGCTTGCGCTGCGTTCTTCCAATACAAGGCCAGAATTATGCGTTCTTATTCCAACCAGTTCTAGCATTATTGGCTCGATTCTACATCCCGATTGAGTTTTTTCTCACTTTTCTAAAACCCATATGTGTTCTACATATGGACATAACCCTCTGGGAATTCATGCTCTATCTACCTAATTGAACGCTCTGAGAATTCACCAAACCATGAAAGCGAGTTTAACTCGCATGGTCTCATTCACTCGCTCCAACCCTTCCAAAGGTAAGGCTTCCGCGCAGTGCATCTGGACTCATAACCGTGGACCCTCTTTAACTAACCCATATATCGTAATTTAGAGAACTAGAGCCATGGTTAGGTTGCAAAGTCATTGCATCATATTGTGCCTACTTGACTACTTGTGAATTATTTGTCGTGCATACTCTATGTGTTTTTCCTAACCGTTTGTTTCACTTGTGATTAAGTATAAATAAACTAATTAAGGACTAAAAGACTTTTATTAATTAAATGATTAATTAATTTGAACTAATGAATAAACTTAAATTCGAGTCATAGTTCCTTAAAGTCAACCTGGATTTTTATTCCCGTATACTGCACAAGCGTCAACTTCTTTTGGTCATATCCGGCGTTCTAGGAAGAACTACGAGTCGTAAAACCTACGGATCCGTAGGCCTGAGTTGTAGCTTTAATTTGGCGTTGGTTTCATCCCAATCAGAGTCACAAATAAAAATAAATGACTAAAATACTACAGCTTGTCCAGTTTAATGCATATACGTGAAGTCTTAACTTAGTCTTTGCTTGAGTCTAGTCACATAGTCTAGCAACATGGTCATGACATGAGTCTTAACATGTCACCTACACTCACTAGTCTCATCACACACTTTGTATATGTCACCATGACCATGTCTTAGGATCATGCATGAGTCGCTATTTCCGTCATTTCAGTTGGGGTCCACTTTATTCCTAAATTCTTTTATATATCCCCTTCTACATCATCTTTCCATTTTCTAAATGCTTTCTCCATATCACAACCTTCATTCTTCCTTCCTTTTTCCATCCATGCATGTTGAATCGAGTTTGAGTCATGTTATTGATAAACAAAAAAAAATGAGGGTAATAATGAAACAAATGCACAAGGAAAGCTTCTCACCAAGATTTCATGCTTTCTTCTTCTTTTTTTCAAACCCTTTCCCCAATAAGTCTAGTTTAGGCACCCTTCATCCTCCTTGAATTTATTTCTTAGTGTTTAATTTTTACCCTTCACTTTTTAAATAAAATGAGAATTTATTTCCTTGCATATGATCGGTGCATTTCCAAACAAAAAAAAAAAAAACACCGAGCTAAGCACAAGGTATACCAATGATTTGAGGCACCCCTTGTGGCCAAATCATATTACCTTTCACCCTTCAAATATACAATCCTTTTTTGATAAACCACTTTGAGCCTCGTCTAACGATAAACCTTTTCTTTCTTGACCCACATCTACCTAACCTTCGGATGGGATGGTGTGCAACTTTTGCAATTTTCAAAGAACAAAAGCTTATGTGTATCAAAAGATTAAAATAGCGAAAATAAAACTAAATAAAAGTGTACAAAAGGGCAAGTGTTCCAATGTCTTTGACAAGAACATGACTTTGATATGAACACATCTCAGATTACGTCTCTTATCGAGTGCTCGATATCGTGCCTGAGAAACATGAATGCCAAGTGAGTGATAGACCGCATGATCAGGATTGGCCACACTTATAAAAATAAAATAAATGCAAAAGCAAAAAAAGAGAGCAAAAATAAAAAAGGAAATAGCTCAAAGTGAGAAACTTCAAGCATACCAATATAAAGATTCAAAAGCAAGGTTGCACACCTTGGGGGCTTATATAGGGTCTTCAGCTTTTATCCTTTTCTTCTTCAACCTTTAGCCTAACCACGTTACAAGCCTTAAAAAGACCTTTCTAAGGTATACACAGACTTGTGCGAGGTTTTTCTAGAGCTACGTTCGGCCTAATTCCTAACGGATACGTCGACAACCTCACATTGTGGTGCGGCCGAAATAAAAATGCATTCATATTCATATTCACACACTTACACCATGATCATATCAAAGGATCTCCAATACTCATCCCTTTTCATTTAGAGAGAGACTTGGGGGCTTGATCCTTACATCATTAGCCTCCCCAGCCTAAGAGTCACCACCATTTGACTTTTTTCAATATATATTTTTCCACACACTTAGCCCTTGCAGCCTAACTTTAGTGTCATTATCACACATATCACATATACATGACCAAATATACTTTCCTTAGGAACACTTTGTCATGAAATCTTCACACACGCTGAAGCATGCCTTATCATATCACTCATCACTCATCATTGCATAACAAAGAATGAAGTGCTTAGCCTCCTAGCCTAAGTTACCTAAATACTTCTATTATCAATTCAACTAGGATAGCTTAAGATGAATTATTCCTTGCGTCTTAAGAAACATCATCAAACGCATATATTTGACTAAGCTCATTTAACATACACCCTAAAACACTTTGATTCTTTTTCGCGTCTTTCTTTTTCAGGAGAAAGTCTGTACCCTCCACAAAAATGACGGAAAATTTTTGGTTTTATTTTTTTTGCAATTTCGTGTCGCACGATCACATTATAATGCACACACGATTCATGTACACATTGAGTCATGTCGTGTTATCACATTGATTCAACACTATGCACACACGAGTCACACGATGTAAGTCATCATTAAGTCAAGTTTATACCTTGAGTCGTGTCAAGTCAATGAGTCAAGCAACACTAAGTCTTAGGTCAACCCTAAAGAAAGATAAGTAAAGTCCTATAGTCCAAGTTATAAAAGCAGGTACATTCCAGCGAGCAAGAACATTCCCGGATTTTTTTCAAAAAGCCGCGAATGAAAATTTGACTCCAGCGTCAGACGATAAGGTTGTCGCCTGGCGACAGAACGAGAATGCGGCGACAATATGTTATGGAGAACGGGGTGCAGCGTCGAGATGCATGGCCCCATATTGGATTATGCGGACCTCTTACAGCAATTTCGGGTTCCTTCGTACGCAAGTTAGCCATATACGGAAATTGACATGATTAGTAGTCAGTTCGATTACAATCGTAGTAAGTGATTGACCTAACAAAAAAAATCGTCTCACTTAGCTTAAGCGCCTAATGCACTAGCTAGCCCATTACAAGCACCAAGGCATCGATTAAAAAACAAGCACTTGTGTGACAATTTTTTAAAGATTAAATTGTCATCCCCAACTGACAATATTTCCAAAAGTGGATTGTTGCGCATTCTTCTTAAACGACAATTTTTCCAAGATTAGATTGTCATCTCTGGCAAAGTTTGAAAGGAATGGTGTCCTTCGAACAAGTGTATTATTCTAATAGAAGGTTCAGAATTATTAGAAAGCTAATATATTCAGTATGGTCAAGTGATCGGAATTCCTGGGTAGAGGTCGCTTCCGATCAGTAATATTAATGTATAATTAATATTATAGCTTAATCTTGAATGAACCCTTCGGGTCACACCCTAGAAAATATACGAACCGACTCGATGAATTAATTCAGAAGAAATTAATTCGTCGCCCGAGTATTAAATATTTTGACGTTGGAAATTCGGGCTTAGAGCGTCGAAACCCAACGTCGGAAGTCGAGTCAAAATAATAAAAGACGAGAGATGAAAATAATAAATCAACAAGACCAAAATACCCCTAGCATCGAAATGCCCTGAGCAAACTGAGTGCTATGGGCATTTGGTATAACATGGTGGGTAGAATGCGCACCAAGCCGAGCCTAGGCTGGCTAGTGCGTGCTAGCGCACCAATGCTAGCGTCGCATGCTAGCAGCGCTTGCCAACGCGTGCAAGGAGCATCAGCTGTCAGCAGCAGCCCGCATCCTTGATGTGCGGCTTGCTTGCTGAGAGCATGAGCAGCCCGTACAAGACATGTTTGGTTTGCTGGGCAGCATTGCCTAGCAGCCCACACACTTGTGCTGGGCCTGTTGGCAGCCGCACATGGCAGCCCACCTTGGGTGCCTTGGTGCCCAAGTGTGGTGCCATGTGGCACATTGTAAGAGGAGGCTTGAGGGATGAGTTGGGCGGTTTTTGGAGAGGGAGTGGGAAGCAAGTTTGGTCCCCCCCTCCTCAAAATGGTCCTCACCTAACCTCTCTCATGAGCTTGCCACTTGTTGATTTATTACTAGTTTGATTATTAATTTATTTTAGCTTTAAAATAAAATTCTCCTACATTGATGGGAGAGCCTTTTCACTCTCTTATTTTCCTTATAAATACCTGTAGGGAATATTTAAAGCATTATCCCTAGCTTGAACCCCAATGTGATCATACACTCAAGCATGGTGGCGTCCAAAGGGAAGAAAGCTAGAGCAAAAGAGTCACCAACAAGTTTTAGGAACTAGTAAACCGTTCACAGGGTGAAGGTTACACCCCTTAACAATCCAGGAGATCTTCAACTCCAATAGGTCTAGAACCATGACTGGTAGTTTGGGGATGAATGTATAAATCCAACCTAAAAGAGATTGAACCTGCCCTAATATAAGGCCTCTACTTTATTCTGATCGTAATCACGTGAGCTTTCTGACTAACATGTAATTAATAGGATTAGGCTAAACCGGTTTATCTATGTTTGTTGAATTTTAATGCACAAATAAATCTACTATTGGCGATCACTTGAATTATAATAAAATAAACCCTAAACAAGATTATTAATTATCTTATTAAGCCTGATTACAAGTACCAATTCCCTTTAAACATGCATAAAAGGTGTGATCAAGCAATAAAAATAAATATCAAGCAACATAATAAATCATCATCATAATAATTATAATTATAAAAATCATAATTAAAAATAATCATCATAACAATAATTATAACAATTATAATCATAAATCATAAAAAAAATCATAATAACGTTAAGCATAATAATAGCAAGATCCTAGACATGATACTAACAAGATTAATAACAAACCCTGCCATGTCACTAAACTTCAAAGATCAAAGCTTTAACCCTAACATGATACTAACATTAATATTGGGGAAGAAAATAGGAAGCATCATAGGAATCACAATTGTCATATTTGATATTAGAAATTATAATTGTTACCCTAAACATGATACTAGGAAGATCAAAACGCCCTAACATGACACTAGGAATCATAATAACAGCTTAGAAATGATTTCTATATTATAATATCAATAAATAAATTAAAGCACTTACTTGGATGCTTCGTATCTCTTTCTAATATCAAAATACACACGTTAGTAACTTCAAGGAAAATATAAAACAAATAATTAAATTATATAATTGAAATAGAGATTAGGGACCAAACCCTCAAAAATATTGAACCTTTCACGTCTAAGGCGAAGGCAACTTTGAACAATGCTAGGTGTGTCTAGTGCTAATGTATGAGGAATTGTGTTTGTAAAAGGCTAGAAAGAGAGAGAGAATCAAGAAATTCTTGATGAGAGTTGGTGATTAGAATTGATTATAATTTGATGGAGAATTGATGATTGAAAAAGGGGAGATATGACCTCTATTTATAGAGAAAATAGAGTGTCGAAGAATAAGAAAAGAATCCAAATTCGAATCGAAATAGAACTCAATGGACAACAGTTTTTGCGGCTTTTGTTTTTATCATATCTTTTGATCTAGAAGTCTAAATAAGGCATGTAATATTTTGTTAGAAAGCTCTTAAATTCTACTTTCCAATCCAATTAAAATATTTTGTAGATAAACAGATATGGTCGAAATAGTGGAAGGGCGTCAGTTTCGGATAGGGTTTCATATCTAATTCATATCTTTTTCGTTATAACTCGGATTTAATATTATACTATATCATTGGAAAGATAATTTCAATATCTATCCAACCACATAAAATTTAGATAAAGATTATGAAGCACGAAAATAAAATCTAACTATCTTTGAACATCTTTAAATTTGAATAGAATTAGGATTAAAGAAAAAGGAAAGTTTTTAAAAAGGAAAGTTTTTATTTAACTCAAATTCTTTAATGTTATTTTTTTTAAAAAAGATAATTAGGATCTTTTAGAAACTTATAGAAGATTCTCATTAATCCTAATTAGTTTAGGAATAGGTTTAGACTTTTGTACCCTCCACATCATCATTGGGTCGTAGGTAAAATCCGGTTTGGGCCTAGTTTAGTATTTTGGCCATAACTTCCTCATTATTCATCTGAATGGGCTTATAATATATCGTTGGAAAGGTCTTTTCAAGCCCCATCCAACTACACCATTTTCGGACCCATATCACGGACCAAAGTAAACTAGAATGCACGTTTTTCAAAAATAGGATAAGAAAAGAAATATTTTCAAAAACAGAAAGAATAAATATTTTAATAAAAACATTCTCATCACTAGACTTTTCACAATTTCTCTTTTTTCGATAATCAAATGACGTGAAAATGTGAAAGGTATTCATCACTGGGTTTGGTTTTGGGGAGACACATTTGGGTGTCTACCGAAGCGTCCACTTTGACTGACTTTTGAGGAACGCAAGTTTCGAAAACAAAGTGAAAGTACCGATAGGGACGGAGAATAATTCAGAACGTTCTGTGATCCTTAATCATTCTTGTAACGGCGATACCTGAAAACTAGCATTAGTTAAACAGATAAAAGATTAAGAAACGGGTATCTTGTAGCGTCAAGCACACGTCTCTAGAGGTAACCGATTTGTTGTGACGACTTCCGCAAGCTAGAGAATACCGCCTGAAGTCTGCTACGCTTGTAACTGCCTCCAATTTTCGTTGTGATAGTCTTCAAAAAGATCACTTCTTGTTGATCCTTAATGCTGCTATGCCGGTACGTCGACGCTTTGCTGCTTGTGAACCAATATGTCGGTGCTTTTGCTATGATGAAAATCCTCTTTTCTTTGGGAATAGTTGCCAACACAGCTCTTGTATGATGCGTGACAATCCGATTTAGGAAAATTTTTCAGTGCTTCGTAAGAACCCATTCTTGGAAATGTTGCCACGATGCAACGACAATCCGTACCTCGAAAAATTTGCCAAAATCCATTATTTGGGAAAAGTTGCCAATACTTCGTAACAATCTGTCATAAGAATTTTGCAACGATCGACAATCCACATCTTGGAATATAACTCTTGAAAGCAATCCACCTTGGAAATTGCAAACGCTATGCAACAATCCTTTTACGAAAATATTGCCATAATTGACAATCCGCGTCTTGGAACATTTGCAAAAAAGAGTCGACCGAAAATCCACTTCCGGAAAATTTGCCACTTACTGAAATGAATGACAATCCACGTTGAGGAACCTTTGCTGAAATTTATGATGAATAGAGTCCTACAACAATCCTTTGGGAAATTTTTCCATAGGGAACTAGGTGTATGACAATCCAATCTCGGAAAACTTGCCAGCGATGACAATCTGAACTTGGAAAAAAATTGCCAAACAGAGAAGGAGCACGACAATCCACGCTTGGAAACTTTGCCAGAGATGACAATCCAATCTTGGAAAAATTGTCGTTGAAGAAGATGCACGACAATCCATTTTTGGAAATATTGTCAGTGGGGGATGACAATCCAATTTTTGGAAAAATTGTCGTTTAAGAAGAATGTGCGACAATCCATATTTGGAAATATTGTCATTTAAGAAGAATGCGCGACAATCCGTATTTGGAAATATTTTCGTTTAAGAAGAATGCGCGACAATCCATATTTGGAAATATTGTTGTTTAAGAAGAATGCGCGACAATCCATATTTGGAAATATTGTCGTGTAAGTGCTTGCTTTTAAAGCGATATGTTGGTGCTTGTAATGAGCCATTGTTTTAGGCGCTTAAGCTAAGTGAGACGATTTTTTGTCAGGTCAAACACTTACTACGATTGTAATCGAGCGGACAACTAATCATGCTAATTTGCTTATAGGGGCTAACTGGCGTACCAAGGAACCCGAAATTGTTGTATGAGGTCAAAATAACCGTTCTGAGTGGCTAAGCGTTCTTTCGCCACTAGAATTCTGCTAGCGCCAAAAATTGGCTCTGTCGCTAGACGCTGAGATCTAGCGTCATGTGCTGAAATCTGTTGCTAGACGCTAGATGTTGTCGTCTGGCGCTGGAGTCGGGTCGTCCCTATTATGCCCTTGCTGCCGCTAGGATGCACCTATATTTATCTTTGACTATAGGACTTTGATAATCTCATTAATTATTTTAGGTTTGACCTAAGGTTTAGATTTTCTTGACTCATGACTCAAGGTATAAACTCGACTCGCTGTGATTGACTCGAGGTTGACTCTACGCGACTGACTTACTTGAGGTTGACCCAAGGTGAATTGACACGTGTGACTGATGACCCGTGTGTGCATTATTTTGTGATCGTGCAACTCAAAAATGCAAAAAAGAAAAAAATTTCCGTCATTTTGTGGAGGGTACCAACTTTCTACCGAAAAAGAAAGACGCGAAATATAATCGAAGTGAAGTTTTTTTTTTGAAGATGCATTTTGAATGAGCTTAATCTGTTAACGTTGTCCCTCACAGTACAAGGATTGTAACATCTAAAACTATCCTAGTTAACTTGATAATGAAAGTATTTAGGTAACTTAGGCACGGAAGCTAAGCACTTCATACTTCGATGCAATGATGATTATGATTGATGAATGATTTTGTTATGACGAAGTATGCTTCAATGTTGTGTTAAGATTTCATTACAAAGGGTTCCCAAGGGAAAGACTATTTGGTCATGTATCTAAGATGTGTGTGATAGTAATCTAAAGTTAGGCCGCAAGGGCTAAGTGTGTGAAAAAAAAGATATAAAAAATAATCAAATGGTGGTAACTCTTAGGCTAGGTAAGCTAATGATGTAAGGATCAAGCCCTCAAGTCTAGCTCTAAATGAATAGGGATGAGCATAGGAGATCCCTTGATATGATTATGATGTGTGAATGTTAATGTGAATATGAATGTGTTTTTATTACGGACGCACCTCGATGTGAGGTTGCCTATAGATCCGTTAGGAATCAGGTCGAACGTAGCTCTAGCCGAACCTCACACAAGTGATTATACCTCAAAAAGTTCTTTTGAAGGGTTGTAACATGGTCAGGCTAAAGGTTGAAGAAGAAGGATAAAGGCTCAAGACCCTAGATAAGCATAAAGGTTGTAACGTGTGCAACCTTGCATTTGGATCCTTGTATTTTTATGCTTGAGGTTTTCTACTCTTTTTTAGCTCTTTCTTTTGTTTAAGAATATATTTTATTTTTATAAGTGTGGGCAATCCCGAGCATGCGGTCTATCACTCACTTGGCATTCAAGTTTCTCAGGCACGGTACCGATCACTCGATAAGAGACGCAATTTGAGACGTGTTCATATCAAAGACATTTTCATATCAAAGACATTGGAACACTTTCCCTTTTATTTATTTATTTAATTATTTATTTTTTCTTATCTTTATTCATTTTTTTGAAATCTCTCAAGCTTTTTAAATTTACATAAGTTGCACACTGTCCCATCCCATGGTTATGTAGATGTAGGTTGAAGAAAAACAGGTCTATAGTTAGACGAGGCTCAAAGTGGTTTATCAAGAAAGGATTGCATATTTGAAGGGTAAAGATGATATAATGTGGCTACAAGGGGTGCCTCAAATCATTGGTATACCTTAAGCTTAGTTTGACATTTCTTTTTCTTTTTTGCAATGCAATGATCATATGTAAGGAAATAAATTCTCATTTTATTTAAAAAGTGAAGGGTAAACATCAAACTCTAAGAAATAAATTCAAGGAAGACGAAGGGTGCCTATGGTAGACTTATTGGGGAAAGGGTTTGAAAAAAACAAGAAGAAAGCATGATATCTTGGTGAGAATCTTGCATTGTGCATTTGTTTCATCACTACCCTCATTTTTTTGTTTTTCAATCACATGACTCAAACTTGATTCAACATGCATGGATGGAAGAAGGTAGGAAGAATGAAGTTTGTGATATGGAGAAATCATATAGAGAATGGAAAGATGATGTAAGTGGAGAGATATGAAAAAAATTAGGAATAGAATGTACCCCCAACTCAAATGACGGAAAAAACCGAATCATGCATGAACCTAAGACATGGTCATGGTGTGAAAAGAGTATGTAGAAATAGGGATGTTGGTGGGGCGGGTCAAGTAGGAGACCCGCCCCATCCCCGCCCCAATGGGGCGGGGATGGGTCTCGGTTTGGCGGGCGGTGGGGCGGGGATGGGGATAAATTCCATACCCGCCATGGGTGATGGGGCGGGGGTGGATTTGAAGTTGTACCCGCCCCACCCGCCCCATCCCCACCTCATACCCACATCAATATATCTTTTAAAGCAAAATTACATACTTTTATTCTATTTATAAAATAATTACATGAAATACAATATTAATTATAATACTTTGTACGACACTTATATTATAACACAAAAATATGTATAGAATGTTTTATTTTATAATTCGTATTAATTTTGTAAGATTGTGTATTTGAGATACGGATATTAGGTGGATCTTGGGTGGGGATTAGGCGGGTCTTTGATGGGGATTAAGTGGGGATGGATATCCAAGTAGGGGGTGGGGCGAGGATGGTTTTGGAGTTGTACCCGGTGGGGCGGGGATGGGGATGAAAATTGGACCCGCAGCGGGGATGGGGATGAAAATATTAGGTGGGGATGGGGATGGGAAGGCCAACATCCGCCCCGCCCCGCCCCATTGACATCCTTATGTACAAAGTGTGTGCTAAGACTAGTGAGTTTAGCTGACATGTTAAGACTTGTGTCATGACCATGTGGCTAGACTATATGACTAGACTCGAACAAAGATTAAGTTAAGACCTCACGTATATGTATTAATCAGGACAGGCTGTTGTATTTTAGTCATATGTTTTGATTTGTGACTCTGATTGGGATTAAACCAACGCAAAAATTAAGATAAAACTCGGGGCTACAGATCCAAGGTTGTACGACTCGTAGTTCTTCCCAGAACTCCGGCTATGACCAAAACAAGTTGACGTTTGTGCAGTATACGGGAATAAAAATCCGGGTTGACTTAAAGGAACTATGACTCGATTTTAGGTATATTTTATTTAGCTCAAATTAATTAATTAATTAATTAACTAAACAAAGTCCATTAGTCATTAATTAGTTTATTAAGACTTACTTACGAGCACAAGTCAAACCAAACGGTTAGCTTAGTCACATAATAAGTATGCACAAGTAAGAGACGCACAAGTAGTCAAGTAATCACAACATGATGCAATGAGTTTGCAACCTAACCATGGCTCTAGTTCTGTAAAGTTCGGGATATGGGTTAGGCAAGGAGGGTCCATGGTTAATAGTCCGGATGCATTGCGCAGAAGCCTAACCGTGAAGGGTTGGCGCGAGTGGATGGGACACCGCAAGTTAAGAAAAACTCGCTTCCATGGTTCTGTGAATTCAACATTCTCGGATGTACCATTTGTTTCACAGAACTTTCAATCAGGTAGATGGAGCATGAATTCCTAGAGGGTTATTTCCATATGTAGAACACATATGGGTTTCAAAAAAGTGAGAAAAACTCAATCAGGAAATAGGGGTCAAAATTAGAACGCATATTTCTGGCTCGGTATTGGAAGAACTTGGCGGCAGCAAACAGAGGCCGGCGCCAAGGATTCAGCTTTAGCGCCTGGTGACAACTAAAGTCAAATCAGTGGCGCTGGACTCTGTTTCCCTGACGCTAGTTCCTACATGACTCAGCAACTTTATGTGCTCGATAAAATTTTCAAGTTTTGCGTATCATTATTTCGATCCTAGTTGTGAATGATATTCCTTAAATTTCCTGCGGGTAAAAATCCTATGTTTTAAGTCATTACGGATGATCTTTCCAATGAGATCTTTTTTATGCATATGAGAATATTGTTAATCAAAATTACGCACATGAAATACTTAGAACTTTTCGAGTCTCATCCACTCACTCTAAATCATTGCCGAAATATATTTTAGGAATTAAAATAGAAATACTCCCCAGTGGAGTCGCCAAAATCTGTAGGGAATATTTCAAGCATTACCCCCAACTTTAACCCCAATGTGATCATACACTTAAGCATGGTGGCGTCCAAAGGGAAAGAAGATAGAGTAAAAGAGTCGCCAACAAGTTTTAGGAATTTGTACTTAGTTCACAGGGTGAAGGTTACACCCCTTAACGATCCAGGAGATCGTCAACTCCAATAGGTCTAGAACCATGACTGGTAGTTCGGGGATGAAGGTACAAATCCAACCTAAAAGAGATTGAACCTGCCCTAATAATAGGACTCTATTTTATTCTGATCGTATTCATGTGCGCTTTCTGACTAACATGCAATCAATAGGATTTGCCTATACCTTTTTATCTATGTTGGTAGAATATTAATGTACAAATAAATCTACTATTGGCGATCACTTGAATTATAATCAAATTAACCCTAAACAAGATTATTAATTGTCTTATTGAGCGTGATTACAAATACCAATTCCATTTAAACATGCATAAAAGATGTGATCAAGGAATAAAAATAAATATCAAGCAACATAATAAATTATCGTAATAATAATTATAATCATAACTATCATAATTAAAAATAATCATCATAATAATAATTATAACAATTATAATCATAAATCATAAAAAAATCATAATAACGTTAAAGCATAATAATAGCAAGATCCTAGGCATAAAACTAACAAGATTAATAACAAAGGCTAGCATGTCACTAAACATCAAAGATCAAAGCTTTAACCCTAACATGATACTAACATGAATATTAGGGAAGAAATTAAGAAGCATCACATGAATCACAATTTTAATATTTGATGTTAGAAATTATAATTGTTACCCTAAACATGATACTAGGAAGATCAAAACGCCATAACATGACACTAGGAATCATAATAACAACCTATACATGATTTCTATATCATAATATAAATAAATCAATTAAAGCACTTACTTGGATGCCTCGTATCTCTTTCTAATAACAAAATACACACGTTAGTAACTTCATTGAAAATATAAAACAGACAATTAGATTAAATAATTGAAATAGAGATTAAGGACCAAACCCTCAGAAAAAATATTAAACCTTTCACGTCTAGGGCGAAGGCAAATTCGAACAATGCTAGGTGTGTCTAGTGTTAATGTTTGAGGAACTGTGTTTGTAAAAGGCTAGGCTTAGAAAAAGAGAGAGAATCAAGAAATTCTTGATGAGTGTTGGTGATAAGAATTGATGATAATTTGATGGAGAATTGATGATTGAAAAAGGGGAGATATGACCTCTATTTATAGAGAAAAAAGAGGGTCAAAGAATAAGAATAAAATCCGAATTCGAATCGAAATAGTACTCGATGGACATCAGTTCTTGCGGATTTTGTTTTTATCATATCTTTTGATCCAAACATCCAAATAAGGCATATAATATTTCGTTAGAAAGATCTTGAAGTCTAATTTCCAATCCAATTAAAATCAGGTTAAAATCATTTGTAGATAAAACGATATGGCTGAAATAGTGGAAGGGTGTCAGTTTTGGATAGAGTTTCATATCTAATTCATATCTTTTTCGTCATAACTCGGATTTAGTATTATAATATTTCATTGGAAAGATAATTTCAATATATATCCAACCATATAAAATTTGGATAAGGATTGTGAGGCACGAAAATAAAATCTCACTGTCTTTGAACATCTTTAAATTCGAATAGAATTAGGATTTAAGAAAAAGGAAAGTTTTAAAAAAAGGAAAGTTTTTATTTAACTCAAATTCTTTAATCTTATCTTTTCAAAAAGGATAATTAAGATCTTTTAGAAACTTATAGAAGCTTCCAATTAATCCTAATTATTTTAGGAATAGGATTAGACCGTTGGACCCTCCACATGATCATGGGTCGTAGGTAAAATCCGGTTTGGGCCCAGTTTAGTATTTTGGCCATAACATCCTCATTATTCACCGGAATTGGGCTTATAATATATCGTTGGAAAGGTCTTTTCAAACCCCATCCAAATACACCATTATTGGACCCATATCATGGATCAAAGTAAATTGGAATGCACATTTTTCAAAATTAGGGTAAGAAAAGAAATAATTTCAAAAACAGAAAGAAGAGATATTTTAATAAAAACATCCTCATCACTAGACTTTTCACACTTTCGCTTTGTTCGATAATAAAATGATGTGAAAGGTATTCATCACTGGGTTTGGTTTTGGGGAGAAACATTTGGGTGTCTACAGTTATGTAATTGGCTAAATACATATTTTATATGCAATTTTAAACCTCTTTAGGCATGATTACTTTGTAGTAATTTGTGCTTGAATGCTTGGTTTTATTTTTTCACATATATGCAAATTTATTGCATTAAGTGTGAAATTGTTGTTCTTTGAGGCTTCCAAGTATTAAATATTCAATCTTTAATTATGTTAAGTAATATTTATTGAATATATGTTCATTTTTCCAACTTCCTCTTATTTTGTCAAAAACTCAAAGTTAATTTAAATTAATTAAATTAATAGTGAGTAATTGCCCTATTATTTTTGTTGCACCAAGTTAAACCAATTTAATTAAAGAATGGTTCTTGGGAATTATTTTGGTTAAATGCACTTTAAAAATTTTATTTAAGTTAGACTTGTTTAAATTTTTTAATTTTGCTCATTAAATTTGTTCAAAAATTAATTTAGAATTAATTACGAAAGTCACGCACATTTGGGATCGAATCCCGAGGCAAATGGCACCCAAAACAAGGCATAAGTGCCCTTGGCTAGCCGGGCTGCATAGCATCCCGCATGTGGCTGCCAAGGCGATGCCATGCCCTGTGCGTGCAGCCATTACGTGGCTAGTGCGCACAGCTGCAAGCGACGCAGCATAGCAGCAGCATTCTACCATGTGCGTGCGTGCGTTTGTGCTGTGTTGCGTGTACTTGGGACTGTTGTGTCGCGGGTATGTGGGACACGAGCACATGGTGAATCGTTTGGGTCTTGGTGCATGCGTCGCGTAATTAGAGGTATGCGTAGACATGGCCATCAAGGGCCACGTTTTTTATGTGTGAAAGTTTGCTGATGTGGGCGGTGTAATGCTTAGCGACATCGGGCCCACTCCCACGTTCATTGAGCACCTAACGGTTGTGCGAAATGTGAGCACTCCGTGTCTTAGTGCTAGGCACTTAGACACTTTGGACTACGTATTTTTTCTTAATAATTGTCGTTTTAATTATTTCATTAATCGAATTAGTTTTAATTATTTTAATAAATTTTGGAGGCTAGGCCTCGGTTTTGAGCGGCATTGGAAAAATTTATTTTGACAAATTTTGGGATTTACCGGCTTAATTAATTGGATTAATTAAGTTGGATGCGGAATTTAGTGGGAGCTTCAAATGTTAAATTGCGCTTATTTACATAACCGGTTAAACAAATTTGACTAGTTTTAATTAGGCGTGTTAATTGGATTAACCACCTAGATAAGTTACTAGTTCACGTGTATTTTTGCATTGTTACTTGTTTATCGTTGTAAAATGCATGGGCCATTCACAAATAGTGAATGGATGATTGTAATGTATATTCTCTCACAGATTTTATGAAATGGCAACTAGTGGGGCCCGATTAGGATAGAAAATACGAACTACGTTCTGTAATGTATTATTGTAAATCTAAATACAGTCTGCGTACCGTTAAGTATTTTTGTACCTTAATATTTAGATTAGTCCTAATCGTAGATACTAGTAGTTGCATTTAATTAGGGTCAAGTCTTGAAGATGGAGGTTCTTGGAAGACTTAATAATGAAGTTGCAAATGAAGACCTTTTGAAGATTTGAAGATCTCAAGGGGTCATGCTAGTTGCCAAATGCATCTATATTTATGTTTTTCGATATATATATGTTATTTATATGAATTATATGTTAGATTCATGTTTAGGATTTCGAATGTGGTGATGATTAATTAAGTTCACTTAAATCAACCAGCATAGAAACCCTAGGTCCCTAAATATTGAGTAAAACTTGCAATTCCAAAACAACACTTACCGGCCGAACGAGGGTAGTGGTGGGCTACGCCAAAGCGAGTCATCAGTACCTCTCCTAGGAAGTAAGGCATACCGGGTATGTAAGTTGGTTTTGGTTGTACTCAACGATATGAGTGATGGAGTCCTAACATGTCGTGGCAAAGTGAATAAATTGTTAATAGAGCATTAGATGCGACGATTTATTCAACCAAGAATGGCTTAGAGCCATTAGTAAAACATTGCTTACCTTAGGAGATTGAATGTTAAGACAAGCCAAAGCATTCTTAACCACTCTTTATTTCTTCGAATCTTGGAATCGACTTATTTTCACCAAATTGAGGACAACTTTAAATGTGTGAATAAAACGTTTTAAATAAGTTTGATTAAAATACATGAATTCAATTTAAATTTCATGAATGGTTTTTCATGAATTCAATCTTATTTAAATTTCACCAAATTGAGGACAACCAATTCTCGTTACGCTCAATTCTCGACAAGGAGAAGTTGAGTGGGCCAAATTTTCTTGATTGGCAAAGGAACTTGCCAATTGTTCTCATGCAAGAGAAAGAGGAATATGTCCTTGATGAGGAAATGCCAAAGGCTCCCAATGAGGAGGTGACTCAGGCAGCCCTAAATCGATGGCAAAGTGCCAATCAAGATGTCAAATGCATCATGTTGGCCACAATGTCTCCGGAGCTTCAAAAAACTTTCTTTGAGAAGGAGACAGTTTTTGAGATCATTTCTGAACTGTAGAATATGTTTCAAGAGCAGGCTTAAACTGAAAGGTTTGAAACCCACAGGCAGATCCTTGAGAGTAAGCTCAAGAAAGGAGAGCCAGTCAGCCCACATGTACTCAAAATGATAGGATTGTTTGAGAACATGGAAAGGCTTGATTCGGGGTATTCAACCGAGATGGCAATTGACATCATTCTCCACTCGCTTCACAAAGGCTATGATCAGTTCAAGATGAACTATAACATGCACAGCATGGAGAAAACCCTCATTGAGCTTCATGGTATGTTGAAGCAAGAAGAGTCAGCGCTCAAGGATGAGGGGAAGCATGATATGCTCATGATTAAAAAGGGCAAGCCGTTCAAATTCTCAGGCAAGAAGAAGAAAGGCTTTAAGGGGAAGGGCAAGAAGAAAACCTTTCCACCTAAGTCTAAAGCTACCAAGGATAACAAAGAGAAAAAGGTAGCATCTTCTAAATCTGATTCCAAATGCTTCTACTGTAAGAAGAAGGGACATTGGAAGAGAGATTTCCTCAAGTTCAAGGAACATAAGAAGAATGGAACTGTTGCTTCTGAATCAGGTATATTCGTTATAGACTTTAATTTCACTAGCTTAGCATCATGGGTATTAGATACCGAATATGGCTCACACCTTTGTTCCAAATCTCAAGGACTAAGGAACACTAGAAGGCTAGAGAAGGGAGAGATTGAACTCCAGGTCGGCAATAATGGAGCCAAAATTATTGTCGTATCCGTAGGAACTCTCACTTTGTCTTTGCCCACCGGGCTTGTTTTGGAACTAGATAACGTTTATTATGTTCCAAACATTACCAAAAACATTATTTCGATTTTGGCGTTGGACGCCAAGGGTTTTGCATTTCGAGTAAAAGACAATATATGTTCGTTTTACCTCAATAATGTTTTATATGGTATTGCACTTTCTGAAAATGGTCTTTATATGCTTGATCTGGAATAACAAGTTTATAATGTTAATAATACTACAAAAAGAGCAAACACCATGGAGTCAAACCAAACTTACTTGTGGCATTGTCGTCTTGGCCACATTAACATCAAACACATCAAGAGACTTCTACAAGAAGGTGTTCTTGACTCTTTCGATTTAGAATCGTTTGAGAATTGCGCGGGATGTTTATTTGGAAAGATGATTAAGCATCCATTCTCCAAGCTAGGAGAAAGGGAAGGAGACTTATTAGGTCTAATACACACTGATATGTGTGGACCAATGTGCTCAACCACAAGAAATGGACACCGATATTTTATCACTTTCACAAATGATTATCATAGATATGGTTATGTTTACCTAATGTCACATAAATCTGAATCGTTTGAAAAGTTCAAAGAATTTCAGAGTAAAGTTGAAAATCAGCTTGGAAAGAAAATCAAAGCCCTTTGATCGGATCAAGGTGGTGAATACTTGAGCCAAGAATTCAATGACCATCTGAAAGAAAAGGGTACGATCAATAATGGGTATTAGTAGTATCCGAAAGGAGATATTTAACCTTATTGACACCTCCAGGAACTCCACAATGGAACGTAGTATCCGAAAGGAGATATTTAACCTTATTGGACATGGTACGATCAATAATGGGTCTTAGTGATCTTCCTATCTCTTTCTAGGGACTTGCACTTCTAACTGCGACACTAACACTGAACCGCACACCATCAAAAGATGTAGAAAAGACTCCATATGAATTATGGACAAAGAAACCTCTTAGGTTGTCTTTTCAAAAGATATGGGGATGAGAAGCATATGTCAGGAAATTGATTTCTGACAAACTTCATCCCAAATCTTACAAGGTTTACTTTGTGGGCAACCCAAAAGAAACCAAAGGGTATTACTTCTACAATAAATTAGAGAACAAAGTGTTTGTTGCTCGCGATGGTGTCTTTTTGGATAAGGAACACCTTTCCAAAATGACATGTGGGAGGAAAATCGAACTCGACGAAGTTCGTGAGGATGAACAACAAAATCAAAATCACAGTCAAAGTGCTCAAACAGCATCTGTTGACGCAAGTCAAAATGATCAAAATGTGCAAAGTTAAATCGACAATGCAAATGCTCATTCCATTACCGTACGTAGGTCTCAGAGGCCGAGATCTCAACCTAATAGATATCTTGGTTTAGTATAAACCGAGATATTAAAGGACATCCTGATTGTGGATGGAGATGAACCTGCAACCTACAAGCAAGCGATGGCAAGCAGCGACTCTGCTAAATGGCATGAGGCCATGAGATCTGAAATTGATTCCATGTTTGAAAATCAAATCTAGGACTTGGTTCACTTACCCGAAGGTTATACACCTATCGGATGTAAGTTAATTTTCAAGATAAAAACCGACAAAGATGGAAATGTATTCATTTACAAAGCTAGATTGGTGGCAAAAGGGTATAGACAAGTTCATGGTATTGATTACGATGAAACCTTTTCACCAGTTGCAATTCTTAAATCCGTTTGGATCCTCCTAGCTATTGCTGCATATTATAACTATGAAATGTGACAAATGGACGTCAAAACCGCCTTCTTAAATGGTATTTTGGAAGAAACTGTGTATATGACAGAGCCTGAAGGTTTTATCGACAAAATCAATGCTGGGAAGGTTTTTAAGCTTAAGAAGTCCATTTATGGACTAAAGCAAGCTAGAAGAAGTTGGAATCTGCGATTCGACGAAGCCATTGATAAGTTTTGTTTTATCAAGAATCCAGATGAATCTTGTGTTTACAAGAAGGTCAGTGGGAGTGACATCGCCTTCTTAGTCTTATATGTCGATGACATATTCTCATTGGAAACAACATTTCTTTGTTAGAGTCTATAAAGGCTCGCCTTGGAAAATGTTTCTCAATAAAATACTTAGGAGAGGCTCAGTACATACTAGGCATCAAGATCTATAGGGATAGATCAAAAAGGATGAATGGATTGAGTCAAAGTACTTATATTGATAAGATACTTGCTCGATTTGGCATGGAACGGGCCAAGAGAGGTAATGGCCAATGTCACATGGCATAACCCTGAGTAAGAAGCAGTGTCTACAAACACCTGATGAGCGGGAAAGAATGATTCTGATTCCATATGGTTCGTTTATTGGATCGATCATGTGTGCCATGAAATGTACGAGGCAAGATGTATCGTATGTCTTGAGTGCTACGAGCCGTTACTTATCTTATCCAGGAGAGGCCCATTAGACTACGACAAAGAATATCCTAAAGTACCTGAAAAGGAACAGGGATAAATTCCTAGTATATGGTGGTTAAGAAGAATTATTTGTTGAAGGTTATACCGACGCAAGCTTCCAGACAGACAAAGAAAATTTAAAATCGCAATCTGGATATGTGTTTTGTCTAAATGGAGGAACATTTAATTGGAAGAGTGCCAAGAAGAGTACAACTGCCGATTCTAAAACTGAAGTCAAGTACTTAACAGCTGCTGAAGCGGCTATGGAGGTTGTTTGGATTCATAAGAGTATTGGTGAATTTGATGTTGTACCTTGCATAAAGGGTCAATAGCCCTCTATTGTGACAACAATGGAGCTATTGCTCAGGCCAGAGAGTATAGGAACATCAGAAAGTCAAACATGTCAAACGGCGGTTTCACATGATTCGAGAATGGAAATCAGAAGGTGAAATCAGAATTTGAAAATTTTGAACGGATGACAATGTAGCCGATCCACTTACTAAACCTTTGCCTCAAGAGAAGCACAACTACCACGTTGAGGCAATGGGAATCAGGCATGTAGGAGAATGTCTTTGATTTCCCTGTTTATTGTTTTAGTTAAATTTTGAACATTTAATGTAAGACAATAAGAAAAATCATTCAAGTTTTGGAGTAATATATTTTATTACTTTGTTTGCTATTTAATTGTGGTTTAGGATTAAATCATGAGTCTGTTCTACTCTTGGAATATTCAAAATAGGGTATTGTAGACACCCATTTGTATCTCCCCAAAACCAAACCCGTGATTAGTACCTTTCACGTCAAATCATAATCGAACGAAGTGAAAGTGTGGAAAGTTTCGTGTTGCGGATAGTTTTGATTTCTTTTCTCTTCTCTCTGTTTTTGAAAACCTATTTTAAGAAAACAGCCAATCCATTTTGGTTGGTCCATGATATGGGTCTAATAGTAGTGTAGTTGGATAGGGCTTGAAAAGAGCTTTCCAACGATATATTATAAGCCCAATTCCGATGAATATTGAGGACGTTATGGCCAAATTATTAAATTGGGCCTAGTTTGAGCCTGATATGCGGCCCAATGATCTAGAGGAGGGCCTAATATGGATTTATCATTCCTGATGCAATTAGGAATGGTTTTAGTCTTCTAGATTCTTCTAGGAGCTTCTTTTCATTCCTAATTCAATTAGCACTAATAAATTGACTTTTGTTGACTTTTTAGAGTTTTAATCAGAATAAAAGAATGTTTTTGAGGATAATACGATTTTATCCTCTTGTACGGTCAATTTGTATTTGATTTTGAGAAAACGCGTCAATAATAAAGTTAGCGCCAAATGCCAGCATTAGCGCCTGACGCTAAGCTTGGCGCCTGGCGCTAACGTTCGCGCCTGGTGCTAGTGTTAGTGCCTGGCGCAAATGTCAGCGTCTGGCGCCAACCTCATTTTTGCGCATCAGAACTCTGTTTCGATTTTCTATCTTTTTGGCTGATTTTCTCTATAAATAGTCTTCTAAAAACTCCGTTTTGATTCACCAACTCTCATCAAGAAATTCTTAATTACTCTCTCTCTCTCTTTTCTAAACTAGCCTTTTCTCAAAATACAAAATTTCGCATTCGCAAGACCTAGATACACCTAACCTTATTCGAAGTTACCTTCGCCCTAGACGTGAAATGTTTTAATTTCTGAGGGTTTGGTCCCAAATCTCTCTTTCAATTATTTTGTTTATTTATTGTTGATTATTATTTTCCTTGAAGTTATTAACGTGTGTATTTTGTTATTAGAAAGAGGTACGAGGAATCCAAGTAAGTAATTTAATGGTTTTTATTGATGTTATTATGTAGATCATGCTTAGATTGTTATTATGCTTCCTAATGTTATGTTAGGGAGTTTTGATCTTCCTAGTATCATGTCTAGGGTAACTTTAATATCAAGTATGATTAAAAGTATGATGTCTTTTATGTTCTTCCTAATATTTATAATTGTTAGTATCATATTAAGGTTGAAGCTTTGATTTTTAATGGTTAGTGACATGCTAGGGTTTGTCATTAATCTTGTTAGTATCATGCCTAGTATCTTGCTATTATTATGCTTTAACATGAACATGTTTATTTTTATGATTTTTGTTGTTATTATAATTATTGTAATATTTATTGTGATTATTATTATGTTGCTATATATTTATTTTTATTGCTTGAGCACACCTTTTATGCATGTTTAAAGGGAATTGGTACTTGTAATCACGATCATATAAGATATTAATAATCTTATTAGGGTTAATAGGATTATAATTCAAGTGATCGCCAATAATAGTTTATTTGTGCATTAATATTCAACCAACATAGATCAAACAGGTTTAGGGTTAATCTTATTAATTGTATATTAGTCAGAAAGCGTACATGAATACTATTAGAATAAAGTAGAGGCCTATTATTAGGGCTGGTTCAATCTTACTATTAGAATAAAGTAGAGGCCTATTATTAGGGCAGGTTTAATCCTATTGATTGCATGTTAGTCAGAAAGCGCACATGAATACGATCAGAATAAAATAGAGTCCTATTATTAGGGCAGGTTCAATCTTTTTTAGGTTGGATTTGCACCTTCATCCCCGAACTACCAGTCATTGTTCAAGACCTATTGCAAATGACGATCTCTTAGATCGTTAAGGGGTGTAACCTTCACCTCGTGAACGGTTTACAAGTTCCTAAAACTTGTTGGCGACTCTATTGCTCTATCTTCTTTCCCTTTGGACGCCACCATACTTTAGTGTATGATCGTAGTGGGGTTCAAGCTAGGGATAATGCTTGAAATATTCCCTACAGTTTTTGGCGACTCTATTGGGGAGGATTTCTATTTTCATTCCTGAAATTTATTTCGGCAATGATTTAGAATGAGTGGATGAGACTCGCAAAGTTCTAAGTATTTCATGTGCGTACTTTTGATTAACATTATTGTCATATGCATAAAAAAGAACTCATTGGAAAGACCATCCGTAATGAGTTAAAACATAGGATTTTTACACGTAGGAAATTTGAGAAATATCTTTCACAACTAGGGTCGAAATAACACTGCGCGAAACTCGAAAATTTTATCGAGCACAGAAAGCTACTGAGGCATGTAGGAACTAGCGCCAACGAACAAAGATTAGCGCCAATATTTTGACCTTAGCGCCTGACGACAGCCTTTGTCTTCAGGCGCTAAAGCTAAAAGCTGGCGCGAGCCTCTGTTTTCTGGCGCCAAATTCTTCCAATACCGAACCAGAAATATGCGTTCTAATTTGACTAGTTTTTAGCATTGTTCGCTTGATCCTACTTCCTGATTGAGTTTTTCTCACTTTTCTGAAACCCATATGTGTTCTACATATGGACATAACCTTCTCGGAATTCATGCTCCATCTACCCGATTGACCGCTCTTAGCAACAAAGGGTACATCCGAGAATGTTGAATTCACCAAACCATGGAAGTGAATTTTTTTAAATTTGCGGTGTCCCATCAACTCGCGCCAACCCTTCTTGGTTAGGCTTCCGCGCGGTGCATCTGGACAATTAACCATGGACTCTCTATTGACTAACCCATATCCCAAACTTTAGAGAACTAGAGCCATGGTTAGGTTACAAACTCATTGCATCATATCGTATCTACTTGACTAATTGTGCATTATTTGTTGTGCATATGGTATGTGTTTTTCCTAACCATTTTTTTGACTTGTGCTAAGATTAAATAAATTAATGACTAAATGAAATTTTCCTAATTAAATAATTAATTAATTAATTTGATTAAATCAAGTCTAATATTTTAACTAGAGTTGACTTAGTACGACTTTAGGCATACCCCTGTTGATCAATAATACCGAAAACAGTTTCAGATCGACGCTCCAGCAATGGCGCCGAAGTTTGAACTGTAGCACCACTCTGTAGAGTGTGGCGCCTGGCGCAACACTGCAAAGAGAGGCGCCAGTCTTGTTGTTTTGACGACAGTTCAGTTTATTGCTCAAGTCATCACTTTGTGTCTAATTAACAAGTTTGCTAATTAATTCGGTTAAATTTTACTGTTAATAATACCTTGTTAATTCATTAATTGAGTCTAGGCACCAAGTCCCATGGTCTTACACAAAAGTCCAAGCATGTCACTTACACTCAACGCACACACCAATACACACTTTTGACCATGTCTAAGAAAGTCTTGTATGCGCGTTTTTTCCGTCAATTTTTTTAGGGGGGTAAGTCGGATATTAATCCTCCAATTTAAATACCATACTTGATTCCTAAAAATATATACCTTATTTTTGCACCTATTTTTTTCTTTTTTCCTCTTTAAAACTGTAAAGTCAAGGTCAATTTGAGTCAAATAATTAAAACGGTTTAAATGACAGCGCATGGTCAAGAAAGGAAGGGCGGTTAATCAAAGACAATCTCTTTCTACAAGTACAACTTTTCGACAAACCCATCGCTCGTAAGAGGAAAGCTAGGACAGCAATGGCAACGCAAGAAGAAGTCAATGAGCTCAGGAACCAACTGGTTACCGTGACTGAGGCACTAAAGATTTTAACCCTCAAGATCGATGATCCCGTGAAACAACAACAGATGGACCTCATGCAAGAGAGTGTGAGCAAGCTACCTAGCGACAACAAGTTTTAAGGGATTAGCTCACAAGGGGTCTCGGTGGACAAGGATCTTCTTTCGTAGAAGTTCAATGCCAACGACATCCCAAAATTCAAAGCAACTGATAACCCTTATTTTCATTTAAGAGCCTACGAAATGGACACCGATATTTTATCACTTTCACAAATGATTATCGTAGATATGGTTATGTTTACCTAATGTCACATAAATCTGAATCGTTTGAAAAGTTCAAAGAATTTCAGAGTAAAGTTGAAAATCAGCTTGGAAAGAAAATCAAAGCCCTTTGATCGGATCAAGGTGGTGAATACTTGAGCCAAGAATTCAATGACCATCTGAAAGAAAAAGGTACGATCAATAATGGGTATTAGTAGTATCCGAAAGGAGATATTTAACCTTATTGACACCTCCAGGAACTCCACAATGGAACGTAGTATCTGAAAGGAGATATTTAACCTTATTGGACATGGTACGATCAATAATGGGTCTTAGTGATCTTCCTATCTCTTTCTAGGGACTTGCACTTCTAACTGCGGCACTAACACTGAACCGCACACCATCAAAAGATGTAGAAAAGACTCCATATGAATTACGGACAAAGAAACCTCTTAGGTTGTCTTTTCAAAAGATATGGGGTTGAGAAGCACATGTCAGGAAATTGATTTCTGACAAACTTCATCCCAAATCTTACAAGGTTTACTTTGTGGGCAACCCAAAAGAAACCAAAGGGTATTACTTCTACAATAAATTAGAGAACAAAGTGTTTGTTGCTCGCGATGGTGTCTTTTTGGATAAGGAACACCTTTCCAAAATGACATGTGGGAGGAAAATCGAACTCGACGAAGTTCGTGAGGATGAACAACAAAATCAAAATGACAGTCAAAGTGCTCAAACAGCATCTGTTGACGCAAGTCAAAATGATCAAAATGTGCAAAGTTAAATCGACAATGCAAATGCTCAATCCATTACCGTACGTAGGTCTCAGAGGCCGAGATCTCAACCTGATAGATATCTTGGTTTAGTATTAACCGAGATATTAGAGGACATCCTGATTGTGGATGGAGATGAACCTGCAACCTACAAGCAAGCGATGGCAAGCAACGACTCTGCTAAATGGCATGAGGCCATGAGATCTGAAATGGATTCCATGTTTGAAAATAAAATCTAGGACTTGGTTCACTTACCCGAAGGTTATACACCTATCGGATGTAAGTTAATTTTCAAGATGAAAACCGACAAAGATGGAAATGTATTCATTTACAAAGCTAGATTGGTGGCAAAAGGGTATAGACAAGTTCATGGTATTGATTACGATGAAACCTTTTCACCAGTTGCAATTCTTAAATCCGTTTGGATCCTCCTAGCTATTGCTGCATATTATAACTATGAAATGTGACAAATGGACGTCAAAACCGCCTTCTTAAATGGTATTTTGGAAGAAACTGTGTATATGACAGAGCCTGAAGGTTTTATCGACAAAATCAATGCTGGGAAGGTTTTTAAGCTTAAGAAGTCCATTTATGGACTAAAGCAAGCTAGCAGAAGTTGGAATCTGCGATTCGACGAAGCCATTGATAAGTTTTGTTTTATCAAGAATCCAGATGAATCTTGTGTTTACAAGAAGGTCAGTGGGAGTGACATCGCCTTCTTAGTCTTATATGTCGATGACATATTCTCATTGGAAACAACATTTCTTTGTTAGAGTCTATAAAGGCTCGCCTTGGAAAATGTTTCTCAATAAAATAATTAGGAGAGGCTCAGTACATACTAGGCATCAAGATCTATAGGGATAGATCAAAAAGGATGAATGGATTGAGTCAAAGTACTTATATTGATAAGATAATTGCTCGATTTGGCATGGAACGGGCCAAGAGAGGTCACGTGCCAATGTCACATGGCATAACCCTGAGTAAGAAGCAGTGTCTACAAACACCTGATGAGCGGGAAAGAATGATTCTGATTCCATATGGTTCGCTTATTGGATCGATCATGTGTGCCATGAAATGTACGAGGCAAGATGTATCGTATGTCTTGAGTGCTACGAGCCGTTACTTATCTTATCCAGGAGAGGCCCATTAGACTACGACAAAGAATATCCTAAAGTACCTGAAAAGGAACAGGGATAAATTCCTAGTATATGGTGGTTCAGAAGAATTAGTTGTTGAAGGTTATACCGACACAAGCTTCCAGACAGACAAAGAAAATTTAAAATCGCAATCTGGATATGTGTTTTGTCTAAATGGAGGAACATTTAATTGGAAGAGTGCCAAGAAGAGTACAACTGCCGATTCTACAACTGAAGTCAAGTACTTAACAGCTGCTGAAGCGGCTATGGAGGTTGTTTGGATTCGTAAGTTTATTGGTGAACTTGATGTTGTACCCTGCATAAAGGGTCAATAGCCCTCTATTGTGACAACAATGGAGCTATTGCTCAGGCCAGAGAGTCTAGCAACATCAGAAAGTCAAACATGTCAAACGGCGGTTTCACATGATTCGAGAATGGAAATCAGAAGGTGAAATCAGAATTTGAAAATTTTGAACGGATGACAATGTAGCCGATCCACTTCCTAAACCTTTGCCTCAAGAGAAGCACAACTACCACGTTGAGGCAATGGGAATCAGGCATGTAGGAGAATGTCTTTGATTTCCCTGTTTATTGTTTTAGTTAAATTTTGAACATTTAATGTAAGACAATAAGAAAAATCATTCAAGTTTTGGAGTAATATAAATTTCATACAAATATTTTATTACTCCGTTTGCTATTTAATTGTGGTTAAGGATTAAATCATGAGTCTGTTCTACTCTTGGAATATTCAAAATAGGGTATTGTAGACACCCATTTGTATCTCCCCAAAACCAAACCCGTGATGAGTACCTTTCACGTCAAATCATAATCGAACGAAGTGAAAGTGTGGAAAGTTTCGTGTTGCGGATAGTTTTGATTTCTTTTCTCTTCTCTCTGTTTTTGAAAACCTATTTTAAGAAAACAGCCAATCCATTTTGGTTGGTCCATGATATGGGTCTAATAGTAGTGTAGTTGGATAGGGCTTGAAAAGAGCTTTCCAACGATAAATTATAAGCCCAATTCCGATGAATATTGAGGACGTTATGGCCAAATTACTGAATTGGGCCTAGTTTGAGCCTGATATGCGGCCCAATGATCTAGAGGAGGGCCTAATATGGATTTATCATTCCTGATGCAATTAGGAATGGTTTTAGTCTTCTAGATTCTTCTAGGAGCTTCTTTTCATTCCTAATTCAATTAGCACTTATAAATTGACTTTTGTTGACTTTTTAGAGTTTTAATCAGAATAAAAGAATGTATTTGAGGATAATACGATTTTATCCTCTTGTACGGTCAATTTGTATTTGATTTTGAGAAAACGCGTCAATAATAAAGTTAGCGCCAAATGCCAGCATTAGCGCCTGACGCTAAGCTTGGCGCCTAGCGCTAGCGTTCGCGCCTGGTGCTAGTGTTAGTGCCTGGCGCAAATGTCAGCGTCTGGCGCCAACCTCATTTTTGCGCGTCAGAACTCTGTTTCGATTTTCTATCTTTTTGGCTGATTTTCTCTATAAATAGTCTTCTAAAAACTCTGTTTTTATTCACCAACTCTCATCAAGAAATTCTTAATTAATCTCTCTCTCTCTTTTCTAAACTAGCCTTTTCTCAAAATACAAAATTCCGCATTCGCAAGACCTAGATACACCTAACCTTATTCGAAGTTACCTTCGCCCTAGACGTGAAATGTTTTAATTTCTGAGGGTTTGGTCCCAAATCTCTCTTTCAATTATTTTATATAATTATTGTTGATTATTATTTTCCTTGAAGTTATTAACGTGTGTATTTTGTTATTAGAAAGAGGTACGAGGAATCCAAGTAAGTAATTTAATGGTTTTTATTGATGTTATTATGTAGATCATGCTTAGATTGTTATTATGCTTCCTAATGTTATGTTAGGGAGTTTTGATCTTCCTAGTATCATGTCTAGGGTAACTTTAATATCAAGTATGATTAAAAATATGATGTCTTTTATGTTCTTCCTAATATTTATAATTGTTAGTATCATATTAAGGTTGAAGCTTTGATTTTTAATGGTTAGTGACATGCTAGGGTTTGTCATTAATCTTGTTAGTATCATGCCTAGTATCTTGCTATTATTATGCTTTAACATGAACATGTTTATTTTTATGATTTTTGTTGTTATTATAATTATTGTAATAATTATTGTGATTATTATTATGTTGCTATATATTTATTTTTATTGCTTGAGCACACCTTTTATGCATGTTTAAAGGGAATTGGTACTTGTAATCACGATCATATAAGATATTAATAATCTTATTAGGGTTAATATGATTATAATTCAAGTGATCGCCAATAATAGTTTATTTGTGCATTAATATTCAACCAACATAGATCAAACAGGTTTAGGGTTAATCTTATTAATTGTATGTTAGTCAGAAAGCGTACATGAATACTATTAGAATAAAGTAGAGGCCTATTATTAGGACAGGTTCAATCTTACTATTAGAATAATGTAGAGGCCTATTATTAGGGCAGGTTTAATCCTATTGATTGCATGTTAGTCAGAAAGCGCACATGAATACGATCAGAATAAAATAGAGTCCTATTATTAGGGCAGGTTCAATCTTTTTTAGGTTGGATTTTCACCTTCATCCCCGAACTACCAGTCATTGTTCAAGACCTATTGCAAATGACGATCTCTTAGATCGTTAAGGGGTGTAACCTTCACCTCGTGAACGGTTTACAAGTTCCTAAAACTTGTTGGCGACTCTTTTGCTCTATCTTCTTTCCCTTTGGAGGCCACCATACTTTAGTGTATGATCGTAGTGGGGTTCAAGCTAGGGATAATGCTTGAAATATTCCCTACAGTTTTTGGCGACTCTATTGGGGAGGATTTCTATTTTCATTCCTGAAATTTATTTCGGCAATGATTTAGAATGAGTGGATGAGACTCGCAAAGTTCTAAGTATTTCATGTGCGTACTTTTGATTAACATTATTGTCATATGCATAAAAAAGAACTCATTGGAAAGACCATCCGTAATGAGTTAAAACATAGGATTTTTACACGTAGGAAATTTGAGAAATATCTTTCACAACTAGGGTCGAAATAACACTGCGCGAAACTCGAAAATTTTATCGAGCACAGAAAGCTACTGAGGCATGTAGGAACTAGCGCCAACGAACAAAGATTAGCGCCAATATTTTGACCTTAGCGCCTGACGACAGCCTTTGTCTTCAGGCGCTAAAGCTAAAAGCTGGCGCGAGCCTCTGTTTTCTGGCGCCAAATTCTTCCAATACCGAACCAGAAATAT
Source organism: Chenopodium quinoa (assembly GCF_001683475.1). Classification (NCBI taxonomy): domain Eukaryota; kingdom Viridiplantae; phylum Streptophyta; class Magnoliopsida; order Caryophyllales; family Amaranthaceae; genus Chenopodium; species Chenopodium quinoa. The sequence goes on from NW_018742345.1 coordinate 6,626,922, forward strand.
GCGTTCTAATTTGACTAGTTATTAGCATTGTTCGCTTGATCCTACTTCCTGATTGAGTTTTTCTCGCTTTTCTGAAACCCATATATGTTCTACATATGGACATAACCTTCTCGGAATTCATGCTCCATCTACCCGATTGACCGCCCTTAGCAACAAAGGGTACATCCGAGAATGTTAAATTCACCAAACCATGGAAGTGAATTTTTTTTAAATTTGCGGTGTCTCATCCACTCGCGCCAACCCTTCTTGGTTAGGCTTCCGCGCGGTGCATCTGGTCAATTAACCATGGACCCTCTATTGACTAACCCATATCCCAAACTTTAGAGAACTAGAGCCATGGTTAGGTTGCAAACTCATTGCATCATATCGTGTCTACTTGACTAATTGTGCATTATTTGTTGTGCATATGGTATGTGTTTTTCCTAACAGTTTCAGATCGACGCTCCAGCAATGGCGCCGAAGTTTGAACTGTAGCACCACTCTGTAGAGTGTGGCGCCTGGCGCTACACTGCAAAGAGAGGCGCTAGTCTTGTTGTTTTGACGACAGTTCAGTTTATTGCTCAAGTCATCACTTTGTGTCTAATTAACCAGTTTGCTAATTAATTCGGTTAAATTTTACTGTTAATAATACCTTGTTAATTCATTAATTGAGTCTAGGCACCAAGTCCCATGGTCTTACACAAAAGTCCAAGCATGTCACTTACACTCAACGCACACACCAATACACACTTTTGACCATGTCTAAGAAAGTCTTGTATGCGCGTTTTTTCCGTTAATTTTTTTAGGGGGGTAAGTCGGATATTAATCCTCCAATTTAAATACCATACTTGATTCCTAAAAATATATACCTTTTTTTTGCACCTATTTTTTTCTTTTTTCCTCTTTAAAACTGTAAAGTCAAGGTCGATTTGAGTCAAATAATTAAAACGGTTTAAATGACAGCGCATGGTCAAGAAAGGAAGGGCGGTTAATCAAAGACAATCTCTTTGTACAAGTACAACTTTTCGACAAACCCATCGCTCGTAAGAGGAAAGCTAGGACATCAATGGCAACGCAAGAAGAAGTCAATGAGCTCAGTAACCAACTGGTTACCGTGACTGAGGCACTAAAGATTTTAACCCTCAAGATCGATGATCCCGTGAAACAACAACAGATGGACCTCATGCAAGAGAGTGTGAGTAAGCTACCTAGCGACTACAAGTTTCAAGGGATTAGCTCACAAGGGGTCTCGGTGGACAAGGATCTTCTTCCGCAGAATTTCAATGCCAACGACATCCCAAAATTCAAAGCAACTGATAACCCTTATTTTAATTTAAGAGCCTACGAAACAATAATGAGTATTAAGGGTATCGACAAGAAGTTGTTCCCCTCTCTGTTTTCACTATCTCTCGAAACCGTTTTCCAGCAATGGTTCTTTTCTCTCGAGAAAGAAAAAAACTCCACCTAGGAGTCCATAGCAAACGCTTTCGTTGATAGATACAGATGCAACATTCAAGTCGAGATTGACCATAGGGAACTTGAAATCCTCAAGCAGAAGGAGAATGAAGGCTTCACCTCCTTCTTTAACAAATGGAGAGAAACCTCAGCTAAAATGATTGAGGTGCCGAGTGAAAAAGAGTCCGTAAGGTTATTCCTCAAAAACCTTCAAGAAAAATACTCCAAGCATCTCAAATATCAGAATAATCTTTACACCTTCAAGGCCGTCTATGACATTGGAATTAATATTGAAGACGACCTAGCTAAGTTGAAAGCTGCCAACAATAACTCCAACTGTGGCTGGAAAGGCAAGAAGAACTAAAATCTTTCTTCTTCCAAAACCACCCACTCAAACAATGTTAGCACTTTTAACCTAGGTGAATTCCTTGATATGAATAATCAAGGACAAAAGAAACCATTTAGGAGGAACATTACTCCTATTGGCATGAGTTATGACACCCCATTTGACCGATTAAATGCAAAAGTTCTTATAACTCCTATTGGACCATTTGGGGACCCACCAATCGAGAAGAGGATGGCTAACTGGAACCCTAATGCACATTGCAAGTATCACCACGGTAAGGGCCATCTTACTGAGAACTGTTGGAAGCTTAAAGAAGCTATCCAAGATTTAATCGACAATAACAAACTGCCATTGCCCCCTGCCAGTAAGAAGCCAAGTATTGATAATGCGCCTCTCGCTCACTCCTTGGCCATCTTTGATGAGGAAAACGAGGTTGATCCCTCGTCTCTCATCAAACCTGTCAAAGAAATCCATGCTATTGAAGAAGAGGAGGAGATCTTTTTCAACGCCATGGATAACCTTTCAGAATAAGCAAGTAAAGAGGACTTACAATTGCTTACACTTACTATGATGCAAGGATCAAACTTGCTACGTGAAGCCTTCAAGGTTGTAAAAGAACTTCAGCATAAATATGACGAGGTTCCACTCTCGAAAAATAAACCTAAGAGAGAGTTCACACCCATAGGAATGACCTATGATGCTACTTTTGATCATCTCAATGATCGAGGACTAATTAAACCTATTGACCCTACTGAGGATCCAACACCAAAAAAGCGATCATCAAGGTGGGATCCCAAGTCCTACTGCAAGTACCATCGAGGAAATGGTCATACTACAAATGAATGCTATAGGTTTTAAAACCTCATTCAAGATCTTATAGAAGCCAATAAGATCTCATTACCTCTAGCTAGCAAGGGAACGAGGAAACACTTTTCTTGGCAAGTCACCGATAAACACAAGAAGAGTAATAGACTCTACACTCCAATTGGGATCCCCTACGTACAAATGTTCGAAATGCTCTCCGAGAGTGGCGAGATCAAACCTCTCGAACGAGACCATTTGAATCATTGAAAAGGACATATAGGTATTACTGTCAATATCATCAATCAGGGGGTCATACCATCGAAAATTGTTTTAGATTCAAGGTTTTAATTCAGAAAATGATTGGTGATAAGAAGCTAGTCCAAGTTCTACAAGAAGTGGATGTAAATATTAATGGATTTTGGGACAGCGACGAAGAAGACGTCTATCTAAAAGACATGGTAGGACCACCACCTTCGGTCTCATATTCCATGGATGACTTTTGGAATGAAGAAGATTCATAAAGAGACGTCCTCACAAGATCCGGGAGAATGCAACCTCCTGTTTCAACACATCCCATACAAACGACACAGCAAGTTCCCATACCTATCATTGAAGATAATGACATCGTCAAACAGTTCAAGAAAACCAAAGTCGAAATGAACGTATGGAAGCTTCTGGCAACGTCTCGAGAACATAGGTTGGCAGTAATGATTTCCTTGGATAAAATAGGGATAGATTCTGACACCACTCCTGAGGGGTTGGCTAACTTCCTCACGAGTGATCTACCTAGTCATAACAATGTGATCACCTTTTCCGATAAGGATTTACCCCTAGAAGGTGACAAACACTATAAGGCATTAGAACCTCACAGTAGTTTGCAAGAGAATAAACATCCATATGACTCTTATAGACAATGGATTAGCCATAAACGTCTGACCACTTAGAACTGCGAGGATGCTAGGCATAAGGGATGAAGACTAAACCCCATCAAGGCAAGGAATAAGAGTCTACGACAACACTCGTCGTCAAGCTCTTGGTAAAATTACTATGAATGTAACGGCGGGAGCGATAGAACATGCTACTACTTTCCAAGTAGTAGATATTAAAGCTTCATTCAATCTATTGTTGGGATGCCCTTGGCTTCATGATCTAAAGGTCGTCCCCTCATCTCTCCACCAACAAGTAAAAGCTATAGTTCGAGGAATTCCTATTACCATCGATGCTTCGCCTATGAGAATCAAGTCTATAAAGAATCCAATAATTAATGTGGAGCACGATGAAGACTTGTTGGGCTTTAATGAGGAGGTCTCCTTTATCCAGGAGGATGAAAGGACCCCTCTCTGCCACGACCCCCATTTTAACATGATCGTGAATGCTATTCTGAAGAAGCAAGGACATTTTCTTGGGATGACTCTAGGAAAGAAGAAAGGAATAGCAAAACCGCTGGAATCACCTGGCCTCCCTAAATCAGATACTTTCGAACTTGGTTTCGAAACGACTCGAAAAGATCTTAAGCGAGCCCAGGAGAAGTTGAAGGCGCGTAAGGACGCTCGCATTCAAAAGAAAGCAATCCCAATGGATCAGTACCCTCTTACACTTAATGGTCAATTCATAAAAGAAGGAGAGGACTATCCATGCTACGAATTTCCTGAACCATTTGTCGTAAACGGCATAAGGCAACCGGGATTCAAAATTTTCTTAGATTGCTATTTATAGACGAAATCCCAACTCCTTTCCATAAGGAGAAAGCACCCCCATGCTTTGACTTTAACGTCATGGGATTATTATTAGGCGAGAAAAGGATGAGCCGACATACAAAGAGGATAACTCCTCGCTCATTCAAACAGTCCTACAAAATGAAAACTTCGATCCCTCGAAGCTAATCACTCCAGCGGAAGGATCAATACAAGGGTGGAGCAAGACCGTCAAGGTGACTACTCCAAGTGGAAGGAAGATCTCCATCACGGGGCAAGGACCGATGTTCGAAGATTCGTCTAAGTCAGAGTCAGAGTATCTCCCTATAGAGTCATCTAGGTCTTTAGTTGTAGCACCTTCCCCTTATATCTCTTCTCCTAGAAAAGTTAGTGATCAAATCCCTGAGGACATATCACTCTTTGATGTAATGATCTCAAAATATAATATATGACTTCTTCCCCTTACTCCTTGTGTTCTTTTTTAACCCAAGATGACGAGCATTGCTTAAATAACAATGAAAAAGACAAAGAACTTATTAAAGCAATGGAAACACTTGAAAAGAAAACACCGATAATTGAAGAAACTGAGACAGTTGATATCTCAAATGATTCAACCAATATATGAGAAGTTAAAATAGAACTAACACTAAATGAACAAGAAAGAACCGATTTAATTATTTTGCTTAAAGAATTCATCTATGTATTTTCTTGGTCATACGAAGATATGCCAAGCATTAATAGAGAAATAGCTCAACACACTATACCATCACTAATTCCGGGAATGAAACCTGTAAAACAAAAGTTACTTTGAATGAAACCCGATGACGGTCTTAAAATAAAAGAAAAGTTTAAAAACAAATAACTGCAGGTTTCATCAAGGTATCCAAATACCCCGAATGGGTCGCCAACGTCGTCCCAGTTCCGAGAAAAGATGGAAGGGTAAGAAAGTGTGTCGAATATCGAGATCTAAATAAGGCAAGTCCAAAGGACGACTTCCCTTTACCAGACATCGATATTCTGATGGATAACACAGCAAATCACACACTTCTCTCGTTCATGGATGGATACGCCACTACAAGAAAATAACCTTTTCGTAGCGATTATTTTAATCTTTAGTATCGATTGTAATTGCAACAAAAAACTTTCCCAACAAATGTTCATTCGATACAATATCCCCCGATGCCTTAGTATCACGGTCCGGGAGTTTGGACCCCGAAACGTTCGGCGCGCTCTAGCCTTTTGGCGGCAAGAACGCTAGCCTTGAGCGGAAGAGGGGCTTGTGAGCACAAAGCAACACAAGCGAGCAATAGAATCTCAGAAGCACTCACGTCTATCTGGGCGACGGAGTGCGGGTGGTCGGGGCTTGTGACGGCCGGTACTTCAAAGCGGGCACAAGCGGGTCCGAACCAGGAGTCCATAGCGCATCAAGTTAGGTTAGAGGGGAGCTAATATGCAAGTAAGACACAATATCTATAAAGGTCTAACAACAAACAAGCATAAAAGCAAGGCAACACTTGGTAGAAGGCTTTAAGATTTCATTAATAATTCGCCCTCTAAAGAGCTTTAAATGACATACAAGGAGAATCCCTAGTGAACACTGATCTGACAGTAACACAATAATGGGACCTCAAGCTAAGAAAACATAACCTAAACTCTAGGAAAGCACTTAAATGGAATCTAATACATCAAAAGGAGTTGGATTTTAACATCCTCCCCCACTTAAGCTGTCGACGACCTCGTCGACTTACAAAAGTTACAATCAAAATTAGAAAACCCTAAACTATCTCAAGTTTCGGATGCGCCGTTGGTGCGGCTATCTTCTGGAATCTTATCTGACTCTTAAGCTGGATCTTCTTTGTTGACAAGGAGCTTGTCTCTGGAGTCGCTCGGCTCGAACAACTTGTTGAGAGCTTCATCTATAAATTTCCTTCTGGGAGTGGAATCTGTTTATTTAAGGGGGACAGCTGCTTCCACCATCATCTGTTGGGGAGCTGCTTCCTTGAGACTGTGGTGGAGAGCTTCAAGTTGTGGCTGGTGCCTTTTGGGTGACCATTTTCTTAGTAATACCTTGCACGCGCCCTGCGTTGGTTGCTCAACCACTGTTTTTCCTCCCTCTTGGGAGGTTCTTCTTTGGTGTCTCTTTGGTGTCTCTAGGCTCGGTGCTCTTTGCTTCGAACCTTGTGACTAATTTTGGTTTTGGCGGGTGTGTATCTGGGATGTTGTCAACTCCATGGGCTTCATCTCCCGCTTCTCTAAGTTTCTGGTGCGAGCTTGTTTCTTCGATGTTGCCTTCTTCTCAGGCTCCATCACTCGCATTGCCAAAAGATATCGGACTTCTGGTTCTTCTTGAGGTGCTATCATTCTCATAGCACTCAGGCGTCGTATGGAACCCATCCTATATGTGGGCTACTCATCGCTGCCTGTCTCTTTTGTGGCCTCCTGACGGACATGGATGACAATCTCTTTTGGATCTTGTCAAGTTCTTCTTTATGCTCGCAATCCCACCATTTGTGTGGACCTCGACAAAGTATGCAGTTTATTGCCCTTGTGTTTGCCGAGGATGCGCCGGCCCTCGAGTTTCCTGAGTTGTGGGAGGAGGTAGATGTTTGTCTCTGGGCATCACCTCCTCCACTTCTTCTATGATATGTATTAATGGTGTTGGACGATACTCGTGAGCCGTTCTCTGTACCCTTTGGAGAGCTTGGAGACGGACTGTTAGAGCGTGTTGACGTCCCACTTGAATCCTTCTCGGATTGACGACCCTTCCCAACTGAGTAGTCCATCAATCTCTCAGCAGCACACATAGCAGCAGCGAGGGTATCAATATTCTGCCTCAAAATCTCTCGCTGTGCCCATTCCTTTAGCCCGTTAAAAAAGTTGAACACACGATCTTTCTCATTCATGTTTGTGATGTCCAACATTATCGCCGAGTATTCCTTAACATAGTTGCGAAGAGAACCCTTTTGGCGGCACTCTTGCAACTTCATCTGTGCAACAAACGCTGTGTTGACGGGGTAAAATTTTTCTTTGAGTTCCTCTTTGAACTCCGCCCATGTATCAATCTTGATCCTTCCTGCTTCGATGTCTGCGTGCTTGGTGCGCCACCACAGCTTAGCATCTTCGGACAAGTACATGATGGCAGTATCCACCTTCTGATCGTCACTTAGTTGACATATTCGGAAGTACTGCTCCATGTCGAAGAGGAAGTTATCAACTTGTTTCGCATCTCTAGCACCACTATAGTCGCGAGGTTTGGGCGGCTTTATCTTTGCCGCACCAACAACCAGCGCGTCTCTGCCCACAACGCGCATTAAGGTAGCACTTTCTCAAGTGCTTTGTCGGCTATTCCTTGAACAAATTGCAATTGTTCGCGGAGGGCATCTCTGTCAGCCATCAATTTCACAATTCGCTCGGCTTGCTCGTGTACAATGACTTGGAGCTCGGCCCATTTGTCCGCCTTCTCCTCGAGCCAAGCGAGCCTTTCTTCTACGAATTCAATCTTCGTGTAGCCCTCCTTGGTGCCTACACGGGTTTCATGCGACGAGGTTTGAGCCTCGGCTCTGATACCAACTATCACGGTTCAGGAGTTTGGACCCCGAAACGTGCGGCGCGCTCTAGCCTTTTGGCGGCAAGAACGCTAGCCTTGAGCGGAAGAGGGGCTTGTGAGCACAAAGCAACACAAGCGAGCAATAGAATCTCAGGAGCACTCACGTCTATCTGGGCGACGGAGTGCGGGTGGTCGGGGCTTGTGACGGCCGGTACTTCAAAGCGGGCACAAGCGGGTCCGAACCAGGAGTCCTTAGCGCATCAAGTTGGGTTGGAGGGGAGCTAATATGCAAGTAAGACACAATATCTATAAAGGTCTAACAACAAACAAGCATAAAAGTAAGGCAACACTTGGTAGAAGGCTTTAAGATTTCATTAATCATTCGCCCTCTAAAGAGCTTTAAATGACATACAAGGAGAATCCCTAGTGAACACTGATCTGACAGTAACACAATAATGGGACCTCAAGCTAAGAAAACATAACCTAAACTCTAGGAAAGCACTTAAATGGAATCTAATACATCAAAAGGAGTTGGATTCTAACACTTAGCCTTTAGTAGTGGTTTTCAATATCGCTGGGGTTGGCCTCAATAATCGATACGAAAAACTACATCCAATCGTGGTGATTATTGTAGCGTTTACAATCTCTATAAATGTTCAACTCATTTTCTTCAAAAATAAAAAAATGTGTATGATCTTTACAAGATTCGAACATGCAACCTCAAACTCTTATATTAAATGTTTCACCAATAAGCTATGACATATTTTATGTATCCTTTATTAAACACTATTTATATATCTAGTGTTGAAAAGGTTTTTTGTATCGATTTTTAGGAATTAGTGCCGATTGTAAATGATACGATTTCTCAAAATTATATAAATGTATAAAAATAGTGTGGATAAGTTTTCCGTATCGATTTTATATGGGAAAACCATGACGATTGTAAAAATGATACGACATCCTTTATTATTTCACAAACATACTTGCATATTGTAGCGAATGTACAGTTGCTATGAAATAATCGCTACGAAAAGAGATTTGTCTTGTAGTGTGCAGGCTATAATCAGATTCTCATGGCAGAAGAAGACATCGAGAAAACAACCTTCATAACACCATGGGGTACTTACTGCTACATGGTAATGTCATTCGGGTTGAAAAACGTGGGTACTACTTACCAACGTGCAGCTACTGCCTTACTCCATGACATGATGCATAAAGAAGTCGAAGTATATGTGGACAACATGATTGTAAAATCAAAAGACCGCCCAGGCCATCAAGTAGCCTTAAGAAAATTTTTCAAAAGGTTAAGTAGAAAATACAATATGAGGTTGAACCCATCTAAGTGTGCTTTTGGAGTCACCTCAGGCAAGCTTTTGGGTTATGTCATAAGCTCTAGAGGAATAGAGATAGACCCAACCAAGATCAAAGAAATCATGTCAATGCCACCGCCCAAAACCGAGAAGTAGATTCGAGGATTTATTGGCCAGTTGCAATACATAAGTAGGTTAATATCAAAATTGACGACAATATGTGAACCAATCTTTCAAAAGATTAAGAGGAATGTACCAGTAATATGGGATGACGAGTGTCAAAAAGCCTTTGAAAATATCAAAGCCTATCTTGCAAATTCTCCCTTATTAGCACCAGCACTTCCGGGAATACCTCTTAGGCTATATTTAACAGATACCAAAGAGACAATGGGAGCTATGCTAGCACAAGAAGTAGAAGGCAAAGAAAAAGCGAGCTACTATCTAAGCAAAAAAATGCTCGAATATGAAGCACGTTATACTCCACTTAATAAATTGTGCCTCGCCTTGGTGTGGGCCACAACCAAGTTAAGACATTATATGCTAGTGCATACAGTCTTCGTAGTCTCCCGATTAGATCCACTCAAGTATCTATTCGAGAAATCTACACTCAATGGGCGCATATCGAGATGGATAGTCAATTTAGCCCAGTTTGATGTAAGGTTCATGCCGCAAAAAGCTATCAAAGGATCTGTGGTGTCAGACTTTCAAGCGGACTTTCCAATAGAAGACTCGACGCCAATACATGACAATGAGTTTCCAGATGAAGACTTAATGGTCACTGAAGATGATACTTGACCTTGTATTTCTACGGAGCCTCAAACCAAAAGGGATGTGGCGTTGGAGTATTACTAGTATCACCTAAAGAAGAGCATGTTCCAATCTCCATAAAGCTTAATTTTGACGTTACCAACAACGCTGCTGAATACGAAGCATGCGTGGTAGGCCTTGAAACAGCTTTGGCATTGGGAGTAAAAAAGTTACGGATGTTCGGAGACTCTTCATTAATCATCAATCAAATCTCCAAAAGGTGGAAAGTAAGGAGAGAAAGTCTAGCCCCTTACCAAACCTTTCTGGAAACTCTTACTAATCATTTAGAGAAGGTAGAATACACATATCTACCTAGAGAAGGAAATCAATTTGCTGATTCCTTGGCAAGACTAGCCTCAATTGTTTGGATTCCTACGGAAATCGAGCAAATGACTCTAACTAAAGAAAAAAGGCACAAACAAGCATATATTCAAGCTATATAAGATGATGAAGTAACCCAAGACGAAGAAGAAGAAGAAGAACAAGAACCGTGATATATAAATATACTCAATTATGTCACCAAAGGAGAATACCCTCCCCATGCTGACAAAAGAGCAAAAAGAGCATTAAGACTCTTGGTTTTCCAATACGTACTCATAGACAACAAGCTACATAAAAGGGTACCTAAGGGTCGAGCTCTCTTATGTGTAGGAAAAAAGGATGCCCAAAGAGCAATGAGGATAGTCCACGAAGGAATCTGTGGAACTCACGTAAATGGCAAAATGTTAGTCCAAAAGATAATGCGAGAAGGATACTATTGGACTATATTGAATGGGGATTGCCATCAATACGTAAAAAAATGCCCTAAGTGCAAAATCTATGCTAATTTACAACATGTTCCTCCATCCTTGCACTACACCTACACGTCGCCATGGCCGTTCTCTACATGGGGAATTGACATCATCGGAAAAATCACTCCCCCGGGAACAGGAGGTCACGAATATATCCTAGTGGCAATTGATTACATCACAAAGTGGGTCGAAGCGCAATCATACGCTAAACTCACTTCACAACATGTAGCACTCTTTATCGAAAGAAATATTATTTGTCGATACGGAGTCCCACATGAAATGATAAGTGACAATGGAACTCACTTTCAAGCCGAATGTGAAGAATTGCTTCAAAAATATGGCATTCAACATCATCATTCTTCCCCATATAAACCCAAGGAAAATGGAGCAGTCGAAGCGGCTAATAAAAATCTAAAAACTATCATCGATAAAATGACGGAAAATTACAAGGATTAGCCTGACAAACTTCTCTTCGCATTTTGGGGTTATCGCACGTCAATTCGCACATCAACAGGAAATACATAATTTTCCTTGGTTTATAGAATGGATGCCGTACAACCTGTTGAACTAGAGATTCCATCTGTACGCATCGTATGAGAAAGCAAAGTCGATGAAGTTGAATGGACTAGGGCAAGATATGAAGAGCTAATTCTACTTGATGAAAAACGACTAGAAGCTCTACATCACACTCAATGTTACCAAACTCGTATGGCTAGGCATTTTCATAAGAAGGTCAAGACACAAAACATCAAAGTAGAAGACTTGGTGTTAAAAGCATTAAGGAAAAATGTTTTAGATCCAAGGGGAAAATTCAGACCTAATCGGTCTGGACCCTACATTGTCAAAACAATCTTGTTAGGAGGTGCAGCAAAATTAACTGACATGGATGGCAGTGAGTTCTTGAACATGACAAATCTTGACCAACTTAAGAAAATACTACCTATAATTACTTGAGTAGGACACTCAAGAGAGCTACATTTGGCCTGATCCTTAAGAAAGAATAAGTAGGAAACCCTTTACGGGTGCGACCACTTTATTTTTTTTCAAATCTCACATCCCAGACTTAATAAAAAATTCAACAAAAGATCGACGAAACATCAACATCACAGAAAAAATTCTGGCGCCAGCCGATGAACATCAACGCCAGACGACAGCTTCCGTCGCCTGACGCCAGACTGCCGCAACTGGCGCCAGTCGTAGAATCAAGGCGCCAATTTACTGAAAAATGTCTGGTAATATTTCGGTGTTTTTCGGAAAATTTTTGACTTCTGTACTCGAAAAAATTACTGGAAAATTAATTCTACGGTTTTCATTGCTTTAATAAAATAAATAAAGTAAATAATTTAATTAAAAAGCTGGAATTTCATTAATAAAATAAATTACATTATTGATTGAATTTAAATAAAGCTTAAATAAAAAAACTTTAAATTTAAAAACTAAGTCTAATAATTGGAAATTAAGCAATGCTCTTAATCTTTTTTCTCTTTCTTAGCCCTTTTCAAATTCTTGTCTGCATCTTCTTCCTTATCCATAACCTTAGCTAGTAGGCATCCTTTAGAGGACCTACATTCAATCTTAGAATGAATAGGTTCCCCCTTAGCTAGGACCCCATGCTTCTTTTCTACCCAAGCTTTCTTTTCTGTGGTATCAGCTTTCCTTTTTCCTTTATCTTTTGCAATACTCTTCTTCCTAGGCATTATAGGTGTTTTGAACACAATTCTTTCACCCAAGCGTTCCTTAACAGGAATCACTCACCTAGACGACTCTTCACATCAGTTTGACTCTGATTTTTCTTCACGTCCTTTGAGGGTTTCTTCAGAAGCCACTTTTTCACATCATTAGGCAAAGAAGGAAGAAACTTTTGGGTAATTACTTACCATAAAGGTCTAACGCTCCAATAAGCATCAAATTTGTCTACTTCCTGGGACACAGGGAACTCGTAGGGACGACAAAGATCACCGGAAGGAATAGTCTGAAGTAGGTCGTACTGTCTTTTTACCCTGCAGGGATAATAAAAAGTCATGCAAGACAAACTTGGAAGACGACTGAAAAGCTACTTGTTGACACCAATCATTTTTTTTATCTTCCACCAAGGGATTACCCACTTGATGGCAAAATTACAACACTCGAAGACCTTCTTCCATTCATGGCGCCCCATCTTAATTAGAGAAGTGTTTTTGCCTTCTCACGAAGCAATTTGGAGTATACTTCTCAATATTCTCCGGAGGGCTAATTAATTCCAGTCTTTCCATTAGCCACATCTGTAAAAATTGCAATGCAAATAAATTATTATTACTATACAAAAATATATTTTTGATTTCTGTAATTAAAAATATAATTTTTCTACCTGTAAGAAAATTGGAGAGCCCCGAAAAGGTGCTTTTGGATTTTTCTGTAATTCATCAAGACTAAGCCCTTGGATTTCTCCAAGATTCAATTTGTTCTAAAACAGTGGATATAATTGATTGACCCTCATTATTTTTAACACTAGTAAGAAAAAATTGATTAAGCATGCAAAAGAGGAAAGCCCTTCTTCTATAAACATGGAAAGATTCAGAATAAGGTCTATAAAAATAATGGCGAGAAAATTCTTTCAAATAACTATGCTACCATCCCCTATTTTTGATAGATCTATGTCTTTTAAATTGAAGAACCGTTCAAAATCCTTATAATAATATTCGTTTATTCTAGATATTACTACAAGATCTAGCGTAGGGAAGCCTAAAATAGCACCGAATTCTTCCGGTAAAGGGCTAATTTCATCATACCCTATTCTAAAGCAATGAGTATCTACAACCCAATATTCTAGAGCGGTATGAATAAAATATGAATCAAGATCTACCTATTTGACACCATAAATACCCCCCAAGTGAAACACATCTAATTCTTTTCTCTCCTTGGCATTAAGAGACCGACACCATTCATGAGTGTAGTTGGTAAAACTTTTGGAGACTAGAGACATGTTGTTATTTTTTTTCTAACGCTAAGGAATTTTTTTTTTTTTGCTGAAATTAAGAGGAGAATCGGCTGGGCAAGGGGCTATTTATACGCAAAATCGGAGCAGTTTTAATCCAGAAAGGATTCGGAGTTAGCGCTCATTAGCGCCAAACGCCAAATATTGGCGCCTGACGCCAGAGCCTGGCCCCAAACACTAAGTGTAGCACATGGCGCTACACCAAAACGCGTGGCGCCAGCTGGCGCTAATATGTCTCATCGTACGAGCTTTCCAAGAAACCACATTTTTGACCTGATTCGAGTCTGCTAATCACTTTACGGTTTCTTTATTCTTCTTTTGTATCTTTTTCTTAAAATTCATTTATTCCTTCCTCTTAATTAATATAACTATTATATTAATTATATTATTTTTCGGATTTTATTTAGACTAACTTCCAAGTTTTTATAAATCCAATATTTTTTATTTGAATTTCATTTTTTTCATTTTTTCTTTTTTGAGGGAGAAAGTCTGATACCCTCCATCAATAATAAAAATGACGGAATTTTTTTCGCAAAATTATTTTTTTCACAATTCTTTGCACACACAAACATGCACATAATAATAATAAAAAATGAAAAATAAAACACGATAAATAAATAATAAAATCATAATAGTCTGTATATACAAAACATGTCTAAATAATGAGTCTAATTAAAAGGCAAAGTTCTATACAAAGTCAAAATAAAATAATAAAAAGCACAGGAACAACCTACGGCGCCGGGGGACATACACCCGTCATCTTATAAAACTGCGCCGTACGAGGAGTAACCTCTCCACCAGCTCCAGCTCCAGTCTTCTCGGGAGGAGGAAAACTCAGCACGGGACCCGTCCACCCATGATCAACCTAAGGCTGAGGCTGCGGAGGCTGCTGCGATGACGAGCCGACCTCGTACATCCCACCACCTCTAAGTTCACAGGTAGCCTCTCCCTAGCCTACCGAGGCAGCATGTCCACCCTCATATGAAGAGCCTGAGCCCTCTACCACCTCGGTACGGGCAGCCTCAGAACGACCGCCCCGACAACCCGAACCAGTGCGTCGACGTCTCGAGCTAGACCTCGCCAGATCCCTCCGCACGTCAGGTCTCGTGCGGGTACGAGAAGGAATGGGCTGACCCTGCAAGAGAAAATAAAATCAGAAACATGCAAAATAGAAGCGGTAATGCAAAACATAAGAAGGGAGGCTACCTCCTGAACGGCGTCGTCTCGATGGCAGGTAGCCACGTTCCTCATCCAGACAAGCTGGCTCAGGAAGGCATTTATGCATCGTGCCATCGCCGAGACCACCTCGCGTGAGAACTGTCAAAGAAATAAGTCAGTAAACATGCGTAACATATATGGACAAAAGTTTCAAATAAACAAACTTACCCGAGTTTGGTAACGAGGAATCGACCGCTCCACAAAGCGTTCGCCCTCGGGAGCCCGAGGAATCATCTCCTCAATTGTCCTGTATGTCCCCTGATACCGGATGGAAATAGAGGGTGGCACGAACTCAGCAGGATCATCCTGACAAAGCAAAACAAAATCAATGAAGCATTACTTGGGGGCCACTTAAGGAAAGGTAAAAGATGAAAATCGCCACATCCTCAACAGATACAGGATCTGGAGCTAACAACGGCAGTAGCTCCTCCCCATAGCATCGCCCAGGGATCGTGTAAGATCGCTAAGTGGGTACCGGCTCCCTCTAACATGCTCACCAACCTCGTGGCATTAAACATATGACGCGGTGAAGGAGCAGGAACGACAAAGGTATCTGAGGAATGCTGAAGAGCGACACTCTTCCCATGATATACGACTGCTCCGTAGGTTCCTAAGAAATAGCGACGCTCAGCAGAATATTGCGCGGCTAGCCCAGGGACTGCCAAGTCGACCCACCGTCGGTACAACACCTCAGGCTCTTGCAAAGAGCGTCTGTTAGACAACATTCTATATAAGGCATCACAAAATGTTCAAATAATAATGAATCATACCAAGATGATCCAATCTCGGACATAGGCAGTGGAAATCCCAACATGGCGGCTGCCCCAGGAAGCACTAACTAGAAGCCTGCGCGGCGACGGTCTTGCCGGCGCAGCTGAGGGGAAGTACTTGTAGAACCAGATCTACAAGAAGCAAAAGTTATCAGCGAGTACTAACTAAAATGTAGAGCTAAACTTTATAGGGAATAAAGTATACCTCTACGACCCTCTAAAAGCCGGATAGAGCAACGTTCCCCGCGAAGGACCGATGTCGACACGAGTCTCGTAATGCTCGGATGAAATCAGCATAGGCCAAGCTGGCCCAGTCGTAAGTCCCGATCCGGTGTAGATCACGGGCAACAGGAAGGTAGTAAAGCAGCGTCCTACTACCCTTATCAAGGGAGAACGTCCCTGACAGCAAGAAAAGTGCAAAGATGCGCACACGCTGCTCTCGGGTAGTCGCACCATCATCAAAAGCCGCTGCTAGAGTCGAGAAGCGAATCCCCCTAGCACTGAACTAAGTCATCTCTACCTTATCTCGAGCCTGAACAATAATCGGACCCAACAGCTCCTCGACCTCGGGAGAAAAGACAGTAATGTCGCTGTCGAACGGCAGCACCACAAAGCTAAACTCCAGTCTCGTAATGAGACTGAAGTCGGTAGGAGTGACTATCATCTCACCCCTGAGGAAGTGAAAAGTGTTGGTGGTGTCCCAAAAGAACTCCACCAGAGCACGGACTATATGGTGACCCTCGCTAGAGGCAATCATAGCCTCTGAAGTCTCAAACAGTACCGTCAGCCTACAAGACTCCCATAGAAGTCTCGTCTGATCGTCTTTGGCAATGTACATCTTGTACAGGTCGCCCAAACTGTCACAACCGGAACCATGACAGCGTGTCCTCCCAACTGTGACGCCCCGTCTCACTCTCTCAGAGATATGGTGGACGGGAGTGAAGTACAAGGTTCGCTCATCCCACTTAGGGAGTCGGCCGAGCGAAGTTGACGGTTCAGCGTCGTCCTCTACGGGCTCATGCTCCTGTCGAACGTCTCGGGACCGTGAATCAGAGCCTTGCTGTCTAGGCATGCTACATTGTGCAGAATTATCATAAATTAAGGTTCTATAGTATCTAAGGTTCGCCTAGCCGCATGATAGTATGTTCGCAAAAAACAGAGTACATAGTACTAAAATAGAGCGTAAATTAAAATTGAGCATACACGGCATTTTCAAGCAATCAAACAATTTCTTGCAATACTATGGTAATTATTGTGACAAATTGGACGAGAATTGCTAGCAAAAACATCAAGAACAAGCCACATTGTCTTCCCGACCTTAAAAGGTTCAACAATGGTGATTTGTTCATTTCTTCACCAAATTGAGTCAAACAAGTCTCAAATTACTCCCACGGCAATATATAAACATAATCAAGCAATTTCATGGCATAAAATTTGATAAACAAAGAGAATTAAGAAATTCTAATTTTGATTTTTCATGAAATTCATGGATAAATGCATGTAAATCGGGAAACTTACATAAATCGGGAAAATGGATGGAATAAGTTTTGATTTATAAAAAAATTGAGCGAATTTGGTTGAGAAACGAGCAAGAACGAGTGAATTGAAGTTCTGAGAATTCTTGAGCAAGAAACACGAACAACAACAGCAGAAATGAAGAAGAGAAAGGTATTAAAGGAAAACCCGACTCTAGAGCCAAGCGTTAAACCTTGACGTCAGTCGATAAGCCTTAGCGCCTGGCGCTAGTACCAGCATCTGGCACTACAGACAAATAAGCAGCGTCAATGTTGTTTTAGTGACGCCAGAACGTTCAGCCACTCAGTATGGTTGTTCCAACCTTGTGCAATATATTTTAGGCTCCTTGGTACGCCACTTAGCCCCTCTAAGAAATTTGACACAATTTTTAGTAATTGGCTTGATTACATAAAGCGATCGACCTGATGAAAGATCGTCTCACTTAGCTTAAAGCGCCTAAGCATTGGCTCATCGCAAAAGGCACCGAACACAAGTTCATTCAGAAAGGCACCGACATACTGGTTCATTCAGCGAAAGGCACCAACATACAGGTTAAAAAGCAATAGAAGCGCCAACGTACAGGCATATCGGAAACAAAGTTCAAGCGAGCTTTTAAAGATCGACAAGCAGAGGTCTTCGGTAATTTTCTTTGGAAATATTATCGCAACAATGAAGATAGCTTCAAGCGAGGATATCTTCGGCAGCATTCCCTAGCTTGCGGAGAGTTGTCACAAACAACTGAAGGTGATTTCAAGCGAAGTTGTCTTCGATCATGTTACCTAAGATGTGGAAGATGGTCATAAAGCGGAAGAGGATCGTTTCAAGTGAAACAATCTTCGATAGTGTTCCCTGGCTTGTGGAAGATTATCATGGAGGAATTTGAGGCAATTACAAGCGTAGCAGTCTTCAAGCGGGATGGCATTCTCTAGCTTGCAGGAAGTCGTCAAAAATACAAGAATACAAAGATACAAGAATGCAGCAACAAATAGGATACTTTAGAGACGTGTGCGCGACGGTGCAAGATACGCGCTTCTTAACTATTTTATCTGTTGAACTAACGCTAGTTTGCAGGTAACGACGTTACTAGAGTGATTTAGGATCGCAGAATGTTATGAATCATTCTCCGTCCCTATCGATACTTTGACTGATTTTCGAGAAACGCGCCCTAAAACCAAACCCGGTGATGACTACCTTTTACGTCGAATCATAATCGAATGAAGTGAAAGTGTGGAAAGTTAAGTGTTGCGGATAGTTTTAATTTCTTTTCTTTTCTCTCTGTTTTTGAAAACCTATTTTAAGAAAACAGCCAATACATTTTTGTTGGTCCATGACATGGGCCCAATAGTAGTGTAGTTGGATAGGGCTTGAAAATAGCTTTCCAGCGATATATTATAAGCCCAATTCCGATGAAAATTGAGGAAGTTATGGCCAAATTACTAAACTGGGCCTGGTTTGAGCCTTATATGCGGCCAATGATCTAGAGGAGGGCCTAATATGGATTTATCATTCCTAATGCAATTAGGAATGGGTTTAGTCTTCTAGATTCTTCTAGAAGGTTCTTTTCATTCCCAATCAATTAGCAATGATAAATTGACTTTTGTTGACTTTTTAGAGTTTTAATTAGAATAAAAGAATGTTTTTGAGGAAAATATGATTTTATCCTCAAGTACCGTCAATTTTTATCTAATTTTAAGAAAATGCGTCAATAAAAAGTTAGCGCAAACGCCAGCATTAGAGCCTGGCGCCAGCGTTAGCACCTGGCGCTAATGTCAGCGTCTGGCGCCAACCTCGTTTTTGCGCGTCAGAACGCTGTTTCAATTTTCTATCTTTTTGGCTGATTTTCTCTATAAATAGTCTTATAAAAACTCTGTTTTGATTCACCAACTCTCATCAAGAAATTCTTGATTACTCTTTCTCTTTTTTCTAAACTAGCCTTTTCTCAAAATACAAAATTCTGCATTCGCAAGCCCTAGATACACCTAGCCTTATTCGAAGTTGCCTTCGCCCTAGACGTGAAATGTTTTAATTTCTGAGGGTTTGGTCCCAAATCTCTCTTTCAATTATTTAATTTATTATTGTTGATTATTATTTTCCTTGAAATTACTAACGTGTGTATTTTGTTATTAGAAAGAGGTACGAGGCATCCAAGGAAGTACTTTAATGGTTTTTATTGATGTTATTATGTAGATCATGCTTAGATTGTTATTATGCTTCCTAATGTTATGTTAGGGCGTTTTGTTTTTCCTAGTATCATGTCTAGGGTAACTTTAATATCAAGTATGATTAAAAGTATGATGCCTTTTATGTTCTTCCTAATATTTATGATTGTTAGTATCATATTAAGGTTGAAGCTTTAATTTTTAATGCTTAGTGACATGCTAGGGTTTGTCATTAATGTTGTTAGTATCATGTCTAGTATCTTGATATTATTATGCTTTAACATGAACATGTTTATTTTTATGATAATTATTGTTATTATAATTGTTGTAATAATTATTGTGATTATTATTATGTTGCTATATATTTATTGTTATTGCTTGAGCACACCTTTTATGCATGTTTAAAGGGAATTGGTACTTGTAATCACGCTCATATAAGATAATTAATAATCTTGTTAGGGTTAATATGATCGCAGTGGGGTTCAAGCTAAGGATAATGCTTGAAATATTCCTTACAGGTATCAAGACCAGTCGTGATAAGGAAACAACTATTATTTGAACATTGAATATTATAATCGAAAATTTTCCCTAATCGAGGTCATTTAAACGATGGACGATTAATGACCAATTGAGATTAGTGTGTAGTTTGATTTATATCACTGTTTCTTGTTCTACAAGGACATGATTGTCATAAATCATTTGCACAGGTATTGGTTTAGAACCATACTGGATTGTGAGTTCTCTTGTTTGAGTACTAGTCTATTTTGATGTGGTCAAACGTCTGCCGTAATAGGGGATTATAACGACAACACTCTGGCGGCTAAGTCCTCTCAGTAAGAGGAGCTACATTACAAGACTGGGAATGTCCCCCTACTAAAATAGGGAAGATGTCTTTGTTGTATACAAGGCCTCTCTTAGAGCGAGACTATAAAAATGCATGGCCGTGCTCGAATGGATATTAGAAATCATCTGTTTATTGAAAGTCGGACTTAGAATCGAGAAACACTTTCGGACGTCATAAGAATGACAAAATAATCTTACTTATAGTTCATGAAGAGACATAAAGAGACACAGGAAAAAGGTTGTACACAAAATGCGGACTTGTTTGGAAGGACAAGTGGGAGGTTGAAAGGAATGGTGTCCTTCAAATAAGTGTATTATTCAGATAGCGGGTTATGAATTATTAGAAAGCTAATGTATTCAGTAAGGTTAAGTGATCGGAATGCCTGGGTGGAGGCCGCTTCCGATCAGTAATATTAATGTATAATTAATATTACAGCTTGATCTTGGCTGAGACCTTCGGTTCACACCCTAGTAAATATACGAATCGACTCGACGAATTAATTCGCAAGAAATTAATTCATCGCCCGAGTATTAAATATTTAGACGTCGGAAATTCGAGCTTAGAGCGTCAAAACCGAGCGTTAGAAGTCGAGTCAAAATAATAAAAGACGAGACATGAAAATAATAAATCAACAAGACCAAAATACCCCTAGTATCGAAATGCCCCGAGCAAACCGAGTGCTAGGGGCATTTGGTATAGCATGGTGGCTAGCATACGCACTAAGAAGAGCCTAGGCTTGCTGGTGCGTGCTAGCGCACCAATGCTAGCATCGCATGCTAGCAGCACTGGCCAACGCGCGGAAGGAGCATCAGCTCTCAGAAGGAGCACAAGCCATGCTGGGCTTGCTGGGGCCTGCTGGCAGCCGCACATGGCAGCCCACCTTGGGTGCCTTGGTGCCCAAGTGTGGTGCCATGTGGTGCATTGTAAGAGGAGGCTTGAAGGAAGAGTTGGGTGGTTTTTGGAGTGGGAGTGGGGAGCAGTTTTGTTCCCCCCTTTCCTCCAAATGGTCCTCACCTAACCTCTCTCATGAGCTTGCCACTTGTTGATTTATTACTAGTTTGATTATTAATTTTATTTTAGCTTTAAAATAAAATGGAAAAAATCAAATTCTACCACATTGATGGGAGAGCCTTTTCACTCTCTTTTTTTCCTTATAAATACCCAAGTTTTGGTATTGGGAAAATCACTTGAGTGAGAGTTGAAAAAGGCATCACCATTGTGCAAACCTTTGAACTCATTTAATCACTCAAGTTTTTGTTGGACCTTGCTAACTCCAAGGTAGCGGACCTAAAAGTCGGTGTTCGCCCTTTATGGGTGGATACAGTTCGAGGCTCGGTATTTTCGGAGATAAAGCTTTCAAGTAAGAGCCCATTAGGTCGGGCGAAGCACGCGTCAAAGGTAAATTACGATTCTATCCTTTTATGTTTATTTGTTATGCTTTATGGTTTTATTAATTACGAGTGGTTCTTTGGGTCGGGGTCGTTTCCGCGGTAGGCTGGACTTACCAAACCCCAACAAAGCTTCCAAGCGTGGATTGTCGTGCTCCTGATTTGTTTGACAAATTTATTCAAGTTCAGATTGTGATACACCATTTCCCTATGGCAAAATTTCCCAAAGGATTGTTGTTGGTCTCTACTAATCATAAATTTTGGCAAAGGTTCCTCAAACGTGGATTGTCATTCATTTCACTAAGTGGCAAGTTTTCTCGCAGTGGATTGTCGGTCGACTCTTTTTTTACAAATGTTCCAAGACGCGGATTGTCAATAGTGGCAATATTTTCCTAAAAGGATTGTCCCATAACGTTAGCAAATTGTTGCTTTCAAGAGTTACATTCCAAGGTGCGGATTGTCAATCGTAGCAAAGTTCTTATGACAGATTGTTACGAAGCATCGGAAACTTTTCCCAAAATTGGATTTTGGCTATTGAGATACGGATTGTCGCTTCATCGTAGCAACATTTCCAAAGAAGGATTGTTACGTGAAATTGACAACTTTCCCTAAATCAGATTGTCATACATCATACAAGAGTTGTGTTGGCAATTGTTCCTGAAGAAAGAGGATTTTCATCACCCAAAGCATCTATAGAAAAATTCAAGTAGCATTAAGGATCGACATGCATTGATCTTCAGTAATTTTCTTTAGAATATTATCACAACAAATGAGGATGGCTTCAGGCAAAGCAATCTTCGAGCATGTTCCCTGGTTTGCGGAAGATAGTCATAAGGCGATAGAAGATCGTTTCAAGCGAAGCAATCTTTGATATTGTTCTCTGGCTTGCAGAACACTATCACAGCAGAAATTGGAGGCAATTACAGGCGTAGCAGTCCTCAGGCGGTATCCCCTAGCTTGAGGAAGATCTTCAAAGCTCTTTATTCAAAGACGTGTGGAAATATCAAAAAGCTCTTTTTCTCAGGTACACGTGGGCATATCATCAAAAAGCTCTTTGTTCAGAGAAGCGTGGACATATCATCAAAGCTCTTTTGTTCAGAGACGAGTGAACATCCCTTAAAAGCTCTTCTGCTGAGAGACGTGTAGGTATCCTATTAAAGCTCTTTTGTTCAGAGACGCGTGGACATAATAAACAAAAGAAGCTCTTTTATTCTGAGACGTGTGAACATCAGCAACATCAAGATAGAAAGATGGAATTCCCTAGCTTGTGGAAGGTTGTCACAACAACAAATGCAGCGACAGATCGGTTACCTCTAGAGACTTGTGCTAGACGGTGTAAGATACACGTTTTAACTCTTTTATCTATTTTAAATAACGCTATTTTGCAGGTATCAGCGTTACAAGAATGATTTAGGATCGCAGAACGTTCTGAATCATTCTCCATCCCTATCGCTACTTTGACTTTTGTTTTCAAAACTTGCGTTTCTCTAAACTCAGTCAAAGTGGGGGCTTCTGTAACACCCAAATGTGTCTCCCCAAAACCAAACTTAGTGATGAATACCTTTCATGTCATTTGATTATCAAACAAAGAGAAAGTGTGAAAAGTCTAGTGATGTGGATGTTTTTATTAAACTATCTCTTTTTTCTGTTTTTTGAAAATATTTCTTTTCTTACCCTATTTATGAAAAATGTGCATTCAAGTTTAGTTTGGTCCATGATATCAATCCAATAATAGTTTAGTTGGATGGGGCTTGAATGGTCCTTTCCAAATATATATTATAAGCCCAATTCTGATGAATAATGAGGAAGTTATTGCCGAAATACTAAACTGGGCCCAAACCGGTTTTTACCTACGGCCCAGTCATCATGTAGAGGGTCCAAAGGTCTAATCCTATTCTCAAATTAATAGGAATTAATTAGAATCTTCTATAAATTTCTAAAAGATCTTAATTATCCTTTTTTAAAATATAAAATTAAAGAATTTGAGTTAAATAAAAACTTTCCTTTTATAAAAACTTTCCTTTTCTTAAATCCTAATTCTATTCGAATTTAATGATATTCAAGGACAGTCAGATATTATTTTTGTGCCTCATAATATTTATCCAAATTTTATATGTTTGGATAGATATTGAAATTATCTTTCCAATGATATGTTATAATATTAATTCGTTAAGGGGTGTAACCTTCACCCTGTGAACGGTTTAGAAGTTCCTAAAACTTGTTGGCGACTCTTTTGCTCTGGCTTCCTTCCCTTTGGATTCCACCATAATTTAGTGTATGATCACAATGGGGTTTAAGTTTGGGGTAATGCTTGAAATATTCCCTACAACCCCCAATTTGATTTTTAGGGTTTCAAACAAATATGGAATTTATAACATGATTTGAGACATAAGCTTAAGAAGCTCAAAAAATCGTGAAGATTTAAGCTTCAAAATTAGCAAATCGTGAATATTTCACGGATCCTTGTGAGAAATAAAAAATGAGGAAATTAGCAAAAAATTAGAACGAAATTGATGAAGATTTAAGTTTCAAAAGTTCGAAAAATCAGTAAGGCAATAGCGCAACCACCGCGGAACTGTGAACAGAAGTCGTGACACGGTGACTAGGGTTCGTGTCACGGTGTATCTGGGGTAGAACGGTGACACTCTGACGGCAACGATGGACTTCTGGCAGCAGCGACGGCAAGAAAAGAGCGAAACAAATTGTTGTCACCGAGAACAGACGCCGTGGCACGGTCACTGATGTCACGACACGGTGAGATCGGGAAGAAGTCAATGAGGTTAAGAAGCAAATGACAAGTCAAGAAGAAGTCAATGAGGTTAAGAAGCAAATGGCTAATGTGACTGAGGTGTTGAAGGCTTTAACCCTTCAAATCAATGACCCTGTGAAACAAAAACAAATGGAGCTCTTGCTAGAAAGCTTGAGCAAACTATCCAATGACTATAGATTCCAGGGCATTAGCTCACAAGGGGTCTCAGTGGACAAGGAGCTTCTTCCGCAGAAGTTCAATGTCAATGACATCCCTAAGTTCCAGCCAACGGACAATCCTTACTTTCACTTAAGGGCCTTTGAAACTATAATGAACATTAAGGGGATTGATAAGAATATTTTTCACTCTTTATTCTCAATGTCTTTAGAAAAAATTTGTCAATATTGGTTCTTTTCTCTTGATAAAGAGGAAAACCCTACTTGGGATGGAATAAAAAATGCTTTCATTGACAGATATAAATGTAATATTCAAGTCAAAACCGACTATAGACAACTTGAGATGCTGAGACAAAAGAGAATGAAGGCTTTACTTCTTTCTTTAATAAGTGGAGGAAAACTTCCACTAAGATGATTGAGGTGACCACCGAAAAAGAATCTGTAAGGATGTTTATCAAGAATCTCCAAGAGAAGTATTCAAAGCATTTAAAATATCAACATAATTTGAATACTTTCAAGGTCTTCTATGACATCGGTATTGAAATCGAAGATGATCTCGCAAAGCAAAAAGCTACTGACAATAGTAACCACAGTGGCTGGAAAGGAAAGAAGAACGACAATCCTTCTTCTTCCGAAAACGCCCACTCTAGTAACAATGTTAGTACCTTTGACCACAATGAAGTTTTAGCCATGGATGATCAAGGATCTAAAAAGAAACCCAAAATAGAGTTCACACCCATTGGAATCACCTATGATGTTCCTTTTGATCGTCTCTATGATCGAGGATTAATCAAACCTATTGGCCCTACCCAGGATCCAACACCAGAAAACGATCTTCAAGATGAGACCCCAATTCTTATTGCAAGTACCATCAAGGAAATGGTCATACCATTGATGAACGCTACAGATTTCAAAATTTCATTCAAGATCTCATAGAAGCAAACAAGATCCCATTGCCTCTATCTAGCAAGAAGACCGGGTGATGATAAGCACAAGACAAGAAGCGAGCTTCAACGACAAAATTTCATGACCTCTTTTTCTATTCCTTTTTTATTTTTTCCTTTCCCCAATAAGTCTAGTATAGGCACCTTCTATTTTTCCCTTAGATATACTTGTAGATTTTTTTCTTTTTCCCTTTTAATAAAATGAGCATTTATTTCCTTGCATATGATCATGGCATTGCACAAAAAAAAAAAAAAAATATGTTGAACTAAGCACAAGGTATACCAATGATTAGAGGCACCCCTTGTAGCCTATCATATCATCTTCACCTTTCAAATATACAATCCTTTATTGATAAACCACTTTAAGCCTCGTCTAATGATAGAGCTTTCTTTCTACAACCCACATCTACCTAACCTTGGGATAGGACAGTGTGCAATTTATGCAATTTTTAAAATCTTGAATGATTTCAAAATATTAAAATAAATAAAATAGCAAAAACAATAAAAGTGAACAAAAGGGCAAGTGTTCCAATGTCTTTGATATGAACACGTCTCAGGTTGCGTTTATTATCGAGTGCTCAGTACCATGCCTGAGAAACATAAATGTCAAGTGAATGATAAACCGCATGATCGGGATCGCCCACATTTATCAAAAAGGTTCAAAATAAAAAATGCAAAATCTAAAAAAAAAAAAAAATATACTTGTGCAAAAATATAAAAGAGATTTCAAAAAAGAGAAAACTCAAGCATAAAAATACAAGGATCCAAATGCTAGATTACACACCTTGGCGACTTATCTAGGGTCTTGAGACTTTATCCCTTTCTTCTATAACCTTTAGCTTAACCACGTTACAACCCTTAAAAGACCTCTTTTAGGAATACATATACTTGTGCGAGGTTCGGCTAGAGGTACGTTCGGCCTGATTCCTAACGGATACGTAGGCAACCTCACAAAAGGGTGCGGTTGTAATAAAATGCATTCATATTCACATTCACACACTCACACCATGACCATATCAAGGGATCCTTTATGCTCATCCCTATCTAATTAGAGCTACACTTGGGGGCTTGATCCTTACATTGACAAGCTTACCTAGCCTAAGAGTCACCATCTTTTGACTCTTCTCAAAGTACTTTTCAACACTTAGCCCTTGCAGCCTAGCTTTAGTGTCACTTTCACACACATCACAGATACATTACAAAATATACTTCCCTTAGAAACCCTTTGTCATAAAATCTTAACACAACATTGAAGCTTGCCTTGTCATGTCAACATCAATCATCATTGTATCACAAAGGATGAAGTACTTAGCCTCCGCGCCTAAGTTACCAAAATACTTTCATTATCAATTCAACTAAGATAGTCTAAGATGTTACAATACTTGTACTAAGAGAGACAATGTTAACAGATTAAGCTCATTCAACACGCACCATCAAACACGTCTTCTTTTTCCTTCTTTCTTTTTAGGGAGAAAGTCGGTACCCTCCACAATAATGACGGAAATTTTTGTTTTTCTACATTTCGAGTCATGTACATATCGAGTTTCATGAGTCAACACTACTCACACATGAGTCACATCGAGTCGAGTCAACCTCGAGTCATTCAATCACAGTGAGTCAAGTTTATACTTTGAGTGATGCCAAACCATGTATGTCAAAACATTTCGAGCCATGTCAAGTCAATGAGTCAAGAAACACTAAGCCTAAGTCAACCACCAAGATAATTGAAAGATGAGAAAAGTCCTATAGTCCAAAATATAAATGCAGGTACATTCCAGCGAACAAGAACATTCCTGGATTTTTATCAAAAAAACCGCAAATATAAACTTGACTCCAGCGCTAGACGACAAGGCTGTCGCTTGGCGACAAAATCTGTTGCCTGGCAACAAAGCGAGGACGCGGCGACAGAGTCTTCCAGCAAGCGCCGGTGCGACTATGAGATACATGGCCCCATATGAGATTATGCGGACCTCTTACAGTAATTTTGGGTTCCTTGGTACGCCAGTTAGCCCCTATAAGCAAATTGACATGATTAGTAGTCGGCTCGGTTACAATCGCAGTAAGTGATTGACCTAACGACAATCGTCTCATTTAGCTTAAGCACCTAAGCACTGGCTCATTATAATCACCAACGCATCGGTTCAAAAGCAAGCACTTATACGATAATTTTTCCAAGATTGGATTGTCATCTCCAACTGATAATATTTCCAAATATGGATTGTTGTACATCTTCTTCAATGACAATTTTTCCTAGATTGGATTGTCATCCCTGGAAAAGTTTACAAGCGTGGATTTTCATGCTCCTTCTCTGTTTGGCAAATTTTTCCATGTTCGGATTGTCATATGTTCATAGAAACTCTGGCAAGTTTTCCAAAATTGGATTGTCATGCACTCGGTTCCCTATGGAAAAATTTCCCAAAGGATTGTCATAGGTCTCTATTCATCATAAATTTCACCAAATGTTCCTCAACATGGATTGCCATTGATTTCAGTAAGTGACAAATTTTCCTGAAATGGATTGTCGATCGACTCTTTTTTGCAAGTGTTCCAAGACGCGGATTATCAATTGTGGCAATATTTTCCCAAAAGGATTGTTGCATAGCATTGGAAAATTTTCAAGGTGGACTGCTTTCAAGAGTTACATTCCAAGATGTGTATTGTCAATCGAAGCAAAGTTCTTATGACAGATTGTTCCGAGGCATTGGAAAATTTTCTTTCCCAAAATTTTGATTTTGGAAAATTTTCCGAGATACGGATTGTCGCTTTATCGTGGCGACATTTCCAAGGATAGATTGTTACGAAGCAATGACAACTTTCCCTAAATCAGATTGTCATACATCATACAAGAGTTGTGTAGACAACTGTTCCCAAAGAAGAGAGCATTGACATCACCCAAAGAATCAACAGCAAATTCAAGCAACATTTAGGATCAACAAGCAGTGGTCTTTTGGTAATTTTCTTCGAAATATTATCACAACAACTAAGGATGGCTTCAGGCGAAGCTATCATTGATCATATTCCCTAGCTTGCGGAAGACGGTTAAAAGGCGATAGAAGATCGTTTCAGGCGAAGCAATCTTCGATAGTATTCTCTAGCTTGCACAAGACTATCACAGCGGAAATTGGAGGTAGCTGCAGGCGTAGCAGTCTTCAAGCGGTATCCCCTAGCTTGTGGAAGATCGTCAAACACAAAAAGAAGCTCTTTTCTTAGAGACGCGTGGGCGTATCATTCAAAGCTCTTTGTTAAAAGACGTGTGGACATAGAAAAAAAGCTCCTTTTTTCAAAGACGAGTGAACATCTAAATAACAAGATGGAGTTCACTAGCTTGTGGAAGGTTGTCACAAAAGCAAATGCGGCAACAAATTGGTTACCTACAGAGACGTGTGCTCGACACTCCAAGATGCCCGTCTCTTAACTCTTTTACCTGTTTTAACTAACGCAAGTATGCAGGTATTGGCGTTACAAGAATGATTTAGGATCGCAGAATGTTTTGAATCATTCTCCGTCCTTATCTCTTCTTTCTATTTTTGAAAATATTTCTTTTCTTACCCTATTTATGAAAAATGTGCATTCGAGTTTAGTTTTGTCCATGATATGGGTCCAATAATAGTGTGGTTGTATGAGCTTAAAAAGACCTTTCCAACTATATATTATAAGCCCAATTCCGATGAATAATGAGGAAGTTATTGCCAAAATACTAAACTGGGCCGAAATCGGATTTTACCTACGACCCAATGATCATGTGGAGGGTCTAAAGGTTTAATCCTAATCCTAAAGTAATTAGGAGTAATTAGAAAATTCTATAAGTTTCTAAGATCTTAATTATCCTTTTTGAAAAGATAAAATCAAAGAGTTTGAAATTCAATAGAACTTTCCTTTTTTTTTTTAATCCTAATTCTCTTCGAATTTAAAGATGTTCAAAGACAGTAATATATTATTTTTATGCCTCATACACTTTATCCTAATTTTATATGTATGGATAGATCTTGAAGTTATCTTTCCAATGATATGTTATAATATTAATTCCGAGCTATGACAAAAATGATATGAATGAAATACGAAACTTTATCTAAAACTAACACCCTTCCACTTTATCTAAAAACTATTTTGATCTGATTCTAATTGAGTTGGAAAGTAGACTTCAAGATCTTTCCAACGACATATTACATTCCTTATTTGAACTTCTAAACCAAAAGATATGATAAAACAAAATGCGCAAAAACTGTCTTGCACCGCCTGACGACATATTCGTCGCCTGGCGACGAGCTCTGTTGTTTGCGACAGGAGGGTGTTTTATTCCTTTTCAAGCTATGATTTTTTCTAACAATTCCAGAATTTTTTCTTATAAATAGGGTCCCAAGACCTCCGTTTTTGAATAACGTGTATTCTCTAATTCTTCTCTCTCTCTCTAAGCTAAAGCTTATTCTCTCTCTCTCTCCCTCTTTCTAGCCTAGCCTTTTACAAACACAATTTCTCATACATTAGCACTAGACATACCAAGCCAAGTTTTAAGTTTCCTTCGCTCCGACGTGAAAGGTTTCATATTTCTGAGGGTTTGGTCCCAAATCTCTATTTCAAAGGTACGAGGCATTGAAGTAAATAATTTAATTGTTTTACTGATATTTTGATAAAGAAATCATGCTTATATTGTTATTTTGATTCCTAGTATCATGTTAGGATGTTTTATTACTTCCTAGTATCAAGTTTAGGGTAATAATTAAGTTTCTCATATCAATTATGATTTCTATGATTCTTCCTATTTTCTTTCTTAATATCATCTTAGTATCATGTTAGGGTTAAAGCTTTGATCTTTTATGTTTAAAGACATGCTAGGGTTTTTTATTAATCTTGTTAGTATCATGCCTAGGATCTTGCTATAATTATGATTATGATTGTTATGATTATTATGGTTCTTGATGTTATTGTTATTTCTTGATCACGCCTTTTATGCATGTTTGAAGAGAATTTGTACTTGTAATCAAGCTTAATAAGATAATTAATAATCTTGTTTAGGGTTAATATGATTATAATTCAAGTGATCGCCATTAATAGACTTATTTGTGCATTAGTATTCAACCAACATAGATTAAACAGATTTAGGGTAAACCTATTGGTTGCATGTTAATCAGAAAGCGCACATGAATACGAGTAGAATAAAGTAGAGGCCTATTATTAGGGCGAGTTTTTTCTCTTTTAGATTGGATTTGTACCTTCATCCTCGAACTTCCAATCTTGGTTCCAGACCTATTGGAGTGGACAATCTCATAGATTATTAAGGGGTGTAACCTTCACCCTATGATCGGTTTACAAGTTCCTAAAACTTGTTGGCGACTCTTTTGCTCTATCTTTCTTCCCATTGGACGCCACCATGCTTAAGTGTATGATCACAGTGGAGTTCAAGTTTGGGGTAATGCTTGAAATATTCCCTATGGTCTCTCATTTCCCAATATGCTATTGAGCCTTTTTTGTGAATATTACAATAAACATAAGGGATTTATTGATTATAATTGTTGTAATATTTGGGAGGCTTGTGAGATTTGTTATTTCTGTTTGAATGAAAAACTAGGGATGAAGTTGAATGCATGCATAATGGTGAATTTAGAGCATATTCAATTGATGATCCTTGCGATTTTTATGTTTGGTTTGCTTAGGATTTTTATTATAGCATTCAAAAGATTTTAGAGAAGGCATAAATTTGGAAATAGAGCTCATATTATTGAAATTAAAAGAAATTACATCAAGAGAAGAATACTTTTTGGGATCTTCGTCCTAAAATTTCAGCTTTTTCCTTAAAATCTAAAGTAGACTCATCGTCTGATTCTTCAAACAACTTCCCATCGCCAGTTATGATTTCCAGTTTTTCACCTTGATGGTTAATCCACTTGTAAGACTTCCTCCACCCATGCTCGAAGGTTTCATTAGAAAAGGTGATCAACGAGGTTAGGTCAAAAGCTTCATTTTGGATGGAATTCTGATTATTCATTGTAGCGATATGGTTTTGCTCTAGCCCAAATAGCAAGTAGAATGCTTGCCTATCATAGCACCCTGAAGTTAGGTGTTTTGATTGAACGATTTTGAAATTGTCATTGAAGAAGTAGCATGCGTAACCCTCTTCCTCCCTAATGAATATTTCAAATCCAAGCTTCTTGATACCTTCTAGAACTAATGGTTCCGGAAAGTCATAGCATGCGTAACCCTCTTCCTCCCTAATGAATTGTCCATTAATGGTTTGATTGTGGGATGGGAGTAAAGTGAGTATCCCTTTTTTTATTGTTGTCTCTAAGTGCTTTGATCTTAGCATCGTGAGACTCTAGTTCTTCTTTGATTGGTTTATATCCCAATCCAAAAGAAGGACTTTTCTTTGGGGTTAGGAAGTAAGAGAGATTTCTTTATTCCTATTCCCAAAGGTATCCCATGAAAGTAACTACTCTTAAATAAGATATTTACTATTGGGGTGGAATATGGATCAATCTTGAATGGTTCTTCAAGGATTTCCTCAATTTCTACTGTGAAAATTGCCGCCACATCGAATCTCGACATGTCCTCTTCATCATTAACATGGTTTATTTCAAGAAGCGATTGATCATTTATCGCTATTTTAAGAGGAGAAGCATGTATAGCCATAAGAAGACCTTGATAGTTCAACCTAATCATTTGATGAAGCGAGGATGGTATCTATAGGGAATATTTCAAGCATCCCACACTTGAGCCTCACTGTGATCATACACATAAGTATGGTGGCGTCCAAAGGGAAGGAAGGTAGAGTAAAAGAGTTACCAATAAGTTTTAGGAACTTGTAAACCGTTCACAAGGTGAAGGTTATACCCCTTCACGATCCATGAGATCTCTAACTCCATAGTGGTCTGGAACCATGACTGGATATTTGGGGATGAAGGTACAAATCCAACCTAAAAGAGATTGAACCTGCCCTAAAAAATAGGCCTCTACTTTATTTTTCTCATATTCATGTGCGCTTTTTGACTAACATACAAACAATATATTAAACCTAAACCTTATTAATCTATGTTAGTTAAATATTAATGCACAAATAAATCTATTATTGGCAATCACTTGAACTATAATCATATTAGCTTAAATAAAATTGTTAATTATCTTATGACAAGTACAAATTCCCTTTAATCCTGCAACAGAGAGGGTGACCAAGCAATAACAATAATAATATATCAAGCAACAATAAATA
This sequence comes from Chenopodium quinoa, assembly GCF_001683475.1. Taxonomy (NCBI): domain Eukaryota; kingdom Viridiplantae; phylum Streptophyta; class Magnoliopsida; order Caryophyllales; family Amaranthaceae; genus Chenopodium; species Chenopodium quinoa. The sequence goes on from NW_018742345.1 coordinate 6,659,593, forward strand.
ATCATCATCATAATATTAAATAACCCATGATAATATTAGTAAGATCCTCGGCATAATAATAACAAGATTAATAACAAATCGTAGCATGTTACTGAACATTAAAAATCAAAGCTTTAACCCTAACATGATACTAACATGATAGAAGAAAATATCAAGCAACTTAAGCATGATACTAGAAAGCAATAAAACCATACTAACATGATACTTGGAATTAAAATAATATAAGAATGCTTTCTAAAGGAATAATTAAGTAATTAAAATAATTACTTCGATGCCTCATATCTCTTTCTGATAACAAAATACTCGCGTTAGTAACTTCAAAGAAAATATTAAATCAAACAATTAATTAATTGAAATAGAGATTTGGGACTAAACCCTAAGAAATTATCAACCTTTCACGTCTAGGGCGAAGGCAACTTTGAGCTTAGCTAGGTGTGTCTAGAACTTTTGAATGCGATATTGTGTTTGTAAAAGCTAGTTAGAAAGCAAGAGGAAAAAAGAACAAGTTATTGCTTAAGAGAGAGAAATTAGAGAATTAATGATGATTGTTGATTAAAAACGGTGAAATACGACCCTATTTATAGAGAAATTGCCCGAAAACGGCAGAAAAGAGTTTGAATCCGAATCTAAATAAAACAGCTTATGTCGCAAACGACAAGACCCAGCGCGAAATGACAGGAATCACGCATGGCGACAAAGTCTGTCGTCGTGCGACAAGGCTGTCGTTTGGCGCTGGTTCAAAAGATTAAACGCGCTTTTGTATAGAATCCTTTCCCTAATATAATTAAGCAATTGGACTCCGCGTTTATCAGTTTTAAAAACATATTTATCATAATAAGACACTAATTTTATTTCAAATCAAATTCATTATCTTCTAAAATGCTAATTATTAATCCTAAATCTATTAGAATTTAAAGGAACATTATAGATTCTTCTAGAAGATCAAAATCAATCCTAATAACTTTAGGAATAATAATTAATGGGTCCTCCACTAGATCATTAGGCCATAAAACCATTTCGAGTCCAACCTAGTAATTAAGCCATAACTTCCTCATTGTTCATCAGAATTGGGCTTATAATATATTGTTGGAAAGCTCTTTTCAAGCTCAATCCAAATTTACTAATATTGGACCCTTTTCAAATTTCAAAGTAAATTGGAATTGATATTTTCATAAATAGAGTAGATTTTCAAAAATAGAAAGAAGATATTTTATTAAAACGGCCGCATCACAAGACTTTTCACACTTTCACTACATTCGATAATCAATGACGTGAAAAGTATTCATCATATTGTTTGGTTTTTGGGGAGACACATTTGGGTGTCTACAGTATCGCTCCAAGCTTATGTATCCAAGGACGTCAAAGAAGAAGATTGAATGAAGGTTTAACATCCATGATATGGAATTCAACAATCTTTTCTATTGGGCCTGTTGTAATTGGTAGCTTAATAGTTCCACAGAACGATCTCCTTGAATTTTTATAGGCCCTAATGCTTTGTGTTGTTGATTGAAAATCTTAATCTAGATTAAGGCTTAAGTATATTGCAGTACTAATCCGCACACATTTACAGCTGACCCATTGTCCACGAAAGTAAGAGGGATTTTGTTTTCCGAGCACCACATAATTAAGTATAATGCGTTGTTGTGATTAGTGTCTTTTAAAAGAAAGTCATCATTAGTGAAAATGATTGATTTGTCGAATTTCTCGCTAGTAAGCAAGCTAACGAGATCTTGGGGGTTGTGTCTGTACTTACAAACAAAGCCGTTAGAGCATTCATAAGAGAAGTACTTAGGAGTTCTCAAATACTAACATTCGCCTTGGATTGGCGAAGTTTGTTTGACCAATGGATTTTCCACCTCAAGTGGAGGGGGTATTGAATTTTGAACTTGATTTTGAGTGGTCCAATATCCATTTTGGTTGTGCTTGATAAATTCGCCCAGAATGAGTTAGATTATCTATCTTGTTTAGGTTAGTTGTAGGACTCATGAACCAACTTTCTTCTAGAGGCTTTGAGTGTGCCTCCATTTCAAGGTGCTGCATAAGTTGTGCTTGATGTCATTGGTCATTCAGGGAGAGATTTGGTATATCTTGTGATTTCCCTAAGAAATGATCCTAATCAAGTGCTCCGCTTGTCTTATTTTGAAGACAAGGTGGAGGTGGGACAGCGGCGTACTTAGACATATATAAGTCATGAAAGTCGTCATACCATAAGCCACACACTTTATTAGTTTCCCCTATATGTGTTGTGGTCAGAGGCTTCCTTATGGGAGTCATATAGTCCAAAGGATTAAACGTATATCTTCCCATATGATCCTCATCAATGTGAAATGTCCCTAATGGGTATACATTGTTGTTGGGTTTAGGCGTAGGAATTCTCCCATCGTCTACTAGATCTTGAAACTTGTGTTTTAAGACAAAGCAACGTTCGGTGTCATGCCCAACACCTCAATGATAAGAACAATAGGCATTGCCATCCCGTTGAGACTTTCTTTTTTTAGGAGGAGTAGGTGGTGTTGGCCCTGTTGGTGCAAGTAATCCTTTTTCATTCAATTTTTGTAGCAATTATTTGTAGTTCACAAGAAATTGTGTAAACCTTCTTTATCTTGTCCATCTCTTTCGAGGGTCATTACTATGATATTATTTGTGCTATTATATTGCGTGGAAGTCGCAAATACATAAATATAGGATGAAGTGTTATCATTCCCCTTTTTGTAATTGTTCTTAGGGTGATGATGATGAGGCTTATTTGCTTTTTCTTTAGCAAGATCATCTTCTATCCTAGTGGCCACATAAACCTTTTGAAAAGTGTTTAAATCAAGATAGCATAGATGTTTTTTGTACTTTTCATGACAATTGTCAATGAACTTTTATACTAACTCGAGTTCAGGTAGCCTTTGGGCAAGGTGAGCCGCCTTTTCTCACCATCAACCATAGAAAACAAGGAAATCTTCATCGTCGCCTTGCTTAAGCATCAGAAGTTCACGTAAACTTGATTTGAACTTTATGTTACTCTCATATTGGGTGATGAAAGCCGAAACTACATCTTCCTACATTGTCTTGAATTTTGCATCTAGCCCATAGTACCACTCTCTCGCAGCTAATCTAGAGATAAAGGGAAAGTCAAAGCATAAAGCTTAGGATCAACTCCCTTTAATGCCATGGTGCTAGTAAAACACATTAAATGATTTTTTGGATTATTAGTCACCTTAAATATTGGCAAGGTTGTAGCTACGAACTTTTCTGGTAAAGCAATTCTTATAGGAGGAGCAAACTTTTCTTCGTTGAAGTACTTGTTTCCCTTCGTGGAATGAAGAACAAGTTTCTCCAACGACTTATCTTTGATGGACAATTCCTCCATATTTTGTTGCAAGGCCAATGTTTTGGCACTTTTCTTTTTAGCTTTTTCGAGTTTCTTAATCCTTCTCTCCTCGGCCTTTTGAGCCTTTTCTTCTCTCAAAAGAGCAATCTCTTCTTGGAGTTGTTCTATGGTTGACATTGTTGTTGGACTAGAATTAGTTGTTGAGGGAAGGTGGTTTGAAAGGGGTGAATTGTATGATGGTAAACGTAGAATGCGAGTGCCCGACAGTCTTCCTTCCCAAGCTTGGAAACCATCCCTAAAAGAAGTATGAAAGGATAAGTAAATCGATACGCTTGTTTAGGAGACGAAAGAAGAAGAAAGGAAGAAAGAAAAAGACGCAAGATGCATTCGAATGGATAACATCACCTTTTAACAATTCTGTAATAAAGATATTGTTTGAACGAGTTAATTGTTCATTGTAGAATCAAAAAGACTCGTAACAACAGGCGCGTGCAAGTAGCTAGGTTGCGCGCGGAAGGCGCGGGGATCCCTAGCTCTTGTGCTGGTAGTGGTCGGGCAACTCAATGAGTTGCGCGTTCCACCTGCTCATGAGATTTTATTTGTTCGAGCAGATTTTTTTTTGTGTTCATCTTTTTTTTGATTTTTTTATGTTACCCTTTGAATACGACTTCAAAATTACAAAGACACAACTTTGTAATTGGGAACCTAAACCAAACTATAAAAGAGAAAAGAAAATATATCCTAAACACGTCACACATAGTCATGTAATCGTATAAGCGTACAATAAGCCAAGGTTCACACAATGCATTTCTAAGGTCGTAAGCTTGGGTGTCCAAAGGTACCATATCTTAAGGAACAGTGCACAAATCAATCACTCAATGTGTTGACTCATGACATAGCCCTCCCAACATTTTTTGGCGATATGGGTGGGATGATTGTTATTGATTTCGGGATAGAAGCCTAGTGTTGGCAACCCCTAGTCAATGAGCCAATAATCCCCAAAGGTTATAATTTGCTATGATTATTGTGACACCTAAAAATGTCTCCCCGAAACCAAACCCGATGATGAACAATCTTTCACCGCTATTATTGGTCAGGATCAGTATTTAATCCCGAGAGTGCTTAAAAAATCGTATTGAATTAAATTCAGTTTTCAATAGTCCACGGATCAGTCTTGATATTTAGTCAAAGTATAGTTTTCCCAAACTTTTTATTTAATTTTGGCCCAGACCTTTTTATTTTATTTATTTTATTATTTTGGCCAAATTAATAAATAATAAGTCAAAAATGGCCTGAAATTATCAATCGACACTTAAAAAGGCTGAACGAAATTAGGGAAAAAATGAATTTAGACGGAAAAATGGACGCACAGTTTCCCGCGTCACAGCAATAAAGACCATGTCATGGGGATTAATGTCGCGTCACGGTATACATCTCCATGACACGGTGCCTATGATGTGACATGGGGCAACTCCGTGTCCTTTCCGCGTAAACCCTTCACGCGTTTTATCCCTTGTAACCTTATTATTTCCTGCGTCACTCACTTTTACCGCGTGTCATGAGAATTTACCCCGTCTGACAGTGCCTAGCACCAGGTCACGGTGTTCTTCGACGTGTCCCGTTGTTATTTTTTAGGGTTTTTATCTTTTTAAGGTTCCGTCTGTTCCCTCTACTCATTTTCCCTATAAATATCCCCTCATTTCTGATCTACAGGGCATCAGTTAACACTCTTTTCCTCTCTTCTATGATTTAGCCTAAACACAAGCCTACCCTTTTTCTTTCAAAATTCCTTCTTCAAGCACTCCAAGGAGTCCATACTTTACTCGAGGTTTTGTCCTTAAGCCAAGACGTGAAAGGTAGAACTGTTTGAGGGTTTGGCCCAAAATCAATTCTATTTAATTTAATTTAATTTTATTTTATTATTGTTTCATTATTTTTCCTTGAAGTTACTAACTCGTTAATTGTTTTATAGTTGCAAGCAAACAGAATCAAAGTAAGAATTATGTTCCTTTTATTTCTATTATTTTTATCATGATTTTATATTGTTGGATTTATTGTTAAATTGCTTCCAATATTAATGTTTATTCTATTTTTATTTATTTATCACCATATTGCATGTTAAAGGGAATATGTAATTGAAAATCATGCCTAATAAGATAAATTGGACAACCGGTTTAGGTTTTGTTTTAATCTTGTTGTTTAATCAAGTGATCACGATATTTTAGTATTATATATTGCATTAATATTAACCAATTTAGCTTAATAATAGTTTGGAGCGAATTGAATATTTTGTTTGTATGCCTTTGAGATCGCAGGAATGCTTTTCACTATAAGAATTGAGTAGTGGCCAATATGGGCGAATGAGACTCCATGACTCACTTCGTACCATCATCCCCGATCCTCCTTTCATGGTTATGAACCTTATGGAGTTAGTAATCTCATGGATTATGAATAGGGTGTAACCTTCACGGGTCAATCGTTGTTGCCTTTCGTTGTCCCTTAATCGTGGTTTCCTTTTATGATCCGTAAACGGTTTACAAGTTCCTTAAAAACTTGTTGGCGGCTCCCTACTTTTATTTGTCCCTAATCGTATTCTGTCAATTCCCACTTCCCGTGAGTGCCAAGCATATTCACAACATGCTTTTAACATAGGCGCACTTCGAACGACGCTTATAATTTGGCGACTCCACTAGGAGGATTCTTGGTTATTTATCGATTTGAGTGATCGATATTTTATTAAGATGAGTGGATGAGACTTGAAAGATTCGTGAAAAATATTCCTGTGATTAATTTGGCATTTTTGCATAAGCATAGACGTTTTAACATCGCATTTAGGTCTGTCGCGTAAGAAGAATTGAACAACTTGATTGCGAACGAAGGAAAATATGGCACCAGTCTGATTTTCTAACTGCCGTGCCATGGCAGATTATGCCGAGTCACGGTGCAGTACACCATCACGCGGTGTGCAGCATCGTGAAACGGTGCACTTTTCCGTGTCACGGTAGTCCTTAAATCAGTGTGGTGGCTTATTTTCTCTTCTCACACTCAGCTTCCTTCGATTTTTCTAAAAAAACGTGTGTGTTCTACATACGTCTTAGCCCTGGGGGATTTAAACTCTATCAACCCAAAAAATCTCATGGAAATAAGGGTTCATCCGAGTTATTAAATCCACCCAAACCATGGAGTCAAGATCGATTTCATCACAAATTTGCGGAGCCGCCCGTTAGCATACACCCTCAAGGGAGGTTGCCTTGCTAACGCGTCCAAACTCTTAGCCGTGGTACCCTTTTGACACCCAAAGGTTGAGCAATAATTGAACATAGATCTTGACATTAGGTTGCGAACTCTTTTTTACATCATCGTGACTAAATGCAACGTGGTTTATTTGGTGCTAACCCACATGTGTTTGTTCATTTTGTTTAACCTACAACCGAGGGTTTTTATTTCCACATAGTAATTAGTACAGACTTATAATTGATTAAAACTTGGAAATAACGCAAAGTTTAGGCCTGGGATTTTGCACCGTGTCACGGCAGGTCTGCTGCGCCACGGTGCAGTTTGCCATCTGACGGTGCACTGTACCATGTCACGACAGTCAGCACCGTGACACGGTGCTTGGGATTTTGTCCAGTTAGTCATTTTTTGGTCTTTGTGCGTCAGTCTGTGGTTTGTATGTCTGGTTTGATGTCATGTCTAGCTGTAAGGTCATAAAACGTGTCCATAACCTCACTTAATCACTCACATGTCGTGTTAATTTCACTTACTTTTTCGTTAGTCGTGCACCATTTCATTACCGTACTTGATACGGGAGCGTCATTAAAAACTACGAGTTGTGCGACTATATGTTCCAATTGGTGGCATTTATGGCTCCATTCTACTTTTGGATAACATCTCTATGTTAGGACTTGACTTAGATGAATAAAAACAATCCTTGTGTCTATTAATGGTTGAAGATAAACAATGGGAACGAGGATGAGAGGGAAGAAGCTTATCAATATAGGATGCAACTACTTCATTCAGCAATATCTCCTTCGTTATAATGAATTTTAAAGTGATTCAAGTTGGAGGTGAAAGTAGAATCCAAGATCTTTCCAACGACTAGTCACATGCCAAATTTTAGCAAGAAACAAAGAAGTTATGAACGTTTGAAGTTGAGTTGTCCTGGAGAAGGGGAGTTCGACCAAACCTTTTCCCGTTTTTCTATCAATACTTTAGGGTGGTCTTGTGTCTTTTTTTTTTGTTTTGTTTTTTTTTTCCAGAGTAAGTCGGATGGTATCCTCCCATGCTTATTTTCTAGCAAATAAAGGAAATTTCGAAAAAAAATTTGTTTTTTTTCTTTTCCGGATGGGTCAAGGTTAAGCCTAGTCATTAAAGGTTTGTTTGTTTCGATGTCACAGCACTTGGTTCCAGGGGTAGATTGTGAGTCAATACCTCAACAACCTCTTATACCAAAGAGGCCTACAAGGAAACCACCACAATCATCTCCACAAATTCCGTCTCCAGTCTACTTTTAACCAATGGCTACTAAGGAGGATATTGAGAACATCAACAGAGCCATTAAGATGTTATCTAACATGATCCAAACACCCACTACCAGAGTCAACACGGTAGAGCAAGACAATCAAAACAATGTCACTGTCGCTGCAATGGACAAGATCAAAGAACAGATGAGTAAGATCTTTGAAGAGTTCACTTATGTGGAGCAACCTGTCACCTCTTTGTCCATAAGGGACAAACATCCTGAAAATTTTTCCACTGCTGACATTCCCAAGTTCAAGCCTACCGATAATCCGTTGTTCCACTTGAAGGTTTTTTCTTCGACCATGGCTCTTAAGGGATTAGATGTGACACTCTTACCTATTGTGTTCCCTCTTTCCTTGGAGCATGCTTGTCATAAGTGGTTCTATTCTCTGGAATCCAAACATGTTGCGACCTGGGAGGATGTTACTGAAAGCTTCATGAACCGCTACAAGTGTAACATCCAAGCAAAGACTTCTGAACGTGAACTCTCCATTCTCAAACAGAAGGAGAATGATGGCTTTACTACTTATCTAAGCAGGTGAAGAGAAACCGATGCACTCTTGGTGGATCCTCCTAAGGAGAAAGAGATGGTTCGCCTGTTTATTGCAAATCTGACTCATAAGTACAAGCAGTACTTGAAGTTTCTGCCCTTGAATACCTTTGAAGCTGTGTACGATATTTGGATCAATATCGAAGATTAACTGATGAAGACTGCTGGTAACAACAACAACAACAACAACAACACTTGAAAAAACAAGAAGAACGACACTCCTTCTTCTTCGTCTTCCAAGCCCAATAATGCTACCAACAATGTCAATGTCAATGATGTGCTAGCTCTTAATGCTCCTCCTCAGAGATTCAAAAGGAAAAGGAGGGTTTACACGCATTTGGGAATACCTTACGATGGTGCTTTTGATCGCTTACATAGTCAAGGACTGATTATGCCAATTGGACCTTTTTCAAAACCTCGACCAGAGAACAGAACTGCTAGCTATGACCCCAATGCTCATTGCAAGTTTCATCAAGGAAAAGGTCATACTACTAAGAAGTGTTGGAGGTTGAAGGATGCGATCCAAGACCTGATTGAGGCTAATCAACTTCCTTTCCCTCCCGAGGGCAAGAAGCCCAATATTCAAACAGTTCCCCTTTGTGATTCTTTGGCTATCATGGGAGAAAAATATTACTCTACCAGAAGTTGTATTTGTTTCAAACTGTGAAGATGTGAATGGAATTTGGGATAGTGACAATGAAGACGTTTATCTCAAAGATATAGCTTGTTCATCTCTTGGCACTAGTGAAGATGTTTGGGGATACCTTGAGGTCAAGGTTCTCACCAAAAATTGACGGTTGCAACAGCCTAGTCCACCTCCACCTCCACCGCAATCACAACCAATAGTTGATCCCATCGACCCTGTGAACAACGATGTGATCAAACAATTACAAAAGACTAAAGTGGAAATGAATGTATGGAAGCTTTTAGCCACCTCCCACGAGAATCGAAAGGCTGTGATGAATGCTCAGGTGAAAATAGGAGTTGATAATGATATGACTCCTAAAAGACTTGTCAACTTTCTCACTACTGAATTATCGAGTACCAGTAATCTGATTTCCTTCTCAAGCAAGGATCTACACCCAGAAGGGGACCAACATAACAAGGCCTTACACCTCACTGTGGTGTGTAGGCAGATGAATGTTTATATGAGCCTGGTTGATAATGGCTCTGCAATCAATGTATGCCCACTCACTGCAAAGAAGTTGGGCATAAAAGATGATGAATTGATTCCCTCTACTCAAGGGATTCGTGCTTACGATAATACTCGTCGTCAAGCCGTGGGTGCTATCATGCTAAATATAACTACTTGAGCCACTGAACGTCGCACAAAGTTTCAGGTGGTGGACATTAAGGCATCTTTCAATCTTCTGCTAGGTCGTCCTTGGCTTCATGAGCTAAAGGCGATCCCATCGTCTTTGCACCAAAAGGTGAAAGCTATAGTTGGAGGGGTCCAAATTACCATTGATGCCTCCCCCATGCGCATTCAAGTTATTAATACTCCCATCGTCCATGTCGAATATGACGAGGAAGATGAAGATCTCAGGGGGTTTTTGTTGGATGATGTTCTCATGATTGAAGAAGAGGAGAAGTATCACCTCGACTTTGATCCTTATTTTAACACCAATGTCAATGCCATTATGAAGAAGCAAGGGCATTACCCTGGAATGACCCTTCGACTTAAAAAGAAAATGGCTGAACTTTGGGGCCATCCTGGTGCACCTAAGAAGGATAACTTTGGCTTGGGATTCAAGCCAAAAAAAGAAGATATAAAACAAGATTTCCTAAAAATGAAGGCTCACAATAATGCTCGAACCATGAGGACGGAAATGGTCATTGACCTATACCCCTTCACTCTCAATGGCCAGTACATCAAAGAAGGGGAAAACTTCCCATGCTATGAATTCCCTTAGCCTTTCGTCCACAATGGGAAGCATGAGCCAGGTTTTGAGATGTTTCTTGATTGTGATTTCCTCGACGAAGGTGATGAGTTCTTCACAACTGAGAAACCGGTTAGTCCAAGCTCTGATGACATGAACTTTAATCTTCTTTTTGAACTGGAAAAGAATGAACCCATGACTGTCTGCAGTGACGATTCTAAGCTCATTCAAGCTGTCATATCAATCAAAGATTTTGACCCCTCTAAGTTAATCGTCCTGGCTGATGATGTTTCTAAGGGATAGCGCAAGAAGGTGAAGATCACTACGCCAAGTGCAGAGAAGTTGGAAGTGACCGTTGGCGAGGGTCCTATGTTTGATGAATTTGAGTCGACTTGGTCCGAGTCCGAGTCTGAGTATGTTGATAAGTCTTCAGGATCTGAGGACAACCCCCTTCCTGCCATAGAGTCTAATGTAGTTACCCTTAATGATGAGTCTCTTGTTGAGTCTCCTCGTTCTATCCCAAATAATTCTGGTGAGCTCGCAGCTGACCTTGCCCTCCTTGATGTAATGACCAATGAATTCAATGAAATGATACCTTTGCTTACGATACGTGTAATTCCCCTAACCCTGATCAATATTGCTTTGCTAATGATAAAAATGACAAAGAAATAATAAAAGCAATGGAAGAACACGAAAATAAAACAGCAATCATCGAAGATACGGAAACAGTTAATATTTCCAATGATACGACTATTAAAGAAGTTAAAATTGGATTATCATAAAGTCAAGACAAACGCAAAGAGCTAATTAAATTGCTTAGTGAATTTGTTGATGTATTTTCTTGGTGAAACAAATATATGCTAGGAATTGACAGGGATATAGCTCAGCATACAATACCGCTTATTCCAGGTATGAAGCTTGTCAAACAAAAGCTGAGTCGTATGAAACCAGATGTGGCGCTCAAAATCAAGGAAGAAATCCGAAAGCTGTTGGCTGTAGGTTTATCAAAGTATCTAAGCATCCAGAATGGATAGCTAATGTGGATCCAGTTCAGAGAAGGATGGAAGGGTCAGAATGTGTGTTGATTACAGGGACCTTAATAAGGAAAGCCCGAAAGATGAGTTCCCTCTACCTCACATTGACATTCTGGTCGATAACACAGCAAACCATGCTCTCCTATCTTTCATGGACGTCTACACCGGATATAATCAAGTATTAAATGCCAAAGTAGCATGGAGAAAACCACATTCTTCACATAATGGGGTACATATTGCTATACGATAATGCCATTGGGGTTGAAAAATGCGGGTGCCACCTACCAAAGAGCAGCCACAACATTGTTACATGATATTAGGGGTGAACATGGTCTGGTTTGGTGCAGTTTGAGTATAAACCAAACCAAACCGCAAAATACGGTTTGGTCAATTTTCCAAACCAAACCAAACCATATTAATATTGAAACCAAACCAAACCAAACTGTAATAATGCGGTTTGGTGCAGTTTGGTTTACGGTTTATGATGATACGATATTTTTTCCTAAAAATTGTCAAATATTAATAAGTTTATAATAAAATTCAAATAATTAGCCCAAACGGATTAAATTACACTACAATGTTTTAATAAAATAACAACCAACTAATCAAGTGCTAACACAATAACACATAATAAAAATAATACATAACAAATTACAGTGGAAAAAAACATAATACATTTGTCCAAAAAAAAATTCATACTACATTATAGGTTTTAATAATTGGCAGCAACTTGACAACATCAGGGGCTACATTATGCGATATCAATGGTTTCCAGAGCTAAACTGATCTTGGAGTATAGTATTATACTGAATTACTGACCGTCTTCTAATGATTTTTCATCTTTTTTATTTTTTTTTCTTTTTTAAAATATATAATAACTATTTTAATTTTTATAAATATTATATAAATATTAAAATGCGGTTTACTGGTTTACGGTTTGGTTGGGTTTGTAATATTTGAAAAACCAAACCAAACCGCAAACCGTATATCCCAAAAAATCAAACCAAATCGTATTTTTCCGAACCGTAAACAAAACCAAACCGCTAAAATGCGGTTTGGTCTGGTTTGGTTACTGTCCAGACCAAACTCTGTACAACCCTACATGATATGATGCACAAAAAGGTGGAGGTCTATGTTAATGATATGATCGTCAAGTCAAAGCATCGCCCAAGCCACATTATTGCACTTCGCAAGTTCTTTGAAAGACTCCGCAAGTACAACACGAGATTAAATCCAGCAAAGTGTTCGTTCGGAGTTACGTCGGGAAAACTACTAGGATATGTGATCAGTTCTCGAGGGACTGAAATAGATCCCAAAAAAGTCAAAGCAATCATGGCCATTCCACCACCAAAGACTGTGAAAGAAATTCGAGGCTTCATTAGAATGTTGCAATATATAAGTAGGTTCATATCAAAACTCACGGCGATATGTGAACCTATATTCAAGAAGCTTAAGAAAATTGTTCTAGTCACATGGGATGATGATTGCCAAAAACCTTACGACAAAATCAAAGAATACCTGGCAAACCCACTCGTGCTAGCGCTAGCAATGCCTGACTTTCCTCTTCGACTCTACCTTACGATCACAAGAGAAACGATGGGGGCAATGCTAGCACAAGGGATCAAAAGCAAAGAGAATGCAATTTACTATTTGAGCAAGAAGCTTTAAGAATATTTGACGCGATACACACCACTTGAAAAGTTATGTCTCGCACTTGTGTGGGCCGCGTAGAAATTAAGACATTACATGCTCACTCATACAGTGCATGTCATGTCTAAGATGGATCCTCTCAAGTACTTGTTCGAAAAAGCAACACTCAATGGTAGATTATCAAGGTGGATAGTCAACCTTGCCCAGTTTGACTTGAAATTTGTACCACAAAAAGCCATTAAAGGTACTGTTGTTTCTGACTTCGTAGCAGATTTTCCACTAGAAGAAGTTAAGAAAGAAGATATGATTTCCCAGACAAAGATCTACTCATGACCGAAGACGATAACTGGACGCTCTATTTCGACACAGCTTCAAACCAAAAGGGTTTTGGTGTAGGAGTCTTGCTCGTATCACCCAATGAAGAGCATATCCCAATTTCCATGAAGCTTGACTTTGATGTCACCAACAATGCCGCAGAATACAAGGCATGCATCTTGGGATTAGAAACAGTTGTTTCCTTAGGAATTAAGAAGCTTAGAATCTATGGCGATTCGTCACTAACGATTAACCAAATTTCCAAGAGATGGAAGGTGAGAAGTGAAAGTCTCGTTATGTATCAAGCTCATCTGGAAACTCTCACGGAGCAACTAGATGAAGTGGAATATACCTACTTTTACAGAGAAGAAAATCAGTTTGTCGATGCGCTGGCTAAGTTAGCATCAATTGTGCGAATTCCAACAGACACAATTAGAATGCCATTGACCATACAAAGAAGATATGAGTCGGCTTACGTTCATGCACTTGATAACGAACAATAATCACGAGAAGAAGATGAAGAGCCATGGTATACGGATATCCTTAAATACGTTACAAAGGGAGAATACCCTCCTAACACTGATAAAAGGGCACGCCATGCTTTCAAGCTCCTGGCCTCACAGTATATGCTCATCAGGGGAGAAATCCACAAGAGGACTGCACTAGGGAGAAATATCTTATGCATAGCTAAGAAAGAAGCACAAAAAACCATGGAAAACCTTCATACCGGAATATGTGGAACGCATATGAATGCTAAGATGTTAGTCTAAAAGATTTAACAACAATGTTATTATTGGACTACCATGGAGAGAGACTGTCACGAATACGCCAAGAAATGTATGAAGTGTCAAGTCTACGCAAATTTGCAGCACGTTTCACCTTCGCTTCTCTATACATATACTTCTCCATGGCCTTTCTCTACTTGGGGTATCGACATCATTGGAAAGATACTTCACCAAGACAAGGGGGACATGATTAGTTCATCCTTGTACCGATCGACTACTTCACTAAATGGGTCGAAGATGCCTCATATGCTAAGCTAACAGCAAAACATGTAGCTCAATTCATTGAGAAAAATATCATATACCGCTATGGGGTACCTCATGAGATGATCAGTGATAATGGAACGCATTTCCAGGCCAAGTTCGCAGAACTATTAAGGAAATATCATATCAAGCATCACAGATCATCACTCTAAAGAACACAAACAAATGGTGCAGTTGAATCAGCCAACAAAAATGTAAAAACTATCATCGAAAACATGACGGAAAATTACAAAGATTGGCCAAGTAAGCTACATTTCTCCCTTTCTCTTTGGTCTATGGAGTTTAAGTTGTACAACCAATAGAGCTAAAAATCCCTTCTCTCCGATTCGCGTTGGAAATCCAACTAGATGAAGTTGACTGGATTAGAGCAAGATATAATGAACTAGTCTTACTTAACAAAAAATGCTTGGCAGCTTTGCATCATATCCAAACCTACCAACAGCATATGGTGCGACATTTCAATAAAAAGAGTTAAGGCTGGGAACATCAAGGAAGGTGACTTGGTGCTTAAGGCACTTCGCAAAATTGTGTTAGATCCAAGGGAAAAGTTTAGACCAAACTCGTCAGGTCCATACATTGCTAAATCCATTTTATCTGGTGGAGCGGCACAATTGGTAGACATGGACGATAATGGTTTCCACAATTTAACCAACTTGGATCAACTCAAGATATTTTATGCCTAGTCGCATTGGTTCATAACCCGATAGAGCTACGTTTGGCCTAATTCCTTTTGTTAGGATACGTAGGCAACCCCTCAAGGGGGCCCGACCACTTTAAAAAATAAAATCCTTCCTCCGTCGACCAAGTACAACGCACATGACAGCGAAATGGAGCTAAGATGGAGAAGATCCTACATCAGCATCCGCCGCGCCACGTCCTCATCCATCGCTGGACGGCAGAATACCCCGTGGCACGACAATAAAAAAAATTAAAAAAATAATAAAATAAAAAAAAGTTTTGTGCCACGTCATCATCCACCGCGCCACGGGAATGTTTATTGTGTCACATTAGTTTTCACCGTGGCACGGTGAATTTCCAGCCAAAATAAAAAATAGCAGAAAATCCCCGCATCACGGTATTTTCCAGCGTGAAACAGCGGAATTTTTCCGTGGCGCGACAATTTGACTTTGCAAATTCTGTTTTACGAATATTTGTTTGACGATTGTTATTATTCTTCCATCGCGTCTGACTTCTTGACTCGGATTATAAAAAAAAAAGTCATTGTAATTGTTATTTAAGGCAAAAATAAATATGCTATTGAAATAAATGTGACTACAATTATTGGCATCATGCACCTTATTTAAAAATTAAACATTTAAATCATATAAGCAAAGCAATATTGATCTAATCCTTCTTTACTTTAGGAACCTCCTTCTCTTTTTCAACTAGGTCGACCTTCACCATAAATTTGTCTTTTGTTGCCCGAACCGTCACACCTCTAGTTGAACTTTCATCCCTTTCACCTTTCTTAGATTTCTTCGATTGCTTCTCTCTATAAACCATTTTTTCCTTACCCTTTCCTTTCACATAATTCTTCTTTTTAAGCATTATAGGAGTCTTAAACTCAATTCCTTATGTTCTCGGACCTAGGACGATCTTTAGGGGGCGCATTTTTACTTCCAAGACGTCCTTTCACATAAAAGTTGCATGATCCGACTCGATCCCTTCTACTTCTAGGATTCAACCATGCCTTGTATTGATGCGTGGCATTTATGCCACCATTTTAACCCCTTTTTACTACCGATTTCCCCCGGATTTGTCACTTGCTTATGCCTATTTTAACCCCTTTTATCTTGATTTTAGTCACTTGAGCCCCCTCTCGTATTTTTCCTCCCCTTTTTGTCTTTTCTTCTAGTTTTTACCTCCTTTTTATGTGTTTTGACAGCTCCCAGCGCTTATGTGCGATTCACGAATCAATAGCTCGAGTGGAGATGCCAAAGGAGCTTGGAAAAGGAGTGGAGATGCCAGGATGGAGAGGGCGCGTTGTTCTAATGGGTCGCGGGCGCGGGCTTGTAAGCCGCGGGCGTGGACAGGAAAAGTCTGAAGCCAGCAGAAGAAAATGGAGATGGCGAGCCGCGGGCGCGGAGCATATGTGCCGCGGGCGCGGCACTTAGGCCCGCGGGCGCGACTTTCTGGGTTTTACGAGGCTATTTACCCAGCTTGGAGAGGGTGCGGCTGCCTGTTCGGAGAACCCTCTCCCTTGCCCTTTTTCTTCCTTTTGGTAGAAGACTATAAATAATCCCTTACTTGAGTTTCTTTGCATCCACTATTTCATTGGCCCCAAAAATCATTTGTAGACAGAGAAGTTCATGGTTTCTAGAGAGAGAAAACACTAGTGTTCAAGATTTAATCTTTGTAATCAAATATTCAAGCTTTCTTCAAGATTGTTGCTACTACTTTGATGATTTGGTAATCTTTAATCTCTATAATATCAATCTTTACTTTTGTTTCTCTAGTTTTTGATTTTCTTTGTTTTATTGCTCTTACTTGAGTTTATTTTCATAAATATTCAAGCTTTATTAGTTTCTTTGATTTTCCTTTCAAGTTAGAATCATGGTAGGTTGTGTTGGTATTGAATACAAGCTTATGATAGTTGTTATGGCCATTCCCTTCCTTCTAGCTTAGGTTTTTAGCTAGGGAAGGGGGTGAAAATCATGTGTATTTGAATATCTATTGATTATTGATTGGGACTTATTCTTTAGTTGATGATTTGAGCTATAATATGCTTGGAGTCAGTGTGTGCACCTCTAATCCCAAGAATCTAGCCCTTGAATGAATGCATGAGAATGATTTATTCTAGGTGTGAATGATTTCGTCGACGTGCTTAAGTAGTTGCATGAGAATGAACTATTTTAGGTAGAGTTTATACTCCTAGAATCGGTTTCCTTTCGGTTTTCACTAGTATTCTTTGTTCATGATTGAATCCCCCTTTCCCTAGTGCCTTTGTCATTGTTATCTCTATAATCTTGTCCATTTATCTGCTTTTAAAAGTGTTTAATCTATTTCCCTTATTTCTAGTTTATTCTAGGCTCAATAGTAGTTAGTTTGTCCATAGAATTCTTCAACACAAATTCAAATACCCCCTTTTGTTATTAGCTATTTCTCCTCGATTTCGTATTAATTGTGTTAAACCCCCGTTTCCTTGGGAATCGACCCTACCTTACCGCTATCTAAAGAAAAATTTGATCGAGCTAGGATAGGAGTTATAAATTGTAATTTTGATCTAGGATAATAAACTAACGACCTATTGTCCACCGATCAAAATTTTGGCGCCGTTGCCGGGGAAACGGCTAGTTTTGCACACTTATTTGCGTAATTTGTGGATTTTGTTGCTTTTTGTTTAGTTCCTTTTCCACTTGCTAGTCATTGCTAATTGTTTGTTTAGCTTTGGTGAATGCAAAGAAGATCTCAAGGACCACCTACTCACAACCTTGATCACGAAATCGACCGAACCTTGAGACAAGTCCGTACACTCTATCAAGAAGAGGGAAGAGATTTTGGTGCAATTTTTGATAGTGAAAGTGATTCTTGTTCCTCACATTCCCAAGGTGACGAAATGGCGAGACAACAAGTGGATGTATTATTCCGTGAGTTCGGTAATCCGGAGGACTATGAGCTCACCGGTGGGATATTGTTACCCGTCACTGAGACTAACTTCACCATCCATCCTCAATACAGACGAATGGTTCAAGCGGAGCAATTCTCGGGTTCACCAAGTGAAGACCCCATTGAGCACCTTGATAGGTTTCTCGAACTCTGTGCCATGATACAAACCAACCAAGTTTCTCAAGAATACATCCGGATGCACCTATTTCGGCAATCTCTTGCGGGGAGAGCAAAGAAGTGGCTTAAGCAAGTCAAACCTAATTCTCTCACGACATGGAGGGAAATTGTGCAAGCATTCTTGAAGAGATTCATCTCCGAGGAGAAAACCGCCGAGATGAGGAGGAAGATAGCATCTTTTGAACAAGAGGCGGAGGAGAGTCTTAGTGAAGCTTGGGAGAGGTTTAAGGAGTTGGTGCAAGCATGTCCTCACCATGAGTACAATCAAATCTTACTCATGAGGTTCTTCTATGATGGTTTGGAACCGATGTCCCGAGCTAATTTGGATGCGGGAGCGGGTGGACAATTAATCAAAGTCCCTCAAAATCAAGTTGAAGCAATGATCAAAGAGGTAGTTAAAAATTACTCTTGGGGAGGAAGGAGGAGGAATGCACCAAAGAAAGGTGGGAAGTATGAGTTGGAGAAGGTCGATCAATTGCAACATGAAATTGAGATGTTGACAAAAGGGCTTGCCAAGTTGAATACAAGTGTTGCTAGTGGTTCAAGCTCCTCCCAAGTCAACTCTTTCTCTTGTCAAAATTGTGGTGGCACCAACCATGATACATCCTATTGTGGCGGGTTGAGCCCGGAGCATGTAGCGGCATACAACACAAGGCAAGAAGGGTATAGGGGAAATGGTGGAGGAGTAGCTTGGAGACAACCACCACCCGGATTTGCAAACCAACCTCAACAATGGAATCAACAGGCTCAACAACCATACAATTCCAACACCCAATATCAAAACCCTCCTCCATTCCAAACCCAATATCAAAGAGGAAACTACCTAAGAAACAACCAACACAATAATCAACACCAATACCAAAATCAAACCCAAGCAACTCAAAGAAGTCAAGAGCAAGCATCTCAACCCGATTCTACTCAAACTCAAATTCTTCAACAACTTCAAGCCATGAATCAACAAATGCAAGAAGTCAAGGCTCATAACAAGATGGTTGATTCACAAGTAGCACAATTGGCCGAGAGAGTTTCTTTTAACTCATCTTCCACTTTGCCCGGAAAATCACAAACCAACCCTTCCAATAATGTAAAACCCGACTCTTGCAAGGAAATCACATTGAGATCGGGTACATCTTATGAGAGTCCCAAGGAAGAGGATGGTAAGGAAAAGGAGGGAGAAGAAGAGATGAGTGATGATAAGAAAGTTGAAGAAGAGAAGGTTGATGAGAAAGAGAAGAGTATGGAGAAAAAGAAGACTAAGGATGTGGTGACATCCTCAACTTCTAGTAAGGCTAGAAACCTTGATGGACCGGTTCCTTTTCCCGGTCGGCTTGCGGAGAGAAAATTGAACGATAAATTTGCAAGGTTTCTAAGTGTGATGAAAAACTTACACATTAACCTCCCTTTCATTGAAGTTATCACACAAATGCCTACATACTACAAGTTCTTAAAAGACATTCTCACCAACAATAGGAAGCTCAATGATGAGCTTATCACTCTTCCCCATCAAGTGAGTGCACTTGTTCAACACAAAATTCCCAATAAGCAAAAGGACCCGGGAAGCTTTACCTTGCCGGTCAAAATTGGGAACATGGAAGCTAGGGGTGCCCTAGCCGACCTCGGAGCAAGTGTTAGTTTAATCCCTCTATCCATTGCTCAAAAGCTTAACATTGAGATGATCCCCACTAGGATAACCATTCAATTGGCCGATCGATCGGTGAAGCTACCTTGTGGCGAGCTTGAAGATGTCCCTATTCAAGTTGGGCATATCTATGTGCCATGTGACTTTGTGGTGATGGATATGGAAGAAGATGTGGATACACCTTTGATCTTGGGCCGTGAAGCTCTTAATACTTTGGGGGCGGTAATCAATTGCAAGAATAATACCATTACATGTGAAGTGGCCGATGAAAAAATTGTCTTTGAATTCTCTAAGCTACTCAAAACCCCCATGGTTGAGAAGTGTTATAGGGTCGATGTTGTCAATGAAGAGCTAGATCGTTTGGGAAGGGTTTTCATGAGTCGTAAAGATCCTATGGCCGAAGCTCTCACATGTGAGGAAGATTACTTCTCCCAAGAAGCAAAGGAATTTGATATGGCCATTAAAGAAGCCAAAAAGGAAGAAGAGAACGGTACTAAGCATGATGAGATTAAGCATAAGGAGGAAAAATTGGAGGAGAGTTCTAAGCCTCCTCCCAAGGTAGAACTCAAACCCCTTCCCCCTTCTTTGAAATATGCTTATCTTGGAAACAAAGGAGAATACCCCATTATTGTAAATGCTTCCCTTAATGGTCTTGATTTGGAAAAATTGATTGTTGTTTTGAGAAAATATAGAAATGTGATAGGGTATAGCATTGACGATATTAAGGGTATTAGCCCTTCTTTATGCATGCACCGTATTCACCTTGAGGATGATCAATCCACCTCCATTGAACCACAAAGGAGGTTAAACCGCAACCTCCAAGAGGTAGTCAAGAAGGAAATTTTGAAATTGCGTGAGGCGGGTATAATCTATGCTATCTCCGATAGCAAGTGGGTTAGCCCGGTTCATGTGGTCCCCAAAAAGGGTGGAATGACCATTGTCAAGGGAGAAGGAGGAGAGGAAATCTCCACCCGGAAGGTCACCGGGTGGAGGATGTGCATTGATTATAGGAAGCTGAACAAGAACACTAAGAAAGATCATTTTCCTCTCCCCTTCATGGATCAAATGTTGGAAAGACTCTCCCATCATGCTTTCTTTTGCTTTTTGGAAGGATACTCCGGCTTTTTCCAAATCCCTATCCATCTAAATGATCAAGAGAAAACTACTTTTACGTGTCCATATGGGACATTTGCGTACCGAAGAATGCCATTCGGGTTATGCAATGCTCCCTCAACTTTCCAACGATGCATGACTTCCATTTTTTCTTAAATGCTTGAGAATGAAATTGAAGTTTTTATGGATGATTTTAGTGTTGGTGGATCGTCTTTTGACACATGCCTAATTAACCTTGAAAAAGTTTTGAAAAGGTGTCAAGAGACGAGTTTAGTGTTGAATTGGGAAAAATGCCATTTTATGGTCAAGGAAGGTATTGTCCTAGGCCATAAAGTATCAAAAAAGGGCATTGAAGTAGACTCGGCTAAGGTTTCGGTGATTGCTAAGTTGCCCCCTCCTACCTCCGTCACGGGAGTGAGAGCTTTTCTTGGGCATGCCGGTTTTTACTGGAGGTTTATCAAAAAAATTTCATCTATCGCCAAACCCTTAACCGAGTTACTCAAAAAGGATGTTGTGTTCAATTTTGATGATGGTTGCCTTGAGGCATTTCAAAAGCTCAAGGAAGCCCTCAACTCTTCTCCTGTGGTGCAAGCTCCGGATTGGAGCTTGCCCTTTGAGCTAATGTGCGATGCAAGTGATTTTGCTGTAGGTGTCGTGCTTGGGCAAAAGAAAGAAGGAAGATCTTGTGTCATCTACTACGCAAGTAGAACCCTCGACGAAGCTCGAAATAATTATACCACAACGGAGAAGGAAATGCTAGCGGTTGTCTTTGCCATGGATAAGTTCCGGTCTTACCTCATATGCTCAAAGGTGATAGTCTACACGGATCACATCACGGTCCACTACCTTATGACCAAAAAGGAAGCAAAACCGCGTCTCATTCGTTGGGTTCTTTCTCTCCAAGACTTTGACATGGAGATGAGGGACAAAAAGGGGGCGGAAAATTATGTAGAGGACCATCTATCGAGACTTCCTTTTGAGACTAAAGAAGACGTGCCTATCAATGAAGAATTGGGTTTTGAGGCTCTTATGGCCATTGCTTCAACACCAAGCCCTTGGTATGCGGACATTGCCAATTACTTAGCATGTGGTGTCGTTCCCCCGGAGCTCTCCTCTCAACAAAAGAAAAGGTTTTTCAAAGAAGTGAGGAGGTATTTTTGGAACGATCCTTATCTATTCAAGCAATGTGGAGATGGGCTTTTTAGAAAATGTGTTCCGGATCATGAGATCGAAGGGGTGCTTGAGCATTGTCATTCATTGCCATGTGGTGGGCATGGAAGAGTAGATAAGACCGTGGCTAAAATTTCCCAATCTCTTCTTTGGTGGCCAACAATGCACAAGGATGCCCACAAATTCATATCTAGATGTGATAAGTGCCAAAGAAGTGGGGGCATAACCAAGCGTGATGAAATGCCTCAACAAAATATTTTGGAGGTTTAACCCTTTGATGTATGGGGGGTCGAATTTATGGGGCCTTTCGTTTCGTCTTGTGGAAATCTCTATATATTGGTGGCGGTGGACTACTTGACCAAGTGGATCGAAGCTATACCCTTGCCCACCAATGACCACAAGGTTGTGCTCAAGCTTCTAAAAAAGATCATCTTCCCAAGATTCGGGGTCCCAAGAGTTCTTATTAGCGATGGTGGTTCTCACTTCGCCAAGAAATAACTTGAAGCTCTCCTCAAACGCTATGGGATTCATCATAAAATCGTCCTACCATACCACCCCCAAACTCAAGGACAAGTGGAAGTATCAAATAGGGAGATAAAGAACCTTCTTGAGAGGATGGTGAACAAGTCTAGAAAATATTGGTCTCTCAAACTTGATGATACGCTTTGGGCTCTATGGACGGCTTACAAGACCCCGATTGGTACTACTCCTTACCGATTGGTCTATGGAAAGTCTTGTCATTTGCCGGTCGAGTTAGAGTACAAAGCTTGGTGGGCGATCAAAGGGCTCAATATGGATATGACCTTGGCGGGCGAAAAGAGGCTACTTAAGCTCAATAAACTTGAGGAGCTCCGCTATGATGCCTATGAGAACTCGAAACTCTACAAGGAGAGAACCAAAAGGTGGCACGACCAACATATAAGGAACAAGAGCTTTAAGGTTGGGGACAAGGTTTTGTTATTCAATTCTAGGCTCCGTTTGTTCCCCGGAAAACTTAAGTCTAAATGGTCGGGGCCTTTCACAATTTCAAAAAGAACTCTTTATGGGTCCTTTGAGTTAGAAGCGAATGAGAACAAGTTCATGGTCAACGACCACCGTTTGAAGCTCTACCATTGCAATGATCAAATTGGCATGATTGAGTGCATGAGGCTCGATCCGCCGGATCCTAAGTCACTTTCTTGAGGATAATGTGAAATGTGAAATGACCTTATAAAGAAGAGCTTTTCGGGAGGCAACCCGAATTCTTGACCCTTTTTTATTTTGTGTTTTTTTTTTTTTTTTTTTTTTTTTTTGTCTTTGACTATTTTTGGATGATTTTTCCTTTAATCTCTTATTAAATGCGTTGTTCATTCTTTAGGTACCTTGATCTTTGGGTGCATGATCTATTAAGTTGGGTTTGGAGAAGAGAAGGAGTTTGGAGAAAGAGGAAGTGGAGATGCCCAGAGAGGACCCTGGAGAGGGCGTGTACAGGCCACCCGCGGGCGCGGCAGCCCCTCCCCTGTTTTCAAGATAAAGCGGAGATGCTTGGGTAATGACTGGATCAGGCGCGGGCAGAGTTAGCCGCGGGCGCGGCGTGCTCCCCAGCGGGCGCGGACAGGCACCGCCGTGGGCGCGGCCAATATGCCCGCGGGCGCGGCATCCTGCAGTCCAGAAAAACAGAAACCTGAAACCCTGAAGTCGCAGGCGCGACATACGATCTCGCGGGCGCGGTCAGAGCATGCCGCGGGCGCGGCCCTTCAGGTCTGCGACTTCTCTTTTTATTTTCAGCACATGCCCGAAAACATAATCAGATTTTTTCCCCTCTTCCCTCTCTACTCCTTACTCCATTTCAAACCCTAACCAATTCCTCTTAAATTTCTCTTCCTAATTCATCAAATTCCATCAAATTTCAACAATTCCCTCACTCTTCAACAATTTTTCTCACCAAAAACCTGAAATTTCATCCTTTAAAACCCCCAATTTTGGTATTCCTCTTTGTGTGGCAATTTCTTTCACCATTGGTGGGTTCTTGGAGGAAGTCTTGATTTCTTCATCAAGGGGATAGTAGGAGCAATTATTGGTATCCATTTTGGTATACATTTCTTCCTTACTCTCATTTACCTTTGAATTTGAAACATGCTTTTGGTTGAGAAATTGTATGTTTATGAATTTTCATGTTGAATTTTTGATTGGTGCATGCCTATATTGTATTCATTCACCATCTTAAGCATTATTAATTGTTGAGTTGTTGTTTGTGTTAGTTTGTTCCTTGTCATAGATTGCTTGCTTGTGGTTTGAACTTGGTGATTCTTGGTTTTGGAGATTGTCGTAGTGTGACTATTGTGAGTGATTGTTTTGGAATTGGACTGCAATTTGATATTGGTGACAATGGTTTTCGGTTCTAAGAAGAGAAAAAGTGGGAAGGAACTCCAAGGTTCATCCTCTTCCAACCCCCAACAAAATGAACCTACACCCCAAACTGCTCCACCACCTCTACCACCCCTCAAATTCCCACAACAAAAACCACAAACCCATCTATGACAACCTCCTAAACAGAAAATTGAGACCAATCAAGCATTACCATCACTCCACCACAACCAAGCTTGGTATCGATGAGGATTGTTGGTTCTTGTTCAACAACCTCGGACTCGGTTCCTTTGTGTCAAGTGCCTATCGAACCTACAAAGAGCCTACCCTAGAGTTTCTTGATTCCTTCGAAACTCATGCCGCAGGAGATAATGATCTCTCCATCTCCTTTCAACTCTTTAACAAAAAAGAAACCTTCACCCTCCGCCAGTTTAAACAACTGCTGGATTTCAACCCCGATGCCGATATGTTCTTCCCCGAACATGCGGGGCTCCATGCTTATGATCCCCTTCACTGGTGGAAGGTCATTTCGAGAATGAACGCCTTCAACTCCAAGTACTCTTTAGCCAGTCAGATCATGCACCCAGCCATCAGACTTCTGCATCGAATCCTTGGGTACACGGTCTTTAATAAACAGGACTTGGGGAAGATTACAACCGAGGAAATCCGACTATTATGGCTAGCTACGCAGTCGGAAATTGGGCACATAATGAACTTCGGGTATCTATTCACCAAATGCATTGAGAGTGTCCAATCGGGTACAAGGAAAGGTGAAATTCATTTTTGAGGGATGGTAACTCGGATAGCCGAGAAGCTGGGGCATTTGGCTAAGCTCGAATCTTGCACCCCCGTAGGGAAGAGTGATGGGAGTGATATATGGCTCGACCTCGACCAACTAAAAACCATGAAGTTCATCGCGGATACCGAGGATCGAGGAAAGACTTGGAGCTTACTTGTCTCCCACGAGCACCATTGTTTCCTGCCCAAGCCGGAATTCACTTCTTTCACAAGGGAAGGAGTCAATTACCCATGGTGGGTAAAGAAGGACTCATCGTCCTTCCTAGCGCTAGGATGGTCACGGGGGAAGGGTCCGGCCAAAGCAATGAGGGCACAGAGGATGAGTTCCACCAACAACAACAACAACAAGAATCAAGGCAACAACAACAACATCACCAACCTGACTACCAACAACAAATGGAGGCAATGTGAGCCCAAATGGAGAGCATGCAACTCGGCATGCAAGGTATGTTTGCTTCCCACCAACACCTCTCTTACCAAACCAATGCCTTTTATGATTTGAGTGTGCGTAGAGGGGATGTCTCTCCCCCGGTCAACTACCCTTATGTGCCGGCCCAACAAGGGCCCGTGCCATCTTGGGGGGGTGACAACCTACCTACGTACCCATATTGGCAAGGGACCTCGGACCCTACTGTGCCTAGGCGTGATTTCCCTGATGAGTCCGGTCATTATGATTATCGGGTTTCGGGTGGGAGTGATTACAGGGGTGATCCTAACTACCCCTATGTCGACCCCTCTCACCCCGACCCCCTTGTCCAACCCGAGCCATATGACCAGTTATCCGCGTCCCAGCTTGACCTCTTCAAAGGTCATTATGGGTGGCCACCTGGCTACTCCGGAGGTTGGGACCCTTATGGCCCCCCATCGGGTTTCTCCTACGACGATGGGAGCGCGGATAACGACGGTGCCGGCTCTAGTAGCCATTAGTTTCCCCCTTGTTCTTTTTGTTCCCTCCCTTTGTCTCCTCCCCCCCTATTACTTATCCTCACGCCGCATCGAGGACGACGCTTTACTCTAGTGTGGGGTGGGGTGTCTGAGTCAAAGGAGAGTGTTAGGGAATGCTTGAGGCGAGTGTGGGGGAAGGCACCTAGGACTCAAGGGACTATTTAGGGGTTTTGGGTGTAGGTGTCGTTGGTAGCGTTGTTGTTGTCTGGTGTCTATGATGTCCGTTTCTATGATGATGATGATATGATGACAATGTTTTGATGATAATGACTCTATAATGATGGGATGTTTGGGTAGTAGGTCATACCCAAAGAATTTAGTTCATGGATTTTTTTTCTCTCTCTCTCTAGTACTAACGTTCTTTTCTTTTTAGTGCTTGCCTTGTTTTTCTTTTTTTTCCTCTCTTTTGTAGCTTGGAAGAAATTGAAAGCGACATGTGGAGGCACGGTAAATCGCTTGGTTGCTTTATTTTTTTTTCTTCAAGAGACATTGGTGAGATCTTTCCTTTACTTTACTTTTCTTTTCTCGTGTCGTGTTTAGTTTAGGCTTTAGCTTAGGAAAGAGTTGAATGGTTCGAGGATGTTTGCATGCGGTTCCAAGGAACCTGGGATCGTTGGTATTGAGACCGAACGATCACTTGTATGTCGATTGGGATTTATTAGAATCTTTAAGCCTCTCATATGAACCTTCTTGATTCTCTCTTTCCTTTGTTCTACTTCCTTTTATGTGATAAGCATAATTATGGCATGATGATATGAATGTGTTCTGGAACTTGCTTGCTACATTTGGATTCTATCTCCGTGATGATGCATCCTTGAATGTTTGTCCTTTTTCTTAACTATGTGATGAGGTGCACATTTCGAGATTGTTGTTGATTGAACTAGACGAGCCTTAGTTAAGGTAGCAAGGGTAAGAACTTGTGAGGGCGTTTGAACCCCTAGTTCGCGGGATGTGGTAAGATGGAGTTGCTCCCTGTAGTGGATTTGAAGCCCTCTAGTTGGTATTTGCTTACCTTTCTCATCCCTTGTGAGGTTCTCTTGTTCATGCCTTCATCAACTTGTTGAGCGACGAATTAGGATCCTCGACTATGCATGTTTGAATCCTTGTGTTGACTATTAGCTCCCAAGATCGCGACCTTGGACTTTTAAGAGAGGAAAAGGGGCACCATTTCTCATTTTTGTTTATTTTCTCTTTTATTTAGTTACAAATTTGATTTTTCTCTTTGCATCATCCCTCTTGCCAACCAATTTGAGCCTAATGTTTTCCCATTCTTGTTTCAACCTCATTACAAGCCTAGCGACCTATGTTTACTAATCCCCTATTAGTTAATGAAGCAATGGCTTTGCGAGGCGAGTGTGAAAGAGCGTCATGAATGTGAACGTGAATCATTTGTGGAATTGGTTTGGAATTCTAGAGTTGAATATGTAAAGCAGTTTGAAAAAAAAAAAAAAAAAAAAAACCCCTTTATTTGATGAAATGAGAAATTTATTTATCTTGTACACATACTTGAATAAAGGGTGGTGATGCGAATGAAATCAAAATGTTTGGATATTCGTTTGAGTTGTGGTTGTCTTTTGAGTTTTGACCTTGAGGATCCCCCTTTATCTTGCTTCACTTAGGAATTACCGCCACTATTTCAAATTGAATATTCCGACCTCTACCTTAGGCCGTGTCAGTACAACCCTTGTGAAGCCCCTTTGACTTTAAGAGTGCATGGTCAACAACCGGTGGAGGGAGATGGTTCTCAACCCTATGGAAAGAACGTGCATAGTTGAGATGTCGGGATGATCTTTTACTTCCTCAAATTAAATCTTTTTCCGGTTCCTTCGTGGAATCATGAGGAGCCATCTAGGGGGACGATTTGAAGCTAGTGGGGAGAACGCAGACCGTTTTAGAGGGGATTAGGGCGAAAGATGACTCACTAGTTCTCTATGCTTAGTTGAGGCTCGACTCTTGCAATCTCTAACATCTTGAGGCGTGCATGCATCACGTAGTTGAGAATAGCTAATACTCTTTGACGTTTTTGTCATGGTTGAGTCCAGATAAAGCAATCGTTCTGTGGATCTCTTATGATGTTCTTTGAATTACCATGCCATATTATGTTTGTCTTTGTGGTGTTTGATTTTTCTTTCTCTCTTTGTCTTGCTTGAGGACAAGCAAGAGGCAAGTGTGGGGGATTTGGATGCATGGCATTTATGCCACAATTTTAACCCCTTTTTACTACCGATTTCCCCCGGATTTGTCACTTGCTTATGCCTATTTTAACCCCTTTTATCTTGATTTTAGTCACTTTAGCCCCCTCTCGTATTTTTCCTCCCCTTTTTGTCTTTTCTTCTTGTTTTTACCTCCTTTTTATGTGTTTTGACAGCTCCCAGCGCTTATGTGCGATTCACGAATCAATAGCTCGAGTGGAGATGCCAAAGGAGCTTGGCAAAGGAGTGGAGATGCCAAAGGAGCTTGGCAAAGGAGTGGAGATGCCAAAGGAGCTTGGCAAAGGAGTGGAGATGCCAGGATGGAGAGGGCGCGCTGTTCTGATGGGCCGTGGGCGCGGGCTTGTAAGCCGCGGGCGCGGACAGGAAAAGTCTGAAGCCAGCAGAAGAAAGTGGAGATGGCGAGCCGCGGGCGCGGAGCATATGTGCCGTGGGCGCGGCAGAGAAGCCCCGCGGGCGCGGCACTTAGGCCCGCGGGCGCGGCTTTCTGGGTTTTACGAGGCTATTTACCCAGCTTGGAGAGGGCGCGGCTGCCTGTTCGGAGAGCCCTCTCCTTTTGGTAGAAGACTATAAATAGTCCCTTACTTGATTTTCTTAGCATCCACTATTTCATTGGCCCAAAAAATCATTTGTAGAGAGAGAAGTTCATGGTTTCTAGAGAGAGAAAACACTAGTGTTCAAGATTTAATCTTTGTAATCAAATATTCAAGCTTTCTTCAAGATTGTTGCTACTACTTTGATGATTTGGTAATCTTTAATCTCTATAATATCAATCTTTACTTTTGTTTCTCTAGTTTTTGATTTTCTTTGTTTTATTGCTCTTACTTGAGTTTATTTTCATAAATATTCAAGCTTTATTAGTTTCTTTGATTTTCCTTTCAAGTTAGAATCATGTTAGGTTGTGTTGGTATTGAATACAAGCTTATGTTAGTTGTTATGGCCATTCCCTTCCTTCTAGCTTCGGTTTTTAGCTAGGGAAGGGGGTGAAAATCATGATTATTTGAATATCTATTGATTATTGATTGGGACTTATTCTTTAGTTGATGATTTGAGCTATAATATGCTTGGAGTTAGTGTGTGCACCTCTAATCCCAAGAATCTAGCCCTTGAATGAATGCATGAGAATGATTTATTCTAGGTGTGAATGATTTCGTCGACTTGTTTAAGTAGTTGCATGAGAATGAACTATTTTAGGTAGAGTTTATACTCCTAGAATCGGTTTCCTTTCGGTTTTCACTAGTATTCTTTGTTCATGATTGAATCCCCCTTTCCCTAGTGCCTTTGTCATTGTTATCTCTATAATCTTGTCCATTTATCTGCTTTTAAAAGTGTTTAATCTATTTCCCTTATTTCTAGTTTATTCTAGGCTCAATAGTAGTTAGTTTGCCCATAGAATTCTTCAACACAAATTCAAATACCCCCTTTTGTTATTAGCAATTTCTCCTCGATTTCGTATTAATTGTGTTAAACCCCCGTTTCCTTGGGAATCGACCCTACCTTACCGCTATCTAAAGCAAAATTTGATAGAGCTAGGATAGGAGTTATAAATTGTAATTTTGATCTAGGATAATAAACTAACGACCTATTGTCCACCGATCATGTATGCACTAGATAAGGGAAGAGGAGTTTGGTTACTCGCAGAAACGGTCCACAAAGGTCTTCCAATCCAACAAGTCTCGTACTTCTGAACGTTACTTTCATGCAACGATACTTCACGAGGGCTATCGTTGTAGCGTGGAACTACTTGTTCAAGTCCATATTGTCGCATCAGTCGATAAGAAAAATAAAAAGTCAACTTTCAAATACTAGTAACGCGACAATACGGAGTATCATTCGTGCCAACAATCCTAGTAAGCCTCCACCAAGGCACCACCCACCGAATGGAAAATTCTTTCTTTACAAAGAAGACCTTCCAATCATCATACGACATGTTTGCAGAGTAATACTTATTCTTACGTACTAGATCGTTGGGACCATATTTATCAATATGGTCAGGGGATTCAAAGAGTTCTAAACGCTCCATCAACCAAATCTACAAAAAAAATACAAAAAAGGAGCAGAAAAGCACCGTGTCACAGCAACCATGTACCGTGACACAGTGCCTGCTATGTGTCACGGGGGTTAATTGGAGCGTGTTTTTACCTGCAATAGCATTAGAGAGCCCTTCGTGATGGCTTTCCGTTCAGCTTTTGCTTCGTCAAGGCCGCGCAAAGTTTCTCCAAGGCAAGTAGGCATAGGTGATCTACTACATTCAACATGTTCAAGCACAGACGCTAAACAAGCATGTCCTACCCTACCATTTGCAAATAAAATCTTGCTAAACATGCAAAAATTAAGCCCTTCTACGGCATAAAAGATAAGAATCAGAGACAAGACGATTAAAATAAAAATTTGCAAGCTTTTCTAAATATACTTAATTACCACACACAATTTTATTTGAATCTGGATCTGTCAGATTCAGATGGCGTTCAAAGTCTTGGTTATAATACTTATGTAGGGTTGGCATTGCAATGAGATTTCTTGAAGGAAAAACAAAGATGGCACCGAATTCCTCCGGTAGAGGACACATTTCATCATAATCAAATTTGAAACAATGTGTTTCTTGACTCCAATAATCTAAATGAAATATGCCCTAAGAAAATCATGTTCAATTGCAACATGCCTCAGGGGTAATAAGCCTCTGACATGAAACAATTCCAGCTCTCTTTTGTCAGCATTGGTCAAAGAATAAGACCAGTCGCGCAATGTATTATCAAAATTCTAAGACATTATTATTCAAATGTGAAATTCTAATTATTTTATGTTCCGTAATTATGCATATCAAGAATAAAATTGTCCTATTTTATAGCCAAAACGCTTGGAAATATTCAAAATCTATCCTTTTATGCGTGCAAACTACACTGCTGCAGAATACGCGCACCGTGACACGGGAGAATCCACCTATCACGGGAAATAGTGTCGTGACATGGCATGCTTTGCCGTGACACGGTATACACTACCGTATCGCGGTGCCCACGCGTCTTCATATTTTTATCCTCTACCTATTTATATCAGGATTATTATTGTTTTGCCTTCACCATTTATCTTCTAATTTTGTTTTTTGAGAGTTTTATTCCTAATAAAATTCTCCATTTATTTTATCTTTTTTATTTTTTATTTTTTTTATTATTATTTTATTTTTATTTCTATTTTAATTTTTATTTTGGGGACGTTGTAAAACTTGTCCCATTTTCATTTTTTTTTTATATTTCTTTTTTTTTAGGGGAAGTTGTAAAAATTGTCCCATTTTCTTTTTTATTTCTTTTTCTTTTGGGGAAATTTCAGAATTTGTCCCATTTTCATTTTCTTTTTCATTTGGGGAAGGTCAGTACCCTCCACTTACAATTTTATTTTTTTCGCGTCATTAATAAATACACAATCACACACAATGAGTCTCAAGCATACACTAATACACACTAGTAAATGCATGCACTGTGAATAAAATATACAAAGTGAATCATGATGCATAAACAGTGTCAAGTGTCATCAACCAAAGTAAATAATAAAAACCATCGATCAAAAATTTATAGAACTAGAAGAGTGAGGATCAGTGTCATCTCCAACCTACAAATACGGGAACGGCTGACCAAATATTCCCTCCATCATCCGGGTACGAGGAGTAGTATCCCTACTAGTCCCTATAGCTCTAGTAGCAGACAAAGTTAAAGCAGGACCTGTCCAACTGGCAAACGATGTAAACTAACTCCAAGAGATAGGAAGCATCGCTAGAGGCATCGTCCTAGACAATGGAACTGAAAATAAGCCCTGCAGTGGTGGAGGAAGCACCCCAGACAATGGAACCGAGTATTAAACCCTGCTTCACAGGAGTAATGACTTGCCTGAACTCAAGCTATGAAGGAAGGGAAGATGAAGGCTGCTGTCATTGACCCTGAAAATGCTGGAATGGCTGAGAAGGCTGAGGCTTCTGCCATTAAGCCTTCTGAAACGGCTGAGAAGGCCGAGGTTTCCGCTGAGACTGAGAATGCTGACGAACCTCAAGAGATCGTTTGTCGCGACTAGGGTCCCCCTCGTCCGAGCCTTTGTGCCTCAAGCGCGAGTGAGACCTCCGTCGCTCCTGAAAAACACAAAATGAAAAGATGTCAATAGTGCAAGATAGAACAAATGGTAAATATGGGAAAAAGGAAAATATACCTCGAGAACATCGCCAAAACCGCCCTGATAACTCACACTACGTCGAAGCTTGATGATGAAGTACTTCAAAGCGTCAACCAGCTTAATGAATTCCATCATGTTTGAGTGTATAGGCTGAGAACAAAGCAAAGAAAAATCAGTAACAAGCGGTATTAAAAGGATGAATAACGTGTTGAAAAGCTTACCGGCTCAAACACATCAGGCAGAGACTCATGTGCCTGTCTGAAACCCTGTGGCGCATCAGCAATATGATCCTCAATAATACTGATCGGCCCTGGGTAACGGACAGATTGAGGTGGGACCTCAATCTTCCCCCTACGGCGAGCAGTCGTCTGAAAATACGATCGAATAATCATGTTATTCGTCGATTTAAACAGAGACTAATAACAAAATTCTCAAAAGAAATCATACCTGGGGAAGATGGGGTGGAGGAGCAAAAGAAGGAAGCAAGTCTTGCAAATAATCGCCCTCCATACGCACAAGCTCCTGCCAAGGAAAAATGTAGTGCTCCCCCCTGTTTATTAACGCCCAAAGCAAATGTGAGTCTAGCATCGACTTCGGTGGAGGCAAGGGCACCACAAAGCGATCAACACTGTGGTGACGAACAACGCGCTCCCCAAGATACCAAGCAAAGCGTGCAGTACCAACAAAAATAATACGGTTCACCGAAAGCTGCAAGACCTCGGGAAGATTAGTCATCCCAGCCCAAGGCCGATACTAGATCTCAACAGCAACCTGAAAACCATAAAAGTTACAATGAATGCTGAAAAATAAACATCAAGGTAGAGAATAACATGCTGCAAGATCAATTCTTACCCCAACAAAAGAGGTGCCTCGGCGCAGCAGCCCGCGCAGCGTAGAGAAGAACTCCACTCGTGACTCGCCTCGGTCATGTCAGCTAGCTTCGATAGGGAAGTCATGGACCGCTCTGCGACGCCGTCGAGGGGCCAATCTCGGAAAGTACTCATAGAATTACAGCTGCAATGAAAAGTAGTCTCTAAGCATATGAGTTAAACAGGTTAAAATAAAACAAGAAGAAGAAAGATCGTCACCTCTATGACTCTCCATAAACCGTAGACAGTGACAGGGGCCTGGTCATTCAGCTACCTACAGCCATGACGCAGCAACGAGAGTAGATCAGCATATCCAAGGCTGGCCTAACTCGCCGATCCTGACCAAAGAAGGAAGGTAGCAAACGAGCGCACGTGAACTCCTATCAGGAGAAAGAGTCATGGAAATGAGAATCAAAATAAAGATCTGCACTCGATGCTCAGGTAACGTCTCATCCATGTCAAAGCCATGGCCCAGAACAGAAGCCAACTCTGATCGCCCGCTCTTAGGTTCACCTCGAGGCACCGGCTGAGTCCTGATATGCTGAATGACCGGATCTAACAAATCTGCTACCTCAGCCGCCCCCCAAGTGAGGACAGGAATATGTCGTACGGCCCGCTCGGTTAAGCGTAAGCCGCTAATCATGCTGAAATCGAGGGGGGTCACTATGATCTCCTCCCAAGCGAAGTGAAAAGTGTTGGTAGTATCCCAAAAATACTCCAACAACGCATGAACAACTGTCGTGCCACAACCCCGGGGGATGCGAAATCCTAAAACCGCTGAATAGAAATCTCCTAAACTAGTAGTCTCCTACAAGGCGTTCGTAATAGGATCCCTCGTGATAATCCCATATAGCCGGGGAATCAAATCTCCAGCTCTGGATCCATGATGGCGAAGTGTACCATCGACTATGCCGGCAAGTGGACGATGAAAAATGTGGTTCTCACGACAGAAAACCAACTCGTATGGTGTCCACGGAGGTGGAATCCTCCTACCCCTACTCGAAGAAGGGCGAGGCTCGGTCTCTAATGCATCATCATCCATGCCCTCAGGAACTGTGGGAGTGTCCTCTCGAAAAGCCTAACGTCGGCCACGAGTAGAAAGATCGTGATCCCGTTGTCTAGGAATGCTATTACAAAAATAAAATCTAATTACTTAGCATCATTTCCTATGTTATTTAGTTATTTATTCAAAAGCGGCTTAACAGCTACCTCAAGTTGCATTTTCTATTATACGCAAAATTTTTACCTCAAGGCTAAAACTTAGCAAAATAATAGAATTGTTTCTAGTATTTAGTTTCTCCATGACAAACTAATACTACAGTTCTCCTAATTACATGATATTATGTTCTTCATGACAATATATTACATACACAAAACAAAGCATACTCCGAAATTGCACAAAAATAATAGATCGGCATAACATGGCATATTTTACAAGACCTTCAACCAATATATCACCATTTCAAGTGCAAAAAAAAACATGAACAACAAGAACACCATTTTGTACAAGTTGTACAAAAAAACGGTGATTTGCTCAATTTTTCACCAAAACACACAAACTTGGTCTCAAATTGCTCACAAACACACATACATTGATGTACAAGTAAATTCATGGAAAATTTTTGACATAGAACCTCAAAATAAAAAACCCCTATTGACACCCAA
The DNA here is from genome assembly GCF_001683475.1 of Chenopodium quinoa. NCBI lineage: Eukaryota > Viridiplantae > Streptophyta > Magnoliopsida > Caryophyllales > Amaranthaceae > Chenopodium > Chenopodium quinoa. The sequence continues at coordinate 6,694,601 of NW_018742345.1, forward strand.
ATGTGTCTCCCCAAAACCAAACACAGTGATGAACACCGTTCATGTCATTTTATTATCGAACAAAGAGAAAGTGTCAAAAGTCTAGTGATGAGGATGTGTTTATTAAAATATCTCATCTTTGTGTTTTTGAAAATATTTCTTTTCTTACCCTATTTTTAAAAAATGTGCATTCCAATTTAGTTTGGTCCATGATATGGGTCCAATAATAGTGTAATTGGATAGGGTTGAAAAGATCTTTACAACGATATATTATAAGTCCAATTCTGATGAATAATGAGGAAGTTATGGCCAAAATACTAAACTGGGCCCAAACCAGTTTTTAACTTCGGCCCAATGATCATGTGGAGAGTCCAGAGGTCTAATCCTATTCCTAAACTAATTAGGATTAATTAGAATCTTCTATGAGTTTCTACAAGATCTTAATTATCCTTTTTGAAAAGATAAGATTAAAGAATTTGAGTTAAATAAAAACTTCCCTTTTATAAAAACTTTCCTTTTTCTTAAGGAAAAATTGCCCGGAATAATCCCACCTTTGGCTTGTCCGCTGAAAATAATCCCACCTTTGGATTATTTTTTAATAATCTCACCTTTACCCCCCAATCTTTTTTAATGGTCACATTTTACTTGGAACCGGTTGAATAGGTTTTTTTTTTGAAATATCATTTACACGTGTCGTTACTTGATTAGCCAAAAATTTAAAGTAAAAAAAAAAAAAAAAAAAACACCACCATAATCACCCCAATTCAGCCACCACCGTCCCCACCACCAACCTAACTCAAACCCTAGAACCACCATCCCACCCAAGACTGAAACCACCGCCATCTAGAAGCCACCTCGCTGACCACACCCAGCCAACCCAACCACAAATCCCCATTAAAACTTTGATTGAAGACCATAAAACCCACCACATTAGGTTCATGCGTGGCCGATTAGGTTCGTGCGCTGCAATCGGGGCAAGGAGTTCGCGCGTGGCCAGAATTCGGGAAAGTGGAAGATCGACGCAGCTAGAATTCGGGAAAGGGGAAGGTCGACGCGGCTGGAATTTGGGAAATGGTAAGGTTGACGCGGCCAGAAGGGGGCGGGGGATGTCGGCAAAGACGAAATCGGGGAATGGGGGTGGTTGCGAGGCCGGAATAGGTGATGGGGGTGGTCGGATTCATGGGACGATGGGATAAAGGTGTTCGGCGCGTCGGGGTTGGTGGCTAGGGAGGTTGGCGCGCGCGGGATTGGTGGCTTGGGAGGTTGGAGCTCCGGGATCGGGTGGCTAGGGAAGTGGTTTGGTTGGTGGGTGACTTTAATATTAAATAATTGTTTTTTTTTAACTTTTTTTTAATTTTTTTATTTACACTAATCGGGCGTTGACACGTGTCCAATAACTTGCTGCAGCAAGTTAAGTGACCGGTTGGGACCATTAAAAAAGATCTGGGGGTAAAGGTGGGATTATTTAAAAATAATCCAAAGGTGGAATTATTTTCAGCGGACGGGCCAAACGTGGGATTATTGCGGGCAATTTTTCCTTAAGAAAAAGGAAAGTTTTTATAAAAGGGAAGTTTTTATTTAACTCAAATTCTTTAATCTTCTATAAGTTTCTAAAAGATCTTAATTATCCTTTTTGAAAAGATAAGATTAAAGAATTTGAGTTAAATAAAAACTTCCCTTTTATAAAAACTTTCCATTTTCTTAAATCCTAATTCTATTCGAATTTTAAGATATTCAAAGACAGTCAGATATTATTTTTGTGCCTCATTATTTTTATAAAAATTTTATATGGTTGGATAGATATTGAAATTATATTTCCAATGAAATATTATAATATTAATTATGAGCTATAACGAAAAAGATATGAATGAAATATGAAACTCCATAAAAAACTGACACCGTCCTACTATTTCATCCATATCTTTTTAACTAAAAAATATTTTAATCGGAGTTCCAATTGGTTTGGTAAGTAGAGTTCAAGAGATTTCCAAAGACATATTATATGTCGTATTTACACTTCTGTATCAAAAGATATGTTAAAAACAAATTCGGATTCTTTCCTTATTCTTCAAAACTTTTTTTTCTCTATAAATAGAGGTAATATCTCCCTTTTTTAATCATCAACTCTCACCAAGAATTTCTTGATTCTCTCTATATTTCTAGCCTATCATTTTTCAAACACAATTCCTCACACATTAGCACTAGACACACCTAGCCAAGTTCGAAGTTGCCTTCTCCCTAGACGTGAAAGGTTTGATACTTTTTAGGGTTTGGTCCCAAATCTCTATTTTAATTATTTAAGTTAATTGTTTGTTTTATTATTTCCCTTGAAGTTACTAACATGTGTATTTTGTTATTAGAAAGAGGTACGAGTCATCCAAGTAAGTGCTTTAATTGTAAATTGATATTATGATATAGAAATCATGTTTAGGTTGTTATTTTGATTACTAGTACCATGTGAGGATTCTTTTCCTTATATTAGGATGCTTTTATTAGTATGATGTTTAGGATAACAACTAAAAATTTCAAATATCAAGTATGATTGTTGTGATGCTTCTTATTTTCTTTTCTAATAGCATGTTAGTATCATGTTAGGGCTATATATTTGATCTTTGATGTTTAGTGACATGATAGGATTTGTTAATAATATTGTTAGTATCATGCCTAGGATCTTTCTATTAATATTATGCTTTATTTTTAACATGAACATGATTATTTTAATTGTGAATATTATTAATGATCATTATTATTGTTATGTTGCGTGATGTTTATTGTTATTGCTTGATCACACCTTTTATGCATGTTTAAAGGGAATTTGTACTTGTAATAACTCAATAAGATAATTAATAATCTTTTTTAGGGTTAATATGATTATAATTCAAGTGATCTCCAATAATAGTTTTATTTGTGCATTAATATTCAACCAACATAGATTAAACAGGTTTAGGGTAAACCTAATGATTGCATGTTAGTCAGAAAGCGCACATGAATACGAGCAGAATAAAGTATAGGCCTATTTATAGGGCAGGTTTTTTCTCTTTTAGATTGGATTTGTACCTTCATCCCCGAATTTCCAGTCTTGGTTCTAGACCTATTGGAGTTAACGATCTCTTGGATCGTTAAGGGGTGTAACCTTCACCCTGTGAACTGTTTACAAGTTCCTAAAACTTGTTGGCGGCTCTTTTGCTCCGGCTTCCTTCCCTTTGGACGCCACCGTATTTTAGTGTATGATCACAGTGGGTAGGGGTTCAAGTTTGGGGTAATTCTTGAATTATTCCCTAAAGTTTTTTGGCGACTCCACTGGAGAGGATTTCTTTTTATATTCCTGAAATTTATTTCGACAATGATTTAGAATGAGTGGATGAGACTCGAAAAGTTCTAAGTATTTCATGTGCGTAATCCTGATATACATTATTGTCATATACATAAAAAAGGTTCTCATTGGAAATACCATTCGTAATGAGTAAAAAACATAGGATTTTTACACGTATAAAATTTGTGGAATATCTTTCACAACTAGAATCGACATAATGCTGCGAAAAATTGGAAAGTTCTAAGAACACAGACAGCTGCTGAGGCATGTAGGAACTGGCGTCTAGGAAACAGAGCCTGTCGCCAAAGATATGGCTCTGTTGCCGAGCGATAATTCAACAGGGCTCATATCCCGGCGACAGTTCCTGTTGGCTGGCGCTGCGTTCTTTTAATACCAAGCCAGAAATATGCGTTCTTATTTCGACCAGTTATAGCACTGTTGGTTCGATTCTACTTCTTGATTGAGTTTTTTCTCACTTTTCTGAAACCCATATGTGTTCTACATATGGACATAACCCTCTGAGAACTATCTACCCAATTAAACGCTCTGAGCAACAAAGGGTACACCCGAGAATGTTGAATTCACCAAACCATGGAAGCGAGTTTAACTCGCGGGGTCTCATCCACTCGCGCCAACTCTTCCAAAGGTAAGGCTTCCGCACGGTGCATCCAGACTCATAACCGTGGACCCTCTTTGACTAACCCATATCTCGAACTTTAGAGAACTAGAACCATGGTTAGGTTGCAAACTCATTGCATCATATTGTGCCTACTTAACTACTAATTGTGCATACTTTATGTGTTTTTCATAACCGTTTGTTTGACTTGTGATTATGTATAAATAAACTAATTAAGGACTAAAATAATTTGCTTAATTAATTAATTAATTAATTTGAACTAATGAATAAACTTAAAATCGAGTCATAGTTCCTTTAAGTCAACGTGGATTTTTATTCCCGTATGTTGCACAAGCGTCAACTTCTTTTGGTCATATCTGGCGTTCTAGGAAGAACTACGAGTCGTACACCCTATGGATCTGTAGCCCCAAGTTTTCTCTTTAATTTGGCGTTGGTTTCATCTCAATCAGGGTCACAGATAAAAAGTGATGACTAAAATATTACAGTCTGTCCAGTTTAATGCATATACGTGAAGTCTTAACTTAGTCTTTGCTTGAGTCTAGTCACATAGTCTAGCCACATGGTCATGACATGAGTCTTAACATGTCACCTACACTCACTTATCTCATCACACACTTTGTATATGTCACCATGACCATGTCTTAGGATCATGCATGAGTCGCTCTTTCCGTCATTTGAGTTGGGGTCCACTTTAGTCCTAAATTCTTCTATATATCCCCATCTACATCATCTTTCCATTTTCTACATGCTTTCTCCATATCACAAACTTCATTCTTCCTACCTTCTTCCATCCATGCATGTTGAATCGAGTTTGAGTCACGTGATTGATAAACAAAAAAAAATGATGGTAATGATGAAACAAATGCACAAGGCAAGCTTCTCACCAAGATTTCATGTTTTCTTCTTCTTTTTTGCAAACCCTTTCCCTAATAAGTCTAGAATAGGCACCCTTCATCCTCCTTGAATTTATTTCTTAGAGTTTAATTTTTACCCTTCACTTTTTAAATAAAATGAAATTTTATTTCCTTGCATATGATTAGTAAATTTCCAAACAAAAAAAACGTCGAGCTAAGCACAAGGTATATTAATGATTTGAGGCACCCCTTGTAGCCACATCATATTACCTTTCACCCTTCAAATATACAATCCTTTCCTGATAAACCACTTTGAGTCTCGTCTAATGATAAACCTTTTCTTTCTTCGACCCACATCCACCTAACCTTGGGATAGGATGGTGTGCAACTTATGCAATTTTCAAAGAACAAAATCTTGAGTGTATCAAAAGATTAAAATAGCGAAAATAAAAATAAATAAAAGTGTAAAAAAGGGAAAGTGTTCCAATTTCTTTGACATGAACATGTCTTTGATATGAATACGTCTAAGATTGCGTCTCTTATCGAGTGCTCGATATCGTTCCTGAGAAACATGAATACTAAGTGAGTGATAGACTGCATGATCGGGATTGCCCACTTATAAAAATAAAATAAATGCAAAAGCAAAAAAAAAAGAGAGCATAACTAAAAAAGGAAAGAGCTCAAAAGTGAGAAACCTCAAGCATACCAATATAAAGATTCAAAAGTAAGGTTGCACACCTTGGAGGCTTATCTAGGGTCTTTAGCTTTTATCCCTTTCTTCTTCAACCTTTAGCCTAACCACGTTACAACCCTTAAAAAGACCTTTTTAAGGTTGTAGACACCCATTTGTGTCTCCCCAAAACCAAACACAGTGATGAGTGTCTTTCACGTCGAATCATAATCGAATGAAACGAAAGTGTGGAAAGGTCTAGTGTTGCGGAAAGTTTTATTTCTTTTCTCTTCTCTCTGTTTTTGAAAACTTGATTTTAAGAAAAAAAATCCAATCAAGTTTGGTTGGTCCATGATATGGGTCCAATAGTGGTGTAGTTGGATGGGGCTTGCAAAGACCTTTCCAACGATATATTATAAGCCCAATTCTGATGAATATTGAGGAATTTATGGCCAATTTACTAAATTGGGCCCGGTTTGAGCTTTAAGTACGACCCAATGATCTAGGGGAGGGCCTAATATGATTTATCATTCCTAATGTAATTAGGAATGGTTTTGGTATTCTAGAACATTCTAGAAGGTTTTTATCATTCTATATTCAATTAGGATTCTTCAGAGTTTTAATCAAGATCGAATAACATTTTCGACTGAAATTATATTATTTTATCTTCCAGTACGGTAAGTTTATCAGATTTTCTAAAACGCGTTAAAAGCCGATTTGACGTCCAACCCCAGGCCTTGGCGCCTGGAATCAGGATTGGCGCAAGACGCCTTCCATTGGCGCCTGGCGCTAGCCACTGGTCCTGGCGCCAATGAGCCAGGGCTGGCGCCAAGTTTGGTTTTCGATCTTCAGACTCTGTTTTGATAAATGATCTTTTTTGGATGATTTTCTCTATTAATATCGTATTAAAAACTCCAACTATCTTCATCATATACATCTATCATTCACAAATTCTCCTTATTCTTAAGTCTTCATCAACTATCTTCATCATTTATCAATTAGCACTCATCTATAGTCAAATAATCCTTTTCATTCATCTCTTTTCATCAAATTCTTTGAATTCATTCGTTCTTTCTTTTCTAAACTTTGCTTTTTAATAAAAAATTCCGCATTCACAAGATCTAGAAACACCTTGCCATATTCGAAGTTGCCTTCGCCCTAGACGTGAAAGGTTTTAATTTCTGAGGGTTTGGTCCCAAATCTCTATTTTAATTATTTAATTTAATTGTTTTGATTATTATTTTCCTTGAAGTTACTAACGCGTATATTTTGTTATTAGAAAGAGGTACGAGGCATCCAAATAAGTACTTTAATGGTTTAATTGATATTATGATATAGAAATCATGCTTAGATTGTTATTATGATTCCTAGTATCATGTCTAGGGTAACTTTAATATCAAGTATGATTAAAAGTACGATGCTTCCTATTTTCTTCCTAATATTAATTCATGTTAGTATCATGTTAGGGTTAAAGATTTGATTTTTATTGCTTAGTGACATGCTAGGGTTTGTTATTAATCTTGTTAGTATCATGCCTAGGATCTTGCTATGCTTTAATATGATTATAATTTTATGATTGATATTATTATTATTAATAATGTTGATTATTTATTTATGTTGCTTGATATATATATTATTTTATATTGTTATTGCTTGATCACCTTTTATTGCATGTTTAAAGGGAATTTGTACTTGTAATCGCGCTTGATAAGATAATTAATAATCTTGTTAGGTTAATTTGATTATAATTTCAAGTGATTGCCAATAATAGGTTTATTTGTGCATTAATATTCAACCAACATATATAAACAGGTTTAGGGTTAATCCTATTGATTGTATGTTAGTCAAAAAGCGCACATGAATACGATCAGAATAAAGTAGAGGCCTACTATTAGGGCATGTTCAATCTCTTTTAGGTTGGATTTGTACCATCATCCCCGAAACCTTATTTGGTTCATGACCTTATGGAGTTGACTATCTCTTGGATCATTAAGGGGTGTAACCTTCACCTCGTGAACGGTTTACAAGTTCCTTAAAAAACTTGTTGGCGACTCTTTTGCTCTATCTTCTTCCCTTTTGGACGCCACCGTACTTTAGTGTATGATCACAGTGGGGTTCAAGCAGTGTGATTTTAAAGGCTTGAAACTATTCCCCATAGTTTTTAGCGACTCCACTGGGGAGGATTTCTATTTTAATTCCTGAATATTTTTCGGCAATGATTTAGAATGAGTGGATGAGACTCCAAAAGTTCTAAGTATTTCATGTGCGTCATTTTGATTAACATTATTGTCATATGTATAAAAAGGTTATCATTGGAAATACCATCCGCAATGAGTCAAAAACATAGGATCTTATACGTAGGAAATTTGAGAAATGTCTTTCACAACTAGGACTGAAACAACACCGCCCAAAACTGGATGATTTTATTGAGCACAGAAAGCTGCTGAGGCATGTGGGAAGTAGCGTCAGGGGCCAGAGCTTGGCGCCACACTTTTAGCCGTAGCGCCAGACGCCAGTATTGGCGCCAGGCGCTACAGTTAAAAGTTGGCGCCAGTCTCTGTTTGCTGGCGCCAATTTTCCCCAATACCGAGCCAGAAATATGTGTTCTAATTTCGACCGGTTTTTCGTATTGTTTGCTCGATCCGGCTTCCTGATTGAATTTTTTCTCACTTTTCTGAAACCCATATGTGTTCTACATATGGACATAACCCTCTGGGAATTCATGCTCTATCTACCCGATTGAACGCTCCTGGCAACAAAGAATACATCTGAGAGGTTGAATTCACCAAACCATGGAAGTGAGTTTTTTATAAAAACTCGCGGTGTTCTATCCACACGCGTTAACCCTTCACGGTTAGGCTTCTACGCAGTGCATCTGGACAATTAACCATGGACCCTGTTTGACTAAACCATATCCCGAACTTTAGAGAACTAGAGCCATGGTTAGGTTGCGAAGTCATTGCATCATATTGTGCCTACTTGACTAATTGTGCATTATTTGTTGTGCATATATATCCTATGCTCCTCTTAACCGTTTGTTGATTTTTGTTGAGATTATAATTAATGACTTAAAGAACTTTGCCTAATTAATTAACTAATTAATAACTTCGAGTCAATAAAGTTTTTTCTTCTTTTAATCGGAATTGACCTAGTACGACTTTAGGCATACCCCAGTTGACTAATAATATCGAAAACAGTCCCAGACCGAGGCTCCAATATTGGTGCCAAAATCTGAGTTGTAGCGCCACTGTATGGTGTGTAGCGCCAAACATTTACTAAAAAGTCTGGCGCCAACCATCATATTGAGACGCCAGTCCTGTCGCTTGGCCGACAGTTCGGATTATTTGTCGAGTCATCACCTAATGTCTAATTAATCAGTTTCCTGTTTAATTCGGTTAATTTTGCTGGAAATAATGCTTAATTTAATCAATATTCTAGTTTAGGCACTAAGTCCCATGGTCTTACACAAGAGTCCAAGCATGTCACTTACATTCAATACACACACCAATACACATGTCTTGACCATGATTAAGGGAGTCTTGTGTGCGTCCGTTATTTTTCGTCATTTTTGTTAGGGGGTAAGTCGGATATTAATCCTCCAATAAATAATAATACTTAAGTTCCCTAAACACATGTACATTATTGCTCCCTAAAAATATGCATACTTTTTACATACCCTTTTTTTAAAAAATAAAAACCATAAAGTCAAATTGATTCAAGTCAAGTAATTAAAGCGCAAACTGGCTTAATTTACAGCGCGTGGTCAAGAAAGGAAGGACGATTAATCAAAGATAACCTCTTCGTACAAGTCCAACTTTTCGACAAACCTATAGCTCGCAAGAGGAAAGCAAGAGTCATAATGGCAACTCAGGAAGAAGTTAACGATCTCAAGAACCAACTGGCTACTGTAACTGAGACACTGAAGCTTCTCACACTTAAGATCGAGGATCCCGCAAAGCAACAACAAATGGACCTCATGCAAGAAAGCCTAAGCAAGCTGTCCAGCGACTACAAGTTTCAAGAACTCACATCCCAAGGGGTCTCGGTGGATAAGGATCTTCTTCCGCAGAAGTTCAGTGCCAACGACATCCCAAAGTTTAGGGCAATCGACAACCCCTACTTCCATCTAAGGGCGTTTGAAACAATAATGAGTATCAAGGGTATCGATACAAAGGTCTTCCCTTCTCTGTTCTCGCTATCACTCGAGACCGTTTGCCAACAATGGTTCTTTTCTCTTGAAAAAGAAAAGACCTCTACTTGGGAATCCATAGAAAACGCTTTCGTCGATAGGTACAAGTGTAACGTTCAAGTCGAAACTGACCATAGAGAACTTGAAATCCTCAAACATAAGGAGAATGAAGGCTTCACATCTTTCTTTAACAAGTGGAGAGAAACCTCAGCTAAAATGATTGAGGTACCAAGTGAGAAAGAGTCCATGAGATTGTTCATTAAAAATCTCCAAGAAAAATATTCAAAACATCTTAAATATCAAAATAACCTTCATACCTTTAAGGTTGTTTATGATATTGGGATTAATATTGAAGATGACTTAGCTAAATCTAAAGCTGTCAACAATAACTCCAATAGTGGCTGGAAAGGAAAGAAGAACGACAATCCTTCTTCTTCCAAAACCGCCCACTCAAATAATGTTAGCGCCTTTAACCTGGGAGAAGTCCTCGCCATGAACAACCAAGGACAAAAGAAACCGTTTAGGAGAAACTTCACTCCTATTGGCATGAGTTATGACACCGCGTTTTATCGGCTAAATGCAAAAGGTCTTATAACTCCCATTGGACCATTTGGAGATCCACCAGTCGAGAAGAGGTCGCCTAATTGGAACCCCAATGCACATTGCAAATATAATCAAGGTAGGGGACATTCTACTGAAACCTGTTGGAAGCTTAAGGAAGCTATCCAAGACCTAATTGACATTAACAAGCTACCATTGCCCCCTGCCAGTAAGAAACCGAGTATTGACAATGCACCTCTAGCTCACACATTGGCTATCTCCGAACAAGAAAGCGAAGTTGACCCCTCATCCCTCATTAAACATGTCAAAGCAACCAACGTCGAAGAGGAAGAAGAAGAGACCTTTTTCGATGTCGAAGATAATCTTCCAGAACCAGCAAATGAGGTAGAGATACGAATACTCACACTGTATCTGAAGGAGACGTCGCAACTGTTACATGAAACTCTCAAAATTTTGAATGAACTTCACAAGAAATATGATGAAGAACCTAAGAGAGAATTCACACCAGTAAAAACGACTTATGAGGCAAAATACTTTCCCTTTCAAGTCACCTAAAGACCCAAGAAGAGTAATAAAGTTTATACTTCAATTGGGATCCTGTATACACAAATGTTTGAAATGCTCTCCGAGAATGGCAAGGTCAAACCTCTCGAACCGAGACCATTTGAATCATTAAAAAGGACAGATAGATATTACTGTCAATACCATCAGTCAGGAGGACACACCCTAGAAAACTGCTTCAAGTTCAAGGATTTGTTGCAGAAAATGATTGATAGAAAGGAATTAGTCCAAGTTCAACAAGAAGAGGACATAAATGTTAATGGAGTATGGGACAGTGATGAAGAAGATGTCTATCTAAAAGACATATTAGGACCTTCACCTTCTGTATCATACACCACAGACGACATTTGAGCTGAAGAAGATTCATCAATAGACATCCAACAAGATCCGGGAGAATACAACCTCCCGTTTCAACACAACCTATGCCTAATATACAACAAGTTCCCATACCTGTCATCGAAGACAATGACATCGTTAAACAATTCAAGAAGACAAAAGTTGAGATGAACGTATGGAAGCTTCTGGCAACATCTCGAGAACATAGGATAGCTGTGATGAATGCCTTGGATAAAATCGGTATAGATTCTGACACCACTCCTGAGGGACTAGCTAACTTCCTCACGAGTGATCTCCCTAGTCCAATTAATCTAATCACTTTCTCTGATAAAGATTTACCCCCGGAAGGTGACAAACACTACAAGGCATTAAACCTCACGGTAGTCTGCAAAAAGATGAATGTTCCCATGACTCTTGTAGACAATGGATCGGCTATTAATGTCTGTCCACTTAGGACTACAAGGATGCTTGGCATAAAGGATGAGGATTTAACCCCGTCTACACAAGGAATAAGAGCTTACGATAATACTCGACGTCAAGCTCTTGGCAAAATAACCCTAAATGTAATGGCAGGAGCAATAAAACATGCTACTACTTTTCAAGTGGTAGACATCAAAGCCTCATTCAATCTGTTGTTAGGACGCCCTTGGCTCCATGACCTAAAGGCCGTCCCTTCATCTCTCCACCAACAAGTGAAAGCTATAGTTGGAGGAATACCCATCACTATTGATGCTTCGCCAATGAGGATCAAATCAATAGAGAATCCAATCATTAACGTAGAGTACGACAAAGATGATGAAGACCTATGGGGCTTTAACGAAGAAGTCTCCTTAATCCAAGAGGATGAAAGGACATCTCTTTGCCACGACCCCCATTCCAACATGATTATCAACACTATGCTAAAGAAATAAGGACACTTCCCTGGAATGACCTTAGGAAAGAAGAAGGGGATAGCAAAATCGATAGAGTCACCTGGCCTCCCTAAATTAGATACTTTCGGACTTGGTTTCGAACCGACTCGGAGAGATCTCAAGCGAGCCCAGGACAAATTGAAAGCACGTAGGGACGCTCGCATTCAAAATAAAGCAATTCCAATGGATCAGTACCCCCTTACACTTAATGGTCAGTTTACAAAAGAAGGAGAGGACTATCCATGCCATGAATTTCCCGAACCATTTGTTGTAAATGGCATACGACAACCAGGATTCGAGATTTTCTTGGATTGCTACTTCATTAACGAAATCCCAATTCCCGTCCATAAGGAGAAAGCACCTCCATGCTTTGACTTTAACGTCATGGGATAACTGTTTGGGCGAGAAAAGAATGAGCCAGTTTATGAGGAAGATAACTCCTCACTCATTCAAACGGTCCTACAAAGAGAAAACTTCGACCCCTCAAAGATAATTACTCCAGCTGAAGGATTATTGCAAGGGTGGCGCAAGACTATCAAGGTGATTACTCTGAGTGGAAGGAAGATATCAATCACGACAGGACAAGGGCCGATGTTTGAAGAATCGTCAGAGTTAGAGTCTGAGTCTGAGTCTGAGTCAGAGTCTTTCCCTATAGAATCTTCTAAGTCTTCAGCTATAACGCCTCCCTTTCCTATTTCTTCTCCTAGGATAGTTAGTGATCCAGTCCCTGAAGACATATCACTCTTTGATGTAATGATCTCAGAGTATAATAATATCGCTCATTCTTCTTACTTCTCGTGTTCTTCCCTAACCCAAGATGACGAACATTGCTTAGCTAACGATGAAAAAGATAAAGAATTTATTAAAGCAATGGAAACACTTGAAAAGAAAACACCAGTAATTGAAGAGACCGAAACAGTTGACATCTCAAATGATTCAAATCATAAAAGAGAAGTTAAAATCGGACTAACATTGAATAAACAAGAAAGAACCGATTTAATTAACTTGCTAAAGAATTTATCGATGTATTTGCTTGGTCATATGAAGATATGCCAGGCATTAACCGAGAAATAGCTCAACACAATATACAATTAATACCAGGAATGAAACCTGTAAAACAAAAGTTGCGTCGAATGAAACCCGACGTAGCACTTAAAATAAAAGAAGAAGTTCAAAAACAAATAACTGCAGGTTTCATCAAGGTATCCAAATACCCCGAATGGGTCGCCAACGTCGTCCCAGTTCCAAAGAAAGACGGAAGGGTAAGGATGTGTGTTGACTATCGAGATCTAAATAAGGCAAGTCCAAAGGACGACTTCCCTTTGCCACACATCGATATTCTGGTAGACAACACAGCAAATCACGCGCTTCTCTCATTCATGGACGGATACGCAGGGTATAATCAGATTCTCATGGCGGAAGAAGACATGGAGAAGACAACTTTCATCACACCATGGGGCACTTACTGTTACACGGTAATGCCATTTGGGTTGAAAAGCGCAGGTGCTACTTACCAACGTGCAGCAACTGCCTTGCTCCATGACATGATGCACAAAGAAGTTGAAGTATATGTCGACAACATGATTGTGAAATCAAAGGACCGTCCTGGCCATCAAGTAGCCTTAAGGAAATTTTTTGAAAGGTTAAGAAAATACAATATGAGGTTGAATCCATCAAAATGTGCTTTTGGGGTCACCTCAGGAAAGCTCTTGGGGTACGTCATAAGCTCTAGAGGAATAGAGATAGATCCAACCAAGATTCGATGCCACCGCCAAAGACCGAGAAACAGATTCGAGGATTCATTGGCCGGTTGCAATACATAAGTAGGTTCATATCAAAACTAACAACGATATGTGAACCAATCTTCAAAAAGCTGAAGAAGAACATACCAGTAGTATGGGATGATGAGTGTCAAAAATCCTTTGACCGGATCAAAGCCTATCTCGCAAATCCTCCCGTATTAGCGCCAGCACTTCCCGAAATACCTCTTAGGTTATATTTGACGGTTACCAAAGAGACAATGGGAGCCATGCTAGCACAAGAGGTAGAAAACAAAGAGAATGCAATCTATTACTTAAGTAAGAAGATGCTCGAATACGAAACACGCTATACACCACTCGAGAAATTGTGCCTCGCTTTGGTATGGGCCACAACTAAGTTGAGACATTAAATGTAGGTGCATATCGTTTTCGTGGTATCTCGATTAGATCCACTCAAATACTTGTTCGAGAAATCAACGCTCAATGGACGTATTTCAAGATGGATAGTCAACTTAGCCCAGTTCGATGTGCGGTTTATGCCACAAAAAGCCATTAAAGGATATATGGTGTCAGACTTTCTGGCAGATTTTCCAATAGAAGACTCGACACCAATACAGGACATTGAATTTCCAGATGAAGATTTGATGGTCACCGAAGATGATACCTGGACTTTGTATTTCGACGGAGCCTCAAACCAAAAGGGATGTGGTGTCGGAGTGCTACTAGTATCACCTAAAGAAGAACATGTCCCAATCTCAATAAAGCTTGATTTCGACGTTACCAACAATGCTGCTGAATATGAAGCATGCAAGGTAGGCCTTGAAACAGCCCTGGCATTGGGAGTAAAGAAGTTAAGGATATTCGGAGACTCTTCTCTGATTATCAATCAAATATCTAAAAGGTGGAAAGTAAGGAGCGAAAGCCTAGCCCCTTACCAAACTTATCTGGAAACTCTTACCGATCAGTTAGAGAAGATAGAATACACATATCTACCTAGAGAAGAAAACCAATTTGCTGATGCCTTGGCAAGATTAGCCTCAATGGTTAGGATTCCCACGGATATCGAGTAAAGGCCCCTAAATATTGAAAAAAGGCACAAACCGGCATATATATAGGCTATAGAAGACGACGACCCAGTCCAAGACAAAAATGAAGAACAAGAAGAAGAACCATGGTACACAGACATTCTCAACTACGTCACCAATGGAGAATACCCTCCTCATGCTGACAAAAGAGCAAAACGAGCCTTGAGACTTTTGGCTTCTCAATATGTACTCATAGACAACGAGCTACATAAAAGGGTACCTAAAGGTCGAGCTCTCCTATGTGTAGGGAAGGTGGATGCACAAAGAATAATGAGAATATTCCACGAAGGAATCTGTGGAACTGATATAAATGGCAAAATGTTAGTCCAAAAAATAATGCGAGAAGGGTATTATTGGACCACCATGAATAGGGACTGCCATCAATATGTGAAAAGTTGCCTAAATGTCAAATTTACGCCAATTTACAACACGTTCCTCCATCTTTGCTCTACACCTACACGTCACCTTGGCCATTTTCTACATGGGGAATTGACATAATTGGCAAGGTCACTCCTCCAGGGACGGGAGGCCATGAATTTATTTTAGTAGCAATTGATTACTTTATGAAATGAGTTGAAGCTCAATCATACGCTAAACTCACTGCAAAACATGTAGCACTTTTTATCGAGAGGAATATCATTTGTCGATATGGAGTCCCACATGAAATGATAAGTGACAATGGAACTCACTTTCAAGCCGAATGTGAAGAATTGCTACATAAATATGGTATCCAACATCATCATTCGTCCACTTATAGACCTCAAGCAAATGGAGCAGTCGAGGCAGCTAATAAGAATTTAAAGACTATCATTGAGAAAATGACAGAAAATTATAAGGATTGACCTGACAAGCTTCACTTTGCATTGTGGGGTTATCGCACGTCAATTCGTACGTCAACAGGAAATACACCATTTTCTTTGGTATATGGAATGGATGTCGTACAACCTATCGAACTAGAAATACCATCTCTACGTATTGCGCTAGAGAGTAGACTCGATGAAGTCGAATGGACTAGGACACGATATGAAGAATTGATCCTACACGACGAAAAACGACTAGAAGCTCTACATCACACCCAGTGCTATCAAACTCGTATGGCTAGACATTTTAATATGAAGGTCAAGACAAGAAATATCAAAGTAGGAGATTTGGTATTAAAAGCGTTAAGGAAAAATGTTTTAGATCCAAGGGGAAAGTTTAGACCTAATTGGTCTGGCCCCTATATTGTCAAAACAATCCTGTCAGGTGGTGCAGCAAAATTAACTGACATGGATGGCAATGAATTCTCAAACATGACCAATCTTGACCAACTTAAAAAATACTACCCATAATTACTTGAGTAGGACACTCAACAGAGCTACGTTCGGCCTGATTAATTAGGAAAGGATACGTAGGCAACCCATTACGGGTGCGGCCACTTTATTTATCGACATCTCTGCATTCGAGAATCAACAAAAAATCAACAAAAGTCGGAAAATTATTGGCGTCACAGAACAGAGTCTGGCGCTAGCCAAAAGCCATTAACGCCAGACGATGGAATTGGCGCTTGGCGCCAGACCTCAATAGCTGGCGCCAATCTGCAATTACTGACGCTAATTCAGTCATAAAATCTGGGCGAATTTCAGTGTTTTTCGGAAAATTTTCGACTTCCATACTCGAAAGATTTCTGGAAAATTAATTTCTTTTTTTCGTTTTTTCATTGCTTTAATAAAATAAATTTAAAGTAACAATTTAATTGAAAGCTGAAATTTCATTAATGAAATAGAATTACATTGTTAATGGAATTCAAATAAGGCTGAAATAAATTAACTTTAAATAAAAAATTAACAATCTAATAAATCTAAAGCTAAGCAATGTTCTAGTCTTTCTTTTCCTTCCTTACTCTTTTCCAATTCTTTTCCGTCTCCTCCTCTTCATCCATTACTTTAGCTAGTAGGCATCCTTTAGAGGACCTACATTCAATTTTCGAATAGATTGTTTCTCCCTCAGCTAGCACCCCATGCTTCTTTTCCACCCAAACCTTCTTGTCTGTAGCTTTCCTTTTCCCCTTGTCTTTAGTAGTATTCTTCTTCTTAGGCATTGTAGGTGTCTTGAACTCAATTCTTGCACCTACGCGTTCCTTGGCTGGTGTCACCCTGTCACCTAGACGATTCTTCACATCGGTTCTACCCTGATCAATTGAAGACTTCTTCAACAACCACTTCTTTACATCATTAGGTAAAGAAGGGGGAACCTTTTGGGTAATCACTTCCCATAAAGGTCTAGCGCTCCAGTAAGTGTCAAATTTATCCATTTCTTGAGATACGGGATACTCATAGGGAGGACGAAGATCCCCGGAAGGAATATTTTGAAGCAAGCCATATTGTCTCTTTACTCTACAGGGATAATAATATGTCATGCGAGACAAGCTTGGAAGACGACAGAAAGGTTGCTTGTTAACACCAACCATCCTTTTTGTTTTCCACCATGGGATGACCCACTTGATAGCGAAATCACGTGATTCAAAGACTTTCTTCCACCCATGGCGCCCAATTTTAGGGATGCGCTTCTTTCTTCTCACAAAGCAAGTGGGTGTATAAATATCAATGTCGTCCGGAGGGCTAATTAATCCTAGCCTCTCCATTAGCCACATCAGTAAAAAAATAAAAAAAAATTCCAATGCAAATAAATTAATATTACAATACAAAAATATTTTTTTGATTTCTGTAATTAAAAATATTATTTTTTCTACCTATAATAAAATTGGAGATCTGCGAAGAGGTGCTTTTGGGTCCCTTTTCAATTCATCTAGACTAATCATAGTCTCTCCAACTATCAATGGCATCGGATTTCTCCCTGATTCAATTTGTTTTAGCACAGTGGTTATAATTGATTGTCCCTCATTAATTTTACCACTACTAAGACAATATTGATAAAGCATGCAGAATAAAAACGCCCTTCTTCTATATATGTGAAAAGATTCAGAAAGCGGTTTATCAAAATAATAGCGTGCGAATTCTTTTAAGTTCACTACATTGCCATCTACTATTTTTGATAAATCCCTTTCCTTCAAGTTAAAGAAGCGCTCAAAATCCTTATAGTAATATGCATCTACTCTAGGGATTACTACCAGGTCTATTGCAGGGAAGCCTAAAATAGCACCAAATTCCCCTAACAAAGGACTAATTTCATCATACCCTATTCTAAAACAATGTGTTTCAATGTTCCAATATTCCAAAGCGGTATGTATGAAGTCTATGTCTAAATCTACCCCTTTGATGCCATAAATTCCCCCCAGGTGAAATAAATCCAATTCTTTTCTTTCTTTAGCATTAAGAGATCGACACCATTCATGAGAATATTGGGTGAAGGTTTTAGTGCCTAAAGACATGATGATTATTATTTTTTCTAAAGAGAAGAATATTTTTTGATGAAATTATGAGAAGAATCGGCTGAGCAGGGGGCTATTTATACACAAATTACGAGGAATTTCAATCTGAATGAAATACGGAGTCAGCGTCAATTGGCATCACACACCCAAAATTGGCGTCACCCATCAGTTTTTGGCGCCACACGCTAGGTGTTGCGCCTGGCGCCACGCGCCACAAGCTGGCGCCAGCTGGCGCCAAGTCAGCAGGACGGTCGCGCGTGCTCAGTTTGCGTTTTGATATAAAATTAGAGTCGGTTAATGACTTTATGGCCCTGTTTTAATTTCTTCTAAATATTTTTCTATTAATTAATTAAATATAGCAATTATTTTTAGTTAATTTTTATTTCTTTTTGAATTTTATGTTAATTTTAAAAAATCAGCTTTTATCTCCGTTTTATTTTTCCTTTTTATTTTTTCTTTTTGGGGGAGAGAGTCGGATAATACCCTCCATCAATAATGAAAATGACGGAATTTTTGCGCAAAATTGTTATCACATTTGCACACACTAACATACAATAACATAATAATAGATAAAAATAAATTTACAATAAACAAAGTGTCTAAATAATAAGTCAAAGGCAAAGTTCTATAAAAAGTAAAAATAAAATGCATATACAGAAATCAACTACGGCGCCGGAGGACATAGGCCCATCATGCTAGCTCCGGCCTCAGCTCAGCTCCAGCCTCTGCAGGAGGAAGGAAACTCAAAACAGGACCGCTCCAGCCAAGGTCCACCTGAGGCTGAGACCGCGGTGGCTGCTGCGATGACGAGCCAACCTCGTACATCCCACCACCTCTGAAAGCCGGGGTAGCCTCTCCTACCGGTGCAGCAGGAGCACCCTCAAAAGAAGACCCTGAGCCCTCAGCAACATCGGCTCGAGCAGCCTCGGAACGACCACCTCTACCTCCAGACGAAGTGCGACGACGTCTCGAGCTAGACCTCGCCGGTTCTCTCCGCCCCTCAGGCCTCGTACGGGTGTGAGAAGCAATCGGCTGACCCTGCAAAAAGAATTAAATCAGAAACAAGGAAAAAACTGAAGCCATAATGCAAAAATAATAAGTAAAGAAAAGTTACCTCTCGAACAGCGTCATCTCGACGACAGGTAGCCGTATTCCTCATCCGAACGAGTTGACTCCGGAAGGCTTCTATGCATCGTGCCATAGCCGAAACCACCTCTCGTGAGAACTGTCAAGGAAAGTTTAGTTAGTAAAAATGCATGATAACTAAATACAAGATTCTGAATTAGAACTAGACTTACCCTGGTCTGGTGACGAGGAATCGACCGCTCCACGAAGCGCTCGCCCTCAGGAGCCGGAGAAATTATCTCCTCGATCGGCCCGTACATCCCCTGGTAGTGGATGGACATACGGGGTGGCACAAACTCAGTGGGACCACCCTGATAAAACAGAAAGAAATCAGTAAGGTATTACTTGGGGGCTACTTAGCGAAAAACAAAAAGTTAAGGATCTTACCCTCACATCCTCGGCCGGTACAAGGATAGGAGCCAACAAAGGAAGTAGCTCCTCAGCATAAATCCGCTCGAAAATCACATGCGACCGCCAGAGGGAACCAGGCTCCTCAGCCATGCTCGACAACTCTCTCTCGTCGAACATATGACGTGGAGGAGGAGCAGGAACAACAAAAACATCGGAAGAGTGCTGTCTAGCAACTCTCTCTCCTAAGTACACAACCGCTCCGTAGGTCCCCATAAAGTAGCGGCGCTCAGTAGAGTATTGTGCGGCTAGTCCAGGGACTGTCCAACCACCCCACGGTCGGTATACTACCTCAGGTCCCTATAAAAATACCAATCGGGTAAGAACATGTCTAAAACGTCGCAGAAGAGCAAGATAAACACTAAAAGTCGTACCGAGATGATCCGACTCCGGACGCATGCAGTAGACAGGTCCACATGGTGGCCGCCCCAAGAGGCGCTCATCGGATACCCCCTCGGCGATGGTCTCACCGGCGCAATGGAGGGAAAGTACTAGTAGAACCAGATCTACAAGAAATTAAACGCATGAGTAAATGCTAACTAACATATAGGGCTAAACTTTATAGGGAATAATGTTTACCTCTACGACTTTCGAGAAAGCAGACAAAGCAACGTTCGTCCTAAAGGACCGATGGCGACAAGAGTCCCTCAGTGCGCGAACGAAGTCAGTATAGGCCAAGCTAGTCCAGTCATAAGTCCCGATCCGCCGAAGATCGCGAACATCAGGGAGGTAGTAAAGCAATGCCCTACTACCCCTGTCAGGGGAGAGTCTCCCTGACAACAACATCAGCTCGAAGATGCGCACCCGCTGCTCTCGGGTGGTCGCATCGTCATCAAGAGCCGCTGCCAACGTCGAGCGGCGAATCCCTCTAGCACTGAACTGAGTCGTCTCGACCTCAGCTCGGGCCCGAACACCAATAGGCCCCAACAGCTCCTCGACCTCTGAAGAAAATACATCGATACCGCCGTCGAGTGGCAGCGGCACAGAAGTAAACTCCAGTCCTGTTATGAGACTGAAGTCTGTAGTAGTGACCATCATCTCACCCCATGGAAAATGAAAGGTGTTGGTGGTGTCCCAGAAGAGCTCCACCAGAGCGCGTACTACGTGGTGACCCCCGCTCGAGGCAACTATAGCCTCGGAGGTCTCAAACAGGGCAACCAGCCCACAAGACTCCCATAGGAGTCTCGTCTCTCGATCTCTGGCGATGTGCATCCTATACAAATCGCTTAGACCATCACAGCCAGAGCCGTGATGCCGTGTCCTCCCAGGCTCGGTTCCCCGTCTCACCCTCTCGGAAATGTGGTGGACAGGGGCAAAGAACAAGGTATGTTCATCCCACTCCGGGAACCGACCAAGCGAAGTGGACGGTGTAGTGTCGTCCTCCACGGGCTCATGCTCCCTTCTAGTGTTTCGGGACCGTGAACCTGAGCCTCTTTGTCTAGCCATGCTACATTGTGCAAAATCATCATAAATTAAGGTTCTATAGTATCTAAAGGTTCGTCTAGCCGCATGATACTATGTTCGCAAAAACAGAGTACGTAGTACTAAAATAGAGCACAAATTCAAATTGAGCATGACAACATTTTTTCAAGCAATTAAACAATTTCTTACAACACTATAGTGATTATTGCAACAAATTGAACAAGAATTGCTAGAAAAAACATCAAGAACGAGTCATATTGTTTTTCACGACCTTAAGAGGTCCAACAATAGAGGATTGCTCATTTCTTCACCAAATTGAGTCAAACAAGTCTCAAATTACTCCCAAGGCAATATATAAACATAAACAAGCAATTTCATGGCATAAAACTTGATAAACAAAGCAAATTGAGCATTATAAGTTTCGAATTTTCATGAAATTCGTGAATGAACATGCCAAAAATTCATAGAAACCGGTGTGAGTTGGAGGAAAACTTACATAGATCGGGAATATGGATGAGAAGAGCTTTGATTTGAAACAAATTTGAGTGAATTCGGTTGAGAAATGAGTGAGCAACGATCAATTGAAGTTTTCGGACTTCTCTCGGGCTGTTTCGCGACGAACAGAGCAAGAAATAAAACGGAAAACTGAATTTAAAGAAGAATCCGTGCTGGCGCCAGTTTCTAGGCATTGGCGTCACATTCTGTGCTTAGCGCCAGACGCCAATACCAGCGCATGGCGCTAATGCCATACGGCTAGCGCTGATTGTTTTTCAGCGACGCCAAAGCAGCCAGCCACCTGTTGTGGTTGTGCTAGCCTTCTGCAATATATTTTGGGTTCCTTGGTACGCCAATTAGACCCTCTAAGCAATTTGACATGATTAGGTAATCGGCTTGATTCAATAAAGTGATCGACCTGATAAAAAGATCGTCTCACTTAGCTTAAAGCGCCTAAGCATTGGCTCATTAGCAAAGAGCACCGATATACAGGTTCAAGAGCAAAAAGCACCGACATACAGGTTCAAGAGCAAAGGGCACCAACATACAGGTTCAAATCAAAAGAGCGCCGACATACAGGCATAGCAAAGGCTAGTTCAGGCGAACTTTTAAAGATCGACAGGCGTGGATCTTCGGTATTTTCCTTTGGAAAATTATCGCATCAAATGAGGATGACTTCAAGAGAAGATGTCTTCGGCATCATTCCCTAGCTTGCGGAAAGTTGTCATGAACAACTGAAGGTAATTTCAGGGCAAAATTGACTTCGATCATAGTTCTTGAGGCATGGAAGATGATAATAATGCGGATGAGAATTATTTCGAGAGAAATAATTTTCGATGATATTCCCTTGGACGTGGAATATTATCACAACGGAGAGGATAGTTTCAGGCGAAGCAATCTTCTAATTTGGAAACAATTACAAGGCGTAGCGGTTTTCAAGCGGGATGACATTCTCTAGCTTGCAGGAGGTCGTCAAAACAGCAGCAAAGCAGCAACAATCGGTTACTCTCAGAGACGTGTGCTCAACGGTGCAAGATACGCGTTTCTTAACTCTTCTATCTGTTTAATTAATTCTAGTTTTGCAAGTATCAGCGTTACAAGATTGATTTAGGATCGCAGAACGTTCTAAATCATTCTCCGTCCCTATCGATACTTTGGCTTTCGTTTTCGAAACTTGCGTTTCTCCAAACTCAGTCAAAGTGGGGGCTTCTGTAGACACCCATTTTTGTCTCCCCAAAACCAAACCCATTGATGAGTGTCTTTCACGTCGAATCATAATCGAATGAAACGAAAGTGTGAAAAGGTCTAGTGTTGCGGAAAGTTTTATTTCTTTTCTCTTCTCAGGGGCGGAGCTAGAAGGGGACGAGTGGGGACACTTGTCCCCCCATTTTCAAAAAAAAAAATTAAAAAAAAAATTAAAAAAAAAATCGCTGGATGTGAACGCTAGAACAGATGAAACGAAGAACTGAAGAAGCACTGCTCCATCTTCACTCGAGTACTCGACCATTACTCCAGTAGATCGACCGCCGTCGGCTTTCCGTTCTTCGCTGATGTGCTGCGACGCTGCCTCAGTCATCACCAGCCACTCAGCCAGTCCAGCCTCTAGTAGTCAGTACTTAGTAGATTGACCGTCCTCGGTGGCTCGGTTAGTTGGTCCTCTGTCCTCACCAGTCACCACTTCACCAACTGCGCGCTGCCTAACCGTCCGACCGTCGGGCCTCGGCCGTCTTCGCTGCATCACATCCATCAATGGTATGTCTTGTTAGCCCTAATTTGAAATCCCCAATTTGAAATCCCCAATTGTTAACCCTAATTTTCAGATTTTAGTTGAATTATTGTTAATTTTAATTGCAATTTTTGTTGAATTTTAATTTTAATTACAATTTTAATCTTAGGTTTTTTTATTATGCAATGATATGGATTGTGGAAATTGATATATATTTTTCAATTTAATTAGGAAATGTCAAATGATTCACCTAATTCAAACAAATCCAAGGCTACTAGAAAACAACCTGATCTTCGACAATTCATGTTTAAAAGAAAGAAACTCCATGAAAATGAGTCCAATAACTCCCCTTCATTTAGCTCCCCTCAAAGTCAAGAAAATGATATGGAAATGGGTGGTTCAAGTCACTTTTATTGAGAAGGATATCTTCTTACAAGTTTCCGATGAAAAAATTATTGATCGCTTTCAAAATATGAGGACTCGAAGGATGAAAGTGTAATTTTAATTGAATGTTTATGTAATTTTTTTCATCATTTTGACTTGTATGACTAAGTATTTTTACATTTTGAAATTATAAAATTAAGTATTAACCAATATGTGTGTTTGAGTTTTTTTTTTCGTTAAGATTTTTGTCAAATTATATTATATTCATAATTTGTCCCCCCAATTTGAAAATCCTGGCTCCGCCACTGTCTCTTCTCTCTGTTTTTTGAAAACTTTATATTAAGAAAACAGCCAATCCATTTTGGTTGGTCCATGATATGGGTCCAATAGTGGTGTAGTTGATGGGGCTTGCAAAGACCTTTCCAACGATATATTATAAGCCCAATTCCGATGAATATTGAGGAATTTATGGCCAATTTACTAAACTAGGCCCGGTTTGAGCTTTAATTACGGCCCAATGATCTAGGGGAGGGCCTAATATGATTTATCATTCCTAATGTAATTAGGAATGGTTTTGGTCTTCTAGAACATTCTAGAAGGTTTTTATCATTCTTAATTCAATTAGGATTCTTCAGAGTTTTAATCAAGATCGAATAGCATTTTCGACTGAAATTATATTATTTTATCTTCCAGTACGGTAAGTTTATCAGATTTTCGAAAACGCATTAAAATTCGAGTTGATGTCCAACCCCAGGCCTTGGCGCCAGGAATCAGGATTGGCGCCAGACGCCAGCCACTGGCGCATGGCGCTAGCCACTTGTCCTGGCGCCAATGAGTCAGGGCTGGCGCCAAGTTTGGTTTTCAATCTTCAGACTCTGTTTTGATAAATTATCTTTTTTGGATGATTTTCTCTATTAATATCGTATTAAAAACTCCAACTATCTTCATCATCTACATCTATCATTCACCAATTCTCCTTATTCTTAATTCTTCATCAACTATCTTCATCATTCATCAATTAGCATTCATCTACAGTCAAATAATCCTTTTCATTCATCTCTTTTCATCAAATTCTTTGAATTCATTCGTTCTTTCTTTTCTAAACTTTGCTTTTTAATACAAAATTCCGCATTCACAAGATCTAGAAACACCTAGCCATATTCGAAGTTGCCTTCGCCCTAGACGTGAAAGGTTTTAATTTCTGAGGGTTTGGTCCCAAATCTCTATTTCAATTTTTTAATTTAATTGTTTTGATTATTATTTTCCTTGAAGTTACTAACACGTGTATTTTGTTGTTAGAAAGACGTACGAGGCATCCAAGTAAGTACTTTAATGGTTTAATTGATATTATGATATAGAAATCATGCTTAGATTGTTATTATGATTCCTAGTATCATGTCTAGGGTAACTTTAATATCAAGTATGATTAAAAGTACGATGCTTCCTATTTTCTTCCTAATATTAATTCATGTTAGTATCATGTTAGGGTTAAAGATTTGATTTTTAATTCTTAGTGACATGCTAGGGTTTGTTATTAATCTTGTTAGTATCATGCCTAGGATCTTGCTATGCTTTAATATGATTATAATTTTATGATTGATATTATTATTATTAATGATGTTGATTATTTATTTATGTTGATTGATATATATATATTATTTTATATTGTTATTGCTTGATCACCTTTTATTGCATGTTTAAAGGGAATTTGTACTTGTAATCGCGCTTAATAAGATAATTAATAATCTTGTTAGGTTAATTTGATTATAATTTCAAGTGATCGCCAATAATAGGTTTATTTGTGCATTAATATTCAACCAATATAGATAAACAGGTTTAGGGTTAATCCTATTGATTGTATGTTAGTCAAAAAGCGCAAATGAATACGATCAGAATAAAGTAGAGGCCTATTATTATGGCAGGTTCAATCTCTTTTAGGTTGGATTTGTACCATCATCCCCGAACCCTTATTTGGTTCATGATCTTATGGAGTTGACGATCTCTTGGATCGTTAAGGGGTGTAACCTTCACCTCGTGAACGGTTTACAAGTTCCTTAATAAACTTGTTCGCGACTCTTTTGCTCTATCTTCTTCCCTTTTGGACGCCACCGTACTTTAGTGTATGATCACAGTGGGATTCAAGCAGTGGGATTTTAAAGGCTTGAAACTATTCCCCACAGAGGTATACACACACTTGCGCGAGGTTCGGCTAGAGTTACGTTTGGCCTAATTCCTAACGGATACGTAGGCAACCTCACATTGGGGTGCAGGCGGAATAAAAATTCATTCATATTCACATTCACACACATACACCATGCTCATATCAAAGGATATCCAATACTCATCCCTTTTCATTTAGAGATAGACTTGGGGGCTTGATCCTTACATCATTTGTCTCCCCAGCCTAAGAGTCACCACCATTTGAATTTTTTCAATATATATTTTTCCACACATTTAGCCCTTGCAGCCTAACTTTAGTATCACTATCACACACATCACAGATACATGACCAAATATACTTTCCCTAGGAACCCTTTCTCATTAAATCTTCAGACAACGCTGAAGCATGCCTTGTCATATCACTCATCACTCATCATTGCATAACAAAGTATGAACACTACTAAAAAACCAGTGAATTGCGACCGCCAGTGTCGGTCGCAAATTGCATGGAAAATGGTCGCAATTCGAAATTGCGATCGCCACCGGTCGCAAAGGCCCAGTCGTTATTAGTTGGTCACAAAAACAGAAAATTGCGTCCACTTGGCGGTCGCATATCAAATTGCGACCGTTTTTCATATTTTCAACGACCGTTTTTTAAACTGACATAATTAGTTAATTGCGACAGGAAGAGCGGTCGCAATTATTGAAAATTGCGACCGTCTTAGGCGGTCGCAAAAACCTGGGATCTGCGACAGCGCCTAGCGCTCGCATTTTTCAGAAAATTACGACCGCCTTAGACGGTCGCAAAAACCTAGGATCTACGACAGGGCCTAGCGGTCGCAATTTTCAGAATATTACGACCGCCTCAGGTCGCAAAATACTGGGAACTTGGGCAGGGCAACAGGCGGTCGCAATGTTTAGAAAATTACGACAGGTAGCTAAACGGTCGCAATTTGTCAGAGAATTGCAACTGTTCGAGACGATCGCAATTTAATAAATCTGCGTCAGGTACAGACGGTCGCAAATATGATTTGACAATATTGCAATTTTCATATAATTACAATTTGCATTATCGATGCCATCCTAACCTGAACCTATAACCTGTTATCATATGAATTAATTTTAAAATTAATATAAAATAAAATGCATAATTCATATAAATAATAATATTAATAATTAAAAAGTCCAACTTCGAACAATACATACAATAACAATGTTCAAGTTAATAATAATATTAATTAGTTAGTAATAGTTTTATAAGCTTAACTTTAAAACTAAGTTAGGCCTATATGAATAAGTAATGGCCTATGTTCATTCAAAAAATAGATAAGGCCAACATGTGACAATATAATACCAATTTAATGCCTATATTCCCCAAAAAAATAACAAAATGGCCTATATCCCCCAAAAAAACCTAAGGCCTATATTCTCAAAAAATAACCTAAGGCCTATATTCCCCCAAAAAAATATTAAAGCCTATATCAACAATACTAATCTAAGAGCTTTATGAACAAAAACTACGACACCAAAGTCTGGTGACCAAGCCCACCACCACTCATGTCCCGGTCATCTTCCCTACGAAGCTGAAATTGAAGACCACCATGACAGTTAGAGAACAAGTTCTGCAACATTTTCTCCATCATTCGCTTACTCTAAATTTCCCCCTCCTCCCGCACCATCTTCAATGCCTCCTACAATTACCTAGCAAACTGTGCCTCCATCTGTGCTTGCATTTGCACTTTTGCCTCCTGTATTCGCTTGGCAACCTCGGCTTGCACACGTTCCTCCAACTGTGAAGCTATAGAAGGATTGTACGATTGCGAGCCTTTCTCGGAAGAAGGGCTGTAAAACAAACTAGCACTTGCACCTAGGCCCTTCACTACACCCTTTTTCCTACCACCAACGACCTCCCATTATAGCTGGTTAGGGTCCGGTTGTGACCCTTCTTAGTGGAAGACTCATTAAGCTTATTTTGGTAGGCTTCCTGAAATCAAACAACTCATATTTAGCATATTAAACATGTTTATAGGTTCAAATTGCTAAAAAATACACATTTTCAAGCATTTACAAGGCTATAGGCTTACAACTTTGCTAAAATGGCTTAAATGGCCTTCTAACATACCCATTTTCTTTGTTTTTGCTATATTCTAAGAATTTGTCAATTAAAAAACCCATATTTAGCATACTAAACATGTTTATAGGTTCAAATTGCTAAAAAATACACATTTTCAAGCATTTACAAGGCTATAGGTTTACAACTTGGCTAAAATGGCTTAAATGGCATAACTTACCCATTTTCTTTGTTTTTGATATATTTTAAGAATTTGTCAATCAAAAAACCCATATTTAGAATATAAAACATGTTTATAGGTTCAAATTGCTAAAAAAATACACATTTTCAAGCATTTAAAAGGCTATAGGTTTACAACTTGGCTTAAATGGCTTAAATGGCATTCTAACTTACCCATTTTCTTTGTTTTTGCTATATTCTAAGAATTTGTCAATCAAACAACCAATATTTAGCATATTAAACATGTTTATAGGTTCAAATTGCTAAAAAAATACACATTTTCAAGCATTTACAAGGCTATAGGTTTACAACTTGGCTAAAATGGCTTAAATGACCTTCTAACTTACCCATTTTCTTTGTATATGCTATATTCTAAGAATTTGTCAATCAAACAACCCATATTTAACATATAGGTTCAAATTTCTAAAACATACACATTTTCAAGCATTTACAAGGTTATAGGTATACAACTTGGCTAAAAGGGCTTAAATGGCATTCTAACTTACCCATTTTCTTTGTTTTTGCTATATTATAAGAATTTGTCGATCAAACAACCCTTATTTAGCACATAAAACATGTTTATAGGTTCAAATTGCTAAAAAATACACATTTTCAAGCATTTACAAGGCTATAGGTTTACGACTTGGCTAAAATGGCTTAAATGGCATTCTAACTTACCCTTTTTTTTTTTTTTTTTTTTTGCTATATTCTAAGAATTTGTCAATCAAACAACTCATATATATCATATTAAACATTTTTTATAGGTTCAAATTGCTAAAACATACACATTTTCAAGCATTTACAAGGCTATAGGGTCATAACTAGGATAAAATGGCTAAAATGGCATTTTAACTTACCCATTTTCTTTGTTTTTGCTATATTATAAGAGTTTTTCATTCAAATAACACATTAGTTTCCAAAGTTAGGTGCCTCCAGTTTCAAATCACAAGTATAAGTGCCTATGATTTGCTTTTGTCCTTAAAAAATAATTTCATTAGTTTCTAAAGTTATATGTGTTACCGAGATTTGTTGTGCCCTCTTGTTAGCCGCAACTTTTCCTTTTCATGGAACTTCCTTGAAATGTGTCTTTAGGAACACCTCAGGGGCAATTGGAAGAACTCCACCGACTTTCTGAGCCTGCACAAATCAAATTACTCCATAAATGCTTAGTGTATGTAACTACTAAAATTTATCATTATCATTATATACTATTAAGTATTACCATTTTCTTCGCATGCTTTGATGTAGAGATAGAACCTTGGAAGTTGACGGCTCAATTGGATTAGATAAGGAGTCGCCCCTCCTGTTCTTCTTTGCTTTTTCTGACTTCTCCAGAAAAACCGGATCCTTTCTTTTCGCCATAATTTGCTCAAACATACATTGTCCTATCCATCTGGGAACTGACTTGTTTCTGACCGAAACATTGTATGTAATCTCTTTCAACCTCTTATGTGCCTTCTTTTCATACTCCTTCACAAGGGTGTCGAGATCAGCATTCCAAAGGTATTGTTTCTGCAAACAAGAAAAATAAAATGTATAATAATATATTGTAATAAGTAACTAACAAACACCAAAGTTAGATGAGTAATCTAAACTTGGAGGTTTTATAATACCGTAAACGAGTTCCACCAATGGGTCTTAGTAACCTCGTCAACCATTTCATAGTTAAGCCACGGTTTGCACCAATGTGCTTGAAAAATATTTGTAATGGAGGTGCTCACGGTGTTATCATCGAACCTTAGTACTAATAAGTAAACAAATGAAGTCATTACAAACAAATCTAACCAAGATTGTTCAAGTTGGAATGCAAATTAAGATAAACATGAATAACTTACCATAACCCTGTAGGGTGCAAAGTCCTTCTTGCAATGGGGGTAGGTACCTCACCCATGAGAGAGTTACCGTCTTACGTCTGAGGAACCTGAGTAGATTACCAAGAACCATCTACATATGACTGAGGGGATGGGGTAACTTCCGGAGAAGTTTCCTTAATAGCATGGCTTATCGACGGAAACAGTTCTCTCGGGGTGGCATGTCCCAGCTTCCGACGACCATCACCAGCCATGACAACCTAAAATAAGAAAAACATTATGAACATCGGTAAAAATCATATAGTTATGTTATATCACGATCTATAAGCTACTTTCACGCATAACCTTGGCTTTGCAAAATATAAATAATATCATATTTACACAAGTATATCACATTATAAATAGGATGGTCTTTTAAAATAAATTGAAATCCAATATGATTAC
Source organism: Chenopodium quinoa (assembly GCF_001683475.1). Classification (NCBI taxonomy): domain Eukaryota; kingdom Viridiplantae; phylum Streptophyta; class Magnoliopsida; order Caryophyllales; family Amaranthaceae; genus Chenopodium; species Chenopodium quinoa. The sequence continues at coordinate 6,725,092 of NW_018742345.1, forward strand.
ATAATTAAAAAGTTAAAACAAGGTTACAATCAATCTCCTAAATCTCAGTTGAATCACCCTCCCCATCAGCACTAAGATCATCATCGGTATCGTCATCCCAAAATATGTCATCCTCATCCTCGTCCTCACTATCAGTAGATTCGAAACTGGACTCATCTGGAGGGTCATTGGGCAGCACTTCATTTTCAATATCCGAATCTCCAAATCCATCTTCATCACCTTCATAGTCCGGAATATCATCTGGAGCACAAAGAGTTGGAATGTCAGCACTAGTTTCTTGTAGAAAGTCTTCGTCAATAAGTGCATCAACAACAGACCTTGCCTTTTTCTTGAACACTGCCCACCATTGAGCCTTGTCTCTTTTCAGACTTGGGTAAGGTGCATTGTAGACTTGGTTGGCTTGGTAAGAAAGCACAAATGGATCGTACTTGGGGTATTTTTTGGTATGATTCACTTCTACAAGATTGTATTGATCAATGTTCATACCCCTAGTGGAGTCCATCCAACTGCACTTAAAAAGAACAGTCTTGTAAGTCCGTAGGGCACCAGTGAACTCCAACTCGATGATATCCTCTAGAAACCCAAAATAATCACCACCATCTACATTGGGTACGCTTACTCCATAATTCATTGTTAACTTATGTTTTCCATGGCCATAAGTTTGGAATTTGTATCCCTTCACATAGAATTGGCTCCAAGTACGCACTCGCTTAGATGGGCCCATAGCCAAAGCAAACAATATTTCATCATTTGGCTTTTCTTAAATCACCTGGTCATATGGCATAATTATATCAAACTGATATATGCCGTGAAGTTATAGCAACAAAGTAAGAAAACGTGTTGATGTCAAATGCGTATCATACTCACTTTCAACCTAAACCACTCGAGGAATTCAGCTTCATGTTTAATCCACACATCTTCTTTGCGAATAGTGGGTTGCATTTGAACAATATGGTCCTCAAACCCCCTTCCATATAACCAGAGAAAGAGTATTAATGAAGGTGGTCGACATTGGATACGATGCAAAATTTAATGAAATCTTAATAAGTGTGATAATATATGTATATTTAATACCTCTCATATGGTTCCAGAATGCCGCTATTTCCCAAAACATATAAATAAGCACGTTGTAGTTATTTTTCATCCAAAAAGCGGCGAACTCCACCGGTAGAAGCATGTCCATGATCAACCCTATTCAATTCTCGAACACTATCATCCAAAGTGCTTTCAACATCATCATGCACATTACGACCTAAGTCACGTGTTTTGGTATCCACTCCTTGTTGGAAGTAGTTAGAGAAAAAGTACCCTATCTCTTCCGTTAGATATGCATTGCAGATAAAACCTTCCACACGAGCCTTATTTCCAATTTTACGTTTCAAATGATTAAGGAATCCATAATAAAAAATATTGAATAAGTTATATGTTTTGCAAACAATTATAGGTGTATAAACGAAAATGGCAGCTATGAGTTTGTAGGAGCTAAAACCTTTCAAACGGATACATCCAACGATTTTGGACAGGACCACATAACCTAGCTTCATAAGACAAGTAAACTGGTAAGTGTTGAAGAACGCTGGTGGAAATATCTTCTCGAGCTTACAAAGAATTTCTGCCATGTTGTGTTCCAATCTTTCCATATCACTCAATTTGATGGTGGAACAACAAATATCATGGAAGAAAAGACTAATGTCAGCAATAGCTTTCCAAACATGGACCGGGAGAAATTCCTTCAAAGTAAGTGGCAACAATCTCTCCATGAAGACATGACAGTCGTGGCTCTTTAAACCATGAAGCTTACATGACTGTAAATCTACACATCTACTCAAATTAGAAGCATAACCATCGGGAAATTTCAAGTTCCTTACCCACTCGCATAACACTTTCTTTTGAGCCTTGTCGAGTGAGAATGGGGCTTTCGGCAAAGTGTCTTTCCCTCTCGCATCCTCCTCCACATGTAATTGTGGTCGTTGCAATATTTCGCAATGTCTTTTCTAGATGCAACTGTGTCTGAAGTACGTTTTTTCACATCCATCACTGTGTGAATATGCATGACAACGAGGGTTGTGGCGGAGGAGAAGAGTCTTCCAGTACGGTAACTCCCAAAGAATTCTTTGTTTAAACCACCCTAGTTTCTTCTTTTTCAAGCTTGCGAGTGCTTCTGGTCCATCAGTTCCTTAGCAAAGTGTTAAACTTGTTGCCATAGCTCGTCGCCAGACATTATGTGAGGTGGTGTCCCCTTTTCAACCTTATTCTTACAAAAAGCAATTTTGTTGTTTCGAAAAGGATGTTCGGGAGGAAGAAATTGGCGATGACAATCAAACCAAGACATTTTACCACCATGTTCAAGCCAAAAAGCTTTTGATTTGTCCAAGCAATATGGACATGCTTTTTTACTAGATGTTGCCCAACCAGAAAGCATACCACAGGTTGGGAAATCACTTATAGTCCACAAGATTGCTGCACGCAAATTAAAGTTTTTTCTTTGCGAGATGTCGTAATTAGTTGCACCGACATCCCACAGTTGTTTCAATTCATCAATTAACGGTTGATACACATCCAAGTATTCCTTCGGATTTTTAGGACCAGGAACGAGCAAACAAAGGAACATAAATGGTTTTTTCATGCACATTGATGGAGGCAAGTTATAAGGGGTCAGAATGACTAGACAACATGAATACTGACCCCCAAACTTGCCATTAGGAGCAAACCCATCTGTACACATACCAAGTCTCACATTTCTAGGTTCAGATGCGAAATCGGGGAAGGATTTATCCAAGTGCTTCCAAGCTTCACTATCACTAGGATGCGCCATTGTGCCTTGGACTCTTGGATTTTTGGAATTCCAGGTCATTTCCTCCACAACATTCTTTGTTGCAAACATCCGTTGTAGCCTTGGAGTGATTGGAAAATCGATAAGTTCTTTTATTGGAACCAATGACCCCTTTGAAGTCCTCTTGTATCTATCCCTTTTGCACACTCTACACTTATCCAACTCAGTATCAGCTTTCCAAAATAACATACAACCCTTTGGGCATGCATGGATCTTCTTGTGCGGAAGCTCAAGTCCATTAAGAATCTTCTTTGTATCATAGAATGCTTTTCCCATCTTGTTATTGTCGGGAATCGCTTCGTTCAGTAATGAAGAAAACCCATCAACGCACCAATGGGGCAAATTGTATTCCGACTTCAAAGATACAATTCGAGATTCCATTTCTAGCATAGACATGGAGCTACCTTCGTACAGTGGTTGCTCAGCAACCTTTAAAAGCTCTTGAAATGCTTTTGCTTGAGCATTTGGCTCTTCATCTGAACCACTAGTAGTATCGTCACCCGTTGGTTCATGATTACTCCAAAGAGCATCGAGAACCATTTCACGGTAAGTATTTGGTTGCTCTACACTTGATGTAGGGAACCCTTCACCATGAGAAACCCACTCATAGTAATCAGGTATAAACCCCTTTTTGTACAAATGGAGTTTTACTGTGTTAGCATCATGAAGACGTCTATTCTTACATAACAAACAAGGGCATCTTACTTCATCTATGCCCAGGCTCTCAGGATGAGCTTTACAAAACCGTATGAATTGTTCAACACCTTCCACAAACTCTTGCCTAAGTCTACGGGCATTACTGCCATCATATCTATGGTACATCCACCAACGCTCTTTCCTTTTCATGGTGACAAATTCTACAACACTATGAAAAACAAATCACATTAATCATTCACACAAAACTTGTATTCATTACAATAATGGCATACGATACAATTAGAATCGAAATGATATCCAAAGGTACTTATCATGACTTAAACAGGAAAGCTGATTCCACATTCTTTATTAAGAGATTTAAACTTATGTTATGTCACATGCTTCTAACTTGATAAATATTTACAATTTTTACAACTTGTTTTCTAAAATACTTATTATATATAATTTACAATATTGATTAAATTATTTATAATTTACACTGATAAATTATATTTATCCAATTTCAAAGTAAATTGATGTAACATTAATAAAATCAAAGAAGCAATATGATTTGTATAGTTAACAAAGATGGGAGTTTAATAACAAAAATTAAAATATAAAAATATTAAAAAAAAAAAAACCACATGAAACCCTTCATGAAAAAACAAAATAATTTCCAAAATACATTATAGAACCATAAGACAAATTAATGTTCAAAGATTATCATAACCCCTTAAACATACATATTTCTAATAAAGTCATTGTAATTCAATAAGAATCATATTATTTTAAAACGAAAACTAAATTTATCCAACACATGAGTTCATACCATCCAATAGTCCTATATTGGACATGAAGCAAAATAAATTTCTATTCCAATCAAAACATATCCAAGTTCAAGCCTCCGCACAATAAAGCGTAAAAAAAACAAACAATGAACCAAGCTATCAATAGCAAACCTCTTGCTAATACCAAACTAACCATTTAAGAATCACTAGAAAAACCCAGTTAAACAAGTAGCACATTCACAAAGTAAATCAATGATAATAAACTGAAATCAAAATGCATCTACTAAAGAATGTTTTTTTAAATATAGATCATAACTCCATAAACAACTAACATAAATATGAATCATATTGCACAAGTAAAAGAAGTAGTTAAATAAGAAGGGAAGAAAACACACACTGGAGGAGTTGATCGGAAAAGCAGAGGCGGCGACGAAGGTGGTCCTGGTATATGGTGGTGTTACATTTTTAGGCAGGGTATTTATAAAAAGAACTTTAAAAGTAAAAAAAATAACTACACACGACTTACCTGGTGGCGGCGACGGAAAAAAACAGAATAAGGAGGAGGGACGGGCACAAGAGGAATCCGGCGACGGTGGAGCTGCAAAGGGAGTTAAACAGCGACCCACAATTAGCTATTTCAGACAAGATAACGAAACAGAGCAAAAAACAAGAAAAACTCAAAAATATGAAACACCAAATACTCAACCAGCCATAAAAGTTCAATTTCTAGCAAGATTTATAAAGCTCAATCTAAAATTAAAGATAGTCATTTCTTTGGTAGGTTACTAAGACACGAAACACTATTAAATGCTTATTTAATCGATTCTAGATAGAAAATTTTCATTACATCCAAAATTAATCTAAAAAATGCTGTAAACTTCAATGAGATTAACATATAGATGATGCCCCAAGGTCCCATGCTTCTATAATAGATGTCCAGTTAATAGTGTTCCTCTCTGCAATCTACTCTCACTTAGATTTCTAGTACTACTAATCCCAAGTACACAACACCCCAATAGGCCAACAACTATCAAAAAGAAAGATGAAAATTTCTAACTAGTAGAATGGGTTATATAAATCATATTTTACACAAGGTCTCAAATTCACTTGAGCAAACTCTAAAAAGAATTGTTTTAAAAAGAAAAGCATATTTAAACTAAGGAAGGTACAAGGAAGTATTTGCAAACTAAGGAAGGTACAAGGAGGTATTTGCAAACGACGAGCAAAGACAACCTGTTAGCTGTCTTTGAGCTTTAATTTCAGGGTTCAGTGGTTGACAATGGTAAAAATATGGGGAGTGAAATTGAGCTTCAGGAAAAAGAATGGTTTTACGAGGGTCGCATATTAAATTGATACCAATATACACACAAAACCATAACTTCAAGGGGAAAGAACAAAATTTAAATGACGATATTGTTGGAATGACATTCATCTATACTTATTGGTAAGGGTAAAGTGAAATTACTAGCTCTTAACAAATGGGTTGTTATCTTCACCTAAAGAAGATAATTTACTAATAATAAGCTTATACAAGAAAAAATCAGTTTCTCTATAAAAAACAGTTTAATTAGTCAAAATCACTATTAATAAATAAAAATCAATTTCTTAAATCAAACCAAGTTTCAGTTAGTAATAAAACGTTTAATCAGCATAAGTAATCTCACTTTGGTAAAAATCAAGTGTAGAGAACAAAAAAAATAGACCTGAAACTTTTAATATCAATTAAAATCAAGTGTAGAGAACAAAAAAAACTTTTAAAAATCAGAACATGAATACTTTTAATATCAAGCACCAAAAAAAAATTTAACATAGATAACTCTCTCTTTACTAATTAACCTATTATCAAACAGAGCAAAGTGAATTCCAAAAATTCACATTTTCAACCTAATTTTGAAAAAAAAAAAATTACAGCTACTAACCTGACTTAACTCGACGGAAAACAGAGAAGGGACGGAGAGAAGAGGAACACTGCGAGGCGGCGACGGTAGCCCTGCGAAGAAGTTCGATTGTGACCCAAATTTAGGGTTTTTTTCCCAAATTAATTAAATTAAAAAAACAAAATGCCTGACTTACCTGAACACCGGCGTCGGAAAACGAGGAGGGACGAGCACGAGGGGAAGCCAGCGACGGTGGTCCTTCTTAGGGGTGGATTTCAACCCATTATTAGGGTTCACAATTAATTAACGAAATTTAAAAAAAAAAAAAAGAAATTAAGTTTAACCAACCTCGTGTAGTGTCGCTGGCCGGAGAATTCTCGTCGGAGGGAAGAACGACCGGAGAATGCCGGTTCGATTGTGACCCAATCGTTATTTCTCTCTTTCCCTCTTTCCCCTTCTCTGTTTCTTCTTTCCCCTTCCCCTTGCAAATGATATACGACTACACTGTTTTATTTTCAAATTTTTTAAAAAAAACTTGCGACCGGTTCTACGACAGTTAAACTGGTCGTAATTATTAAAAAAAAAATTAAATCACATATTTTCAACGACCGGCACAACGGTCGTAAAAAATTAATTTTACGACAGTCTTTTAAGCGGTCGTAATTAATATGAATTGCGACCGTTTTTATACAATAAATCTGTCGTAAAATCACCGAATTTTAGTGGTCAAGTGCTTAGCCTCCGTGCCTAAGTTACCTAAATACTTCCATTATCAAGTCAACTAGGACAGTTTAAGATGAATTGTTCCTTGCATCTTAAGAAATAGCATCAAACGCATATATTTGACTAAGCTCATTTAAAATGCACCCTCAAAAATTTTGATTCTTTTTCGCGTCTTTCTTTTTCAGGAGAAAGTCAGTACCCTCCACAAAAATGATGGAAAATTATTGCTTTTTTTTTTTTTTGCAATTTCGAGTCGCACAATCACATTACAATGCACACACGATTCATGTACACATTGAGTCATGTCGTGTTATCACATTGAGTCAACACTATGCACACATGAGTCACACGAAGTAAGTCATCATTAAGTCAAGTTTATACCTTGAGTCATGTCAAGTCAATGAGTCAAGCAACACTAATTCTTAGGTCAACCCTAAAGAAAGATAAGCAAAGTCATATAGTCCAAACTATAAATGCAGGTACATTCCAGCGAGCAAGAACATTTCTGGATTTTTTTCGAAAAGCCGCGAATGAAAACTTGACTCCAACGTCAAACGACATGGCTGTCGCCTAGCAACAGAACGAGAACGCGGCTACAATATGTTCAGGAAAACACCGGTGCAGCAACGAGATGCATGGCCCCATATTGGATTATGCGGACCTCTTACAGCAATTTCGGGATCCTTGGTACGCCAGTTAGCCCCTATAAGCAAATTGACATGATTAATAGTCGGCTCGTTTACAATCGTAGTAAGTGATTGACCTAACAAAAAAAGCGTCTCACTTAGCTTAAGCGCCTAAAACACTAGCTCATTACAAGGACCAAGGCATCGGTTCAAAAGCAAGCACTTATATGATAATTTTTCCACGATTAAATTGTCATCCCCAACTGACAATATTTCAAAAAGTGGATTGTCGCGCATTCTTCTTAAACGACAATTTTTCCAAGATTGGATTGTCATCTCTAGCAAAGTTTGAAAGGAATGGTGTCCTTTGAACAAGTGTATTATTCTGATAACGGGTTCAGAATTATTAGAAAGCTAATATATTCAGTAAGGTCAAGTGATGGGAATGCCTGGGTGGAGGCCGCTTCCGATCAGTAATATTAATGTATAATTAATATTAAAAGCTTAATCTTGACTTAACCCTCAGGTCACACCCTAGAAAATATACGAACCGACTAGACAAATTAATTCGGAAGAAATTAATTCATCGCCCGAGTATTAAATATTTAGACGTCGGAAATTCGAGCTTAGAGTGTCGGAACCGAGCGTCGAAAGTCGAGTCAAAATAATAAAAGTCGAGACATGAAAATAATAAATCAACAAGACCAAAATACCCGTAGCATCGGAATGCCTCGAGCAAACCGAGTGCTAGGGCATTTGGTATAGCATGGCGGCTAGCATGCGCACCAAGCCGAGCCTAGGCTGGCTTGTGCGTACTAGCGCACCAATGCTAGCATTGCATGCTAGCAGCGCTGGCCAACTCGCACAAGGAGCATCAGCTCTCAGCAGCAGCCCGCATCCTTGATGCGTGGCTTGCTGGCTGAGAGCACGAGAAACCCGCAAAGCCATGCAGCGCTTGTTGGGTAGCAGCGCCTAGCAGCCCGCACGCTTGTGCTAGGGCTTGCTGGCTGCCGCACATGGCATCCAACCTTGGGTGCCTTGGTGCCCAAGTGTGGTGCCATGTGGCGCATTGTAAGAGGAGGCTTAAGGGATGAGTTGGGAGGTTTTTGGAGAGGGAGTGGGGAGCAAGTTTGGTCCTTCCCTCCTCCAAATGGTCCTCACCTAACCTCTCTCATGAGCTTGCCACTTGTTGATTTATTACTAGTTTGATTATTAATTTTATTGTAGCTTTAAAATAAAATAGAAAAATCAAATTCTCCCACATTGATGGGAGAGCCTTTTAACTCTCTTGTTTTCCCTATAAATACCCAAGTTGGGGTATTGGGAAAATCACTTGAGTTAGAGTTGAAAAAGGCATCACCATTGTGAAAACCTTTGAACTCATTTAATCACTCGGGTTTTGGTCAGACCTTGCTAACTCCAAGGTAGCAGACCTAAAAGTCGGTGTTTGTCCTTTGTGGGTGGATACCATTGGAGGCTCGGTATTTTTGGAGCTAAAGCTTTCAAGTAAGATCCCATTAGGTTGGGCGAAGCATGCGTCAAAGGTAAATTCTGATTCTATCCTTGTATGTGTATTTGTTATGCTTTTTGGTTTTATTAATTGCGAGTGGTTATTTAGGTCGGGTCGTTTTCGCGGTAAGTTGGACTTACCAAACCCCAACAGTGGCATCAGAGCCATGCTCGTTTATTTTTAAAATCATAATATTTTTCAAGGTGATTTTTATGGCTTAATTTTTCTGGTTTAAGTTGCTAATTAGATTAGTAGCTCGTATTATCTATTTTAACCTCGTATTTAAGCTACCTTCAACCCCGATCCCAGATTTCAACCCAAAAATAGTGAATTTTGGGTGGAAAATGTGTTCTGAAAATGGTTTAATTCTTTAAGGGGGCGGTTTTTAGCCAAAAAACGACCTGAAATGCTATTTTCGAGGGTTTTTTCATTTTTACGAAAAATTTTAAGTCTTTCTAACTTTGAAAATTAATTTCATATTTATGGTGGTTATGTAATAAGCTCAATACATATTTTATATGGAACTTTAAACCTCTTTAGGCATGATTACTTTGTAGTAATTTGTGCTTGAATGCTTGGTTTTATTTTTTTCACATAATTGCAAACTAATTGCATTAAGTGTGAAATTGTTGTTCTTTGAGGCTTCCAAGTATTAAAGATTCAATCTTTAATTATGTTAAGTGATTGAAACTTTTTATTACTAAATTCCATGATTTTTTGTTAAACTTTATTGATTTAATCATTTTGTGATAGAAAAATTGTTTATCTTCATATTAGAAGGTATAATTTTTCAAGGATTCACAAGTATTAAAGTTGGAATTTTTATTGAATTTATGTTCATTTTTCCATCTTGCACTTATTTTGTCAAAAACTCAAAGTTAATGTAAATTAAATAAATTTATAGTGAGTATTTGCCCTATTATTGTTGTTGCACCAAGTTAAACCAATTTAATTAAATAATGGTTCTTGAGAATTATTTTGGTTACATGCACTTTAAAAATTTATTTAAGTTAGACTTGTTTAAATTTTTTTTTAATTTTGCTCATTAAATTAGTTTTAAAATTAATTTAGAATTAATTACGAAAGTCACGCTAATTTGGGATCAAATCCCGAGGCTAATGGCACGCAAAACAAGGCATAATCGCCCTTGGCTAGCCGGGCTGCATAGCAGCCCGCTTGTGCCTGTCAAGGGGCTGCCATGCCCTGTGCGTGCAGCCATTGCGTGGCTGGTGCGCACGGGCCGCAAGCAGCAGCACAAGCGATGCAGCACAGCAGCAACACGCTGCCATGTGCGTGCGTGTGTGCTGTGTTGCGTGTACTTGGGGCTGCTGTGGCGCGGGTATGTGGGGCACGAGCACATGGTGCATCGTTTGGGACTTGGTGCATGCGTCACGTAATTAGGGGTATGCGTAGACATTGCTTGCGAAGCAATGTAGTGCAATGAATTCGTTCAACATGGCCATCAAGGGCCACGTTTATTATGTGTGAAAGTTCACTGATGTGGGCGGTGTAACGCTTAGAGACATCGGGCCAATACCCACATTCATTGAGCATCTAACGGTGGTGCGAAATGTGAGCACTCCGTGTCTTAGTTCTTAGCACTTAGACACTTTGGACTACGTATTTTTGCTTAATAATTGTCGTTTTAATTATTTTATTAATCTAATTTGGTTTAATTATTTTAATAAATTTTGGAGGCTAGGCCTCGGTTTTGAGCGGCGTTGGCAAAATTTATTTTGACAAATTTTGGGATTTGCCGGCTTAATTAATTGGATTAATAAAGTTGGATGCGGAATTTAGTGGGAGCTTCAAATGTTAAATTGCGCTTATTTATATAACCAGTTAAAACAAGTTTGACTAGTTTTAATTAGGCGTGTTAATTGGATTAACCACCTAGATTAGTTACTAGTTCACGTGTGTTTTTGCATTGTTACTTGTTTATCGTTGTAAAATGCATGGGCCATTCACAAATAGTGAATGGATGAATGGAATGTATATTCTCTCACAGGTTTTATGAAATGGCAACTAGTGGGGCCCGATTAAGATAGAAAATACGGACTGCGATCCGTGATGTATTTTTGTAAATCTAAATACGGTCTGCGTACCTTAAGTATTTTTGTACCTTAATATTTAGATTAGTCCTAATCGTAGATACTAGTAGTTGTATTTAATTATGGTTAAGTCTTGAAGATGGAAGTTCTTAGAAGACGTAGCCATGAAGTTGCAAATTAAGACCTTTTGAAGATTTGAAGATCTCAAGGTTCATGTTGTTGCCAAATGCATCTATATTTATGTTTTTCAATATATATATATATATATATATATATATATATATATATATATATGTGTGTGTGTGTGTGTGTGTGTGTGTGTGTGTGTGTGTGTGTGTGTGTGTGTTTATGTATATGAATTATATGTTAGTTGCATGTTTAGGATTTCGAATGTTGTGATGATTAATTAAGTTCACTTAAATCAACCAACATAGAAACCCTAGGTCCCTAAATATTGAGTAAAACTTGTCATTCCAAATCAACACTTACCGGCCGAACGAGGGTCGGGGTGGGCTACGCCAAAGCGAGGCATCACTACCTCTCCTAGGAAGTAAGGCATACCGGGTATGTAAGTTGGTTTTGGTTGTACTCAACGATATGAGTGATGGAGTCCTAACATGTCGTGGCAAAGTGAAAAAATTGTTGAGAGAGCATTAGATGCGATGATTTATTCAACCAAGAGTGGCTTAGAGCCATTAGCAAAGCGTTGCTTACCTTAGGAGATTGAGTGTTAAGACAAGCCAAAGCATGATTAACCACTCTTTGTTTCTTCGGATCTTGGAATCGACTTGTTCTCACCAAATTGGGGACAACTTTAAATGTGTGAATAAGACATTTTAAATAAGTTTAATTAAAATGCATGAATTCAATCTTATTTAAATTTCATGAATGGTTTTTCATTACAAATTCTTTCAATTGTAGAATCATGTCTTCAAATAACTCAAACAACCAATTCTCATTACGCTCAATTCTCGACAAGGAGAAGTTGAGTGGGCCAAATTTTCTTGATTGGCAAAGGAACTTGCGAATTGTTCTCATGCAATAGCAAAAGGAATATTTCCTTGATGAGGAAATGCCCGAGGCTCCCAATGAGGAGGTAACTCTGGCAGCCCTAAATCGATGGCAAAGTGCCAATCGAGATGTCAAATGCATCATGTTGGCCACAATGTCTTTGGAGCTTCAAAAGACTTTCTTTGAGAAGGAGACAACTTTTAAGATCATTTCTGAACTGCAGAATATTTTTCAAGAGCAGGCCCGAACTGAAAGGTTTGAAATCCACAAGCAGATCCTTGAGAGCAAGCTCAAGAAAGGAGAGCCACTCAGCCCACATGTACTCACAATGATAGTATTTTTTTAGAACATGGGAAGGCTTGATGCGGGGTATTCAACCGAGATGGCAATTGACATCATTCTCCACTCGCTGCACAAAGGCTATAATCAGTTCAAGATGAACTATAACATGCACAACATGGAGAAAACCCTCACTGAGCTTCATGGTATGTTAAAGCAAGCAGAGCTAACGCTCAAGGATGAGGGGAAGCATGATTTGCTCATGATTAAAAAGGGCAAGCCGTTCAAATTCTCAGGCAAGAAGAAAAAAGGCTTCTAGGGGAAGGGCAAGAATAAAACCTTTCCGTCTAAGTCTAAAGCTACCAAGGATAACAAAGAGAAAAAGGTAGCATCTTCTAAATCTGATTCCGAATGCTTCTACTGTAAGAAGAAGGGACATTGGAAGAGAGATTGCCTCAAGTTCAAGGAAGATAAGAAGAACGGAACTGTTGCTTCTGAATCAGGTATATTCGTTATAGACTTTAACTTCACTGGCTTAGCATCATGGGTATTAGATACCGGATGTGGCTCACACCTTTGTTCCAATTCTCAAGGACTAAGGAACTCTAGAAGGCTAGAGAAGGGAGAGGTTGAACTCCGGGTCGGCAATGGAGCCAAAATTAGTGTCGTATCCGTAGGAACTCTTAGTTTGTCTTTGCCCACCGGGCTTGTTTTGGAACTAGATAATGTTTATTATGTTCCCAACATTACTAAAGACATCATTTTAATTTCGACGTTGGATGCCAAGGGTTTTGAATTTCGAGTAAAAGACAATGAATGTTCGTTTTACCTCGATAATGTTTTATATGGTATTGCACGTTCTAAAAATGGTCTTTATGTGCTTGATCTGGACAAACAAGTTTATAATGTCAATAATACTACTAAAAGAGCTAAGACCATGGAGTCAAACAAAACTTACTTGTGGCATTGTCGTCTTGGCCACATTAACATCAAATGCATCAAGAGACTTCTACAAGAAGGTGTTCTTGACTCTTTCGATTTAGAATCGTTTGAGAATTGCAAGGGAAGTTTATTAGGCAAGATGATTAAGCAGCCATTCTCCAAGCTATGAGAAAGGGTAGGAGACTTATTAGGTCTAATACACACTGATGTGTGTGGACCAATGAGCTCAACTACAAGAAATGGACACCGATATTTTATCACCTTCACAGATGACTATAGTAGATATGGTTATGTCTACCTAATGTCAAATAAATCTGAATCGTTTGAAAAGTTCAAAGGATTTCAGAGTGAAGTGGAAAATCAGCTTGGAAAGAAAATCAAAGCCCTTCGATCGGACCGAGGTGGTGAATACTTGAGCAACAAAATCAAAATGACAGTCAAAGTGCTCAAACAGCATCTGTTGACGCAAGTCAAAATGATCAAAAAGTGCAAAGACAAACCGACAATGCAAATGCTCAATCCATTACCCTACGTAGGTCTCAAAGGCCGAGATCTCAACCTGATAGATATCTTGGCTTAGTATTAACCGAGATATAAGAGGACATCCTGATTATGGATGGAGATGAACCGGCCACCTACAAGCAAGCGATGGCAAGAACCGACTCTTCTAAATGGCATGAGGCCATGAGATCTAAAATGTATTCCATGTCTAAAAATTAAGTCTGGGACTTGGTCGACTTACCCAAAGGTTATACACCTATCGGATGTAAGTGGATTTTCAAGATGAAAACCGAAAAAGATGGAAATGTATTCATTTACAAATCTAGATTGGTTGCAAAAGGGTATAGAAAAGTTCATGGTATTGATAACGATGAAACCTTTTCACCAGTCGCAATGCTTAAATTCGTTCAGATCCTCTTTGCGATTGCTGCATATTATAACTATGAAATATGGTAGATGGACGTCAAAACCTCCTTCTTAAATGGTATTTTGGAGGAAATTGTGTACATGACACAGCCTGAAGGTTTTGTCGACCAAAACAATGTTGGGAAGGTTTGTAAGCTTAAGAAGTCCATTTATGGACTAAAGCAAGCTAGCAGAAGTTGGAATATGCGATTCGATGAAGCCATTTGTAAGTTTGGTTTTATCAAGAATCCAGATGAATCTTGTGTTTATAAGAAGGTAAGTGGGAGTGACATCGCCTTCTTAGTCTTATATGTCGATGACATATTGCTCAGTGGAAACAGCAATTCGTTGTTAGAGTCTGAAAAGGCCTGGCTTAGAAAATGTTTCTCAATGAAAAACTTAGGAGAGGCTCAGTACATACTAGGCATTAAGATCTATAGGGTTAGATCAAAAAGGATGATTGGATTGAGTCAAAGTACTTATATTGATAAGGTACTTGCTCGATTTTGCATGAAAGGGGCCAAGAGAGGTCACCTGCCAATGTCACATGGCATAACCTGATGAGAGATAAAAAAGAAGTAGTGTCCATACACACCTGATGAGCGGGAAAGAATGAATTTGATTCCATATGCTTCGCTTATTGGATCGATCATGTATGCCATGATATGTACTAGGCCAGATGTATCGTATGCCTTGAGTGCTATGAGTCATTACCAATCAGATCTAGGAGAGGCCCATTGAACCACGGCCAAGAATATCCTAAAGTACCTGAAAAGGAACAAGGATAAATTCCTGATATATGGTGGTTCAGAAGAATTAGTTGTTAAAGGTTATACCGACGCAAGCTTCCAGACAGACAAAAACGATTTCAAATCGCAATATGGATATGTGTTCTGTCTAAATGGAGGAGCGTTCAGTTGGAAGAGTGCCAAGCATAGTACAACTAACGTTCTACAACTGAAGCCGAGTACTTAGCAGCTGCTGAAGCGGCTAAGGTTGATGTTTGGATTTGTAAGTTCATTGGTGAACTTGATGTTGTACCCTCCATAAAGGGTCCAATAGCCCTCTATTGTGACAACAATGGAGCTATTGCTCAGGCCAGAGAGCCAAGGGAACATCAGAAAGTCAAACATGTCAGACGGCGGTTTCACATAATTCGAGAATGGAAATCAGAAGGTGAAATTAGAATTTGCAAAGTAAGAACGGATGACAATGTAGTCGATCCACTTAGTAAACCTTTGCCTCAAGTGAAGCACAACAAGCACGTTGAGGCAATGGGAATCAAAATAGGGTATCAAGTTTAGTTGTTTAGTTAAATTTTGAACATTTAATGTAAGACACTAAGAAAAATCATTCAAGTTATGGAGTAATATAAATTTCATGCAAATATTTTATTACTTCGTTTGCTATTTAATTGTGGTTTAGGATTAAATAATGAGTCTGTTCGATTCTTGGAATATTCAAAATAGGGTATCTAGACCAGTCTTGATAAGGAAATACCTATTAAGTGAACATTGAATATTATAATCGAAAATTGTCCCTAATCGAGGTCATTCAAACGATGGACGATTAATGACCAATTGAGATTAGTGTGTAGTTTGATTTATATCACTGTTTCTTGTGCTACGAGGACATGATTGTCATAAATCATTTGCACAGGTATTGGTTTAGAACCATACTGGATCGACCTATGATAATAATTTAAGAGAATAAAAATCGTCATAAAGTATACCTCTCATTATGGCTATCGGAACCTATTTCCTTGACCATGAGTATTGTGAGTTCTCTTGTTTGATTACTAGTCCATTTTGATGTTGTCAAACGTTTGCCGTAACAGGGGATTATAACGGCAACACTCGGGCGGCTAAGTCCTCTTAGTAAGAGGAGCTACATTACAAGACTGGGAATGTCCCCCTACTAAAATAGGGAAGATGTCTTTGTTGTATACAAGGCCTCTCTTAGAGCGAGTCTGTAAAAATGCATGGCCTTGCTCGGATGGATATTAGAAATCATCACTTTATTGACAGTCGGACTTAGAATCGAGAAAAACTTCTGGACGTAATAAGGATGACAAAATAATTTTACCTTATAGTTCATGAAGAGACATAGGAAAAAGGCTGTACACAAAATGCGCACTTGTCCGGAAGGACAAGTAGGAGATTGAAAGGAATGGTGTCATTCGAACAAGTGTATTATTCTGATAGCGGGTTCAGAATTATTAGAAAGCTAATATATTCAGTAAGGTAAAGTGATCAGAATACCTGGGTGGAGGCCGCTTCCAATCAGTAATGTTAATGTATAATAAATATTACAGCTTAATCTTGACTGAACCCTTCGGGTCACACCCTAGAAAAATATACAAACCGACTCGACAATTTAATTCGGAAGAAATTAATTTGTCGCCCGAGTATTAAATAATAAAAGACGAGACATGAAAATAATAAATCAACAAGAACAAAATACCCCTAGCATCGGAATGCCCCGAGCAAATCGAGTGCTAGGGGCATTTGGTATAGCATGGTGGCTAGCATGCGCACCAAGCCGAGCCTAGGCTAGCTGGTGCGTTCTAGCGCACCAATGCTAGCATCGCATGCTAGCAGCGCAGGCTAACGCGCGCAAGGAGCATCAGCTCTCAGCAGCAGCCTGCATCCTTTATGCGCGGCTTGCTGACTAAGAGCATGAGCAGCCCGCACAAGCCGTGGTGGGATTGTTGGGCAGCAGCGCCTAGCAGCCCTCACACTTGTGCTGGGGCCTGCTGGCAGCCGCACACGGCAACCCACCTTGGGTGCCTTGGTGCCCAAGTGTGGTACCATGTGGCGCATTGTAGGAGTAGGCTTAAGGGATGAGTTGGGCGGTTTTTAGAGAGGGAGTGGGGAGCAAGTTTGGTCCCCCCTCCTCCAAATGGTCCTCACCTAACCTCTCTCATGAGCTTGCCACTTGTTGATTTATTACTATTTTGATTTATTTTATCTTTAAAATAAAATGGAAAAATCAAATTCTCCCACATTGATGGGAGAGCCTTTTCACTCTCTTGTTTTCCCTATAAATACCCAAGTTGGGGTATTGGGAAAATCACTTGAGTTAGAGTTGAAAAAGGCATCACCATTGTGAAAACCTTTGAACTCATTTAATCACTCGGGTTTTGGTCGGACCTTGCTAACTCCAAGGTTGCAGACCTAAAAGTCGGTGTTCATCCTTTGTGTGTCGATAACTTTGGAGGCTCGGTATTTTCGGAGCTAAAGCTTTCAAGTTAGAGCCCATTAGGTCGGGCGAAGCACGCGTCAAAGGTAAATTTCGATTCTATCCTTTAATATTTATTTGTTATGCTTTATGGTTTTATTAATTGCGAGTGGTTCTTTGGGTCGGGGTCGTTTCCGTAGTAGGTTGGACTTACCAAACCCCAACAAAGTTTCCAAGCGTGGATTGTCGTGCTCCTTCTTTGTTTGGCAAATTTATCGAAGTTCAGATTGTCATATATTCATCAATTCATTGGCAAATTTTCCGAGATTGGATTGTTGTACACCCATTTGCCTATGGAAAAATTTCCCAAAGGATTGTTGTAGGTCTCTACTAATCATAAATTTTGGCAAAGGTTCCTTAAACGTGGATTGTCATTCATTTCACTAAGTGGCAAATTTTCCCGAAGTGAATTGTCGGTCGACTCTTTTTTTGCAAATGTTCCAAGACGTGGATTGTCAATAGTGGCAATATTTTCCTAAAAGGGTTGTCGCATAACGTTGGCAAATTTCCAAGGTGGATTTCTTTCAAGAGTTACATTCCAAGATGTGGATTGTCGATCGTAGCAAAGTTCTTATGACAGATTGTTACGAAAAATGGGCAACTTTTCCCAAAATTGGATTTTGGCAAATTTTTCGAGATACGGATTGTCGCTTCATCGTAGCAACATTTCCAAGGATGGATTGTTACGTGGAATTGACAACTTTTCCTAAATCGAATTGTCATACATCATACAAGAGTCGTGTTGGCAACTATTCCTGAAGAAAAGAGGATTGTCATCACCCAAAGCATCTATAGCAAAATTCAAGCAGCATTAAGGATCGACTAACATTGATCTTCAGTAATTTTCTTCGGAATATTATCTCAACAAATGAGGATGGCTTCAGGCAAAGCAATCTTCGATCATGTTCCCTGGCTTGCGGAAGATGGTCACAAGGCGATAGAAGATCGTTTCAGGCGAAGCAATTTTCGATAGTTTTCTCTGGCTTGTAGAAGACTATCACAGCAGAAACTGGAGGCAGTTACAGGCGTGGCAGTCCTCAAGCGGTATCCCCTAGCTTGAGGAAGATCGTCAAAGGTCTTTGTTCAGAGACGTGTGGACATATCAAAAAGCTCTTTTTCTCAGAGACGCGTGGGCATATTATCAAAAAGCTCTTTTTTCAGAGAAGCGTGGACATATCATCAAAGCTCTTTTTTTTCAGAAACGAGTGAACATCCCTCAAAAGCTCTTTTGCTCAAAGACGCGTGGGCGTCCTATTAAAGCTCTTTTCTTAAGAGACGCGTGGACATAATAAACAAAAGAAGCTCTTTTATTCAGAGACGAGTGAACAACAGCAACATCAAAACAGCAAGATGGCATTCCCTAGCTTGTGGATGGTTGTCACAATAAAAAATGCAGCGACATATCGGTTACCTCTAGAGACGTGTGCTCGAAGGTGTAAGATACGCGTTTTTAACTCTTTTATCTGTTTTAACTAACGCTATTTTTCAAGTATTAGCGTTACAAGAATGATTTAGGATTGCAAAACGTTCTGAATCATTCTCCATCCCTATCGCTACTTTGACTTTTGTTTTCGAAACTTGCGTTTCTCCAAACTTAGTCAAAGTAGGGGCTTCTGTAGACACCCAAATCTGTCTCCCCAAAACCAAACTTAGTGATGAATACCTTTCATGTAATTTGATTATCGAACAAAGAGAAAGTGTGAAAAGTCTAGTTATGAGGATGTTTTTATTAAAATATATCTTCTTTCTGTTTTTTGAAAACATTTCTTTTCTTATCCTATTTATGAAAAATGTGCATTCCAGTTTATTTTGGTCCATTATATCAGTCCAATAATAGTGTAGTTGGATGGGGCTTGAATGGACCTTTCCAAAAATATATTATAAGCCCAATTCCGATGAATAATGAGGAAGTTATTGCCGAAATAATAAACTGGGCCCAAACCGGTTTTTACCTACGGCCCAATGATCATGTGGAGGGTCCAAAGGTCTAATCCTATTCCTAAATTAATTAGGATTAATTAGAATCTTCTATAAGTTTCTAAAAGATCTTAATTATCCTTTTTTAAAATATAAGATTAAAGAATTTGAGTTAAATAAAAACTTTTCTTTTATAAAAACATTCCTTTTCTTAAGTCCTAATTCTATTCGAATTTAATGATATTCAAAGACAGTCAGATATTTTTTTTGTGCCTCATAATATTTATCCAAATTTTATATGGTTGGATAGATATTGAAATTATATTTCCAATGATATGTTATAATATTAATTTCCGAGCTTTAACAAAAAAGATATGAATGGAATATTAAACTTTATCCAAAACTGACATCGTCCTACTATTGTTGCCATATATTTTTATCTGCAAAATATTTTAATCTGATTCCAATTGGGTTGGAAATTAAACTTCAAGATCTTTCCAAAGACATATTATATTCCTTATTTGGACTTCTGGATCAAAAAATATGATAAAAACAAAATCTGCAAAAACTGCTTTCTATCGAGTTTTATTTCGATTCGAATTCGGATTCTTTTCTTATTCTTCGACCCTCTTTTTTCTCTATAAATAGAGGTCATATCTCCCTTTTTTATCATCAAATCTCACCAAGAAGTTATTGATTCTCTCTCTCTTTCTATCCTAGCCTTTTACAAAACACAATTCCTCACACATTAGCACTAGACACACCTAGCCAAGTTTGAAGTTGCCTTCGCCCTAGCCGTGAAAGGTTTGATATTAATTAGGGTTTGGTCCCAAATCTCTAATTTGATTATTTTATTTAATTGTTTGTTTTATTATTTCCCTTGTTGTTACTAACGTGTGTATTTTGTTATTAGAAAGAGGTACGAGGCATCCAAGTAAGTGCTTTAATTGTTAATTGATATTATGATATAGAAATCATGTTTAGGTTGTTATTTTGATTCCTAATACCATATTAGGATGATTTTCCTTAGTATCATGTTAGGACACTTTTCTTAGTATGATGTTTAGGGTAACAACTAAAAATTTCTAATGTCAAGTATGATAGTTGTGATGCTTCCTATTTTCTTTTCTAATAGCATGTTAGTATTATGTTAGGGTTAAAGCTTTGATCTTTGATGTTTAGTGACATGCTAGGGTTTTTTATTAATCTTGTTAGTATCATGCCTAGGATCTTGTTATTAATATTATATTTATTTTTACCATGAACATGATTATTTTAATTGTGATTATTATTATGATCATTATTATTGTTATGTTGCTTGATAATTATTGTTATTGCTTGATCACACCTTTTATGCATATTTAAAGGGAATTTGTACTTGTAATCACGCTCAATAAGATAATTATTAATCTTGTTTAGGGTTAATATGAATATAATTCAAGTGATCGCCAATAATAGTTTTATTTGTGCATTAATATTCAACCAACATAGAATAAACAGGTTTATGGTAAACCTAATGATTGCATGTTAGTCAGAAAGCGCACATGAATACGAGCAGAATAAAGTAGAGACCTATTTATAGGGCAGGTTCTTTCTCTTTTAGATTGGATTTTTACCTTTATCCCCAAACTTCCAGTCTTGGTTCCAGACCTATTGGAGTTAACTATCTCTAGATCGTTAAGGGTTGTAACCTTCATCCTGTGAATGGTTTACAAGTTCCTAAAACTTGTTGGCGACTCTTTTGCTCTGGCTTCCTTCCCTTTGGATGCCACCATATTTTTGTGTATGATCACAGTGGGGTTTAAGTTTGGGTTAATGCTTGAAATATTCCTTACAAGCCCCAATTTGATTTTTAGGGTTTCAAACAAATATGGAATTTATAACATGATTTGAGACATAAGCTTCAAAAGCTCAAAAAATCATGAAGATTTAAGCTTCAAAATTAGCAAATCGTGAAGATTGCATGGATCCTTGTGAGAAATCAAAAATGAGGAAAATAGAAAAAAATTAGAGCGAAATTGATGAAGATTTAAGCTTCAAAAGCTCGAAAAATTGTGAAGGCAGCAGCGCAACCAACGCGGCACGGTAAACTGAAGCCGTGACACGGTGACTGGGGTCCGTGTCGCGGTGTATCTGGGGTAGAACAGAGACACTCCGACGAAAGTGGTGGACTTCTAACAGCAGCAACGTCAAGAAAACGGCGAAACAAATTGTCGTCACCGAGAATAGACGACGTGGCACGGTCACTAACGTCGCGACACGGTGAGATCGAACGCGCGCCGGTGCTGAAATCCGTGGCGCGGTTACCGGAGGAATAAAAAATGAAAAAAAAAAAGAGAAGTGAGAACAGAAGAAGATCGAGGGAATGAAAATGGCGAAGAAAAATTAATAAAATGGGAAAGTAGCAGCTCGAAGTTAAAGCCAAAAAAGTGACCGTTACGCGACTCCGTTCCCGTGCTACGAATCCCGTTACCACGTAATGGTAATTCTTCGCGTGACACGTGGTGCGTTGAGAATTTCGGCACAAAAGTATTCCCGCGTCACGGGGTTGCCCACCGTCAGATGGGGCGTTCCACCGTGTCGCGGGATTATTCCCCGTAGCACGCTGCCTCCCTGTGTGTCTTGCACACTTTTTTTTAACCTCCTGGCAAATATTCTGGTGTTTTTGACTAAGGTGGAATGATTTTCCGCAACTTTTAGACAATTATTTTCTCACCAGAATTATGCGAAAAATTCAAATTTGTATTTAAATGGTTCCAAAATTACCGATTTACCCCTAACAAGCATTAGGGTTGTATTTTTGACACTGTAAACACCTAATATAGTCGGATATGAAGGAGTTATGTCTTCATCATGTGCAATTACTAGATATATAAATGGATCAAATTGTGGAGATAATTAAGTTCGCACATTTAGGTCGTCGTTTTGCTATAGCTAGAGGTACTAACGATCTTTGGACTAGTAAAATAGCCCAAAGCCCAATTGGACGGATCCTATAAGGTCACACAAAGGGGCTAGATCAAGCATTAGAGGAAGAGACCCATCATGGGCCTCATCACTCTAGGTGGCCGCCCATATGGGGATTAGAAGTGGTTTTGGGCTTCGTCCCCTAGTCTAATTATAATGAGATTATAAATAGACTAAGTGCCTATGTTTGCTAGTGTGAAAAGCAATTAACAGATTAGTGTGATCAAACCTTAATTAGCAAACACTAAACCCAACCCCTCTCATAGTCCTCTCTCACGGCTCTCTCCTCCTCCTCGGCGCACGGTGGTGTCTCGTGGTGGTGGTGGTTCGTACGGTTGTCGGTTGTCCATAAAGGTGGTGATCGCGATTTTTCCTCAATCACTCGACCAATCTAGTATTGGTGGACGGCTCGTTCGAATCTCGTGGACTAAGTAGAGGAGCAACACTTGGGGATCTATTCTCTCCCTGATTTGCCTGTCGAATAGCTACGTGGAATTCACGCGTCAAAGGTATGATTATGTGTCTTGTGTGTTATGCATGTGATCTTGGGATTGGTACTTGATTGAATATGATTCATGTTTTTCCGCTGCATATTACCTATAAACTCCTACAAGATAGTCGCTTTGAAGGTAAATCATCAGCGGCCCACGTTCAGGGATAATCAAACCATCATACGCTTGCAAATTTCATTCGACAAGTTTTTTCCTCAAGCATGATTGTCACTTCTCAAAGTAAAGAAGTCAGCGATTATATCGGTTGTTAGTTTTCCTCTAGCATGGAAAACATTTTCGGTGGATTTTTCTTCAAGTATAGAAAACCACCAAGTCAGTTTTCCTCAAGCATGTAAAACATTATCGGTGGATTTTTCTTCAAGTATAGAAAACCTCCAAGTCGGCTTTCCTCAAGCATGGAAAGCATTATCGGTGGATTCTTCTTCAAGTATAGAAAACCGCCAAGACAACTTTCCTTAAGCATGGAAAGCATTATCGGTGGATTTTTCTTCAAGTATAGAAAATCGCCAAATTCATTTGTCGGCTTTCCTCAAGCATGGAAAGCATTATCGGTGGATTTCTGCAAGCATAGAAAACGCCAAAATCATATGTCGACTTCCTTCAGGCATGGAAAGTATCTCAACAAAACGTCATCCGGTGGAGTCCTTCAAGCATAAGAAGCTGTCAAACTCATTTGTCACCGATACACTAGTGTTAGATACGTATTCTATCCTTTTACTCTTTTATCTATAGAACTAATATTTTTCTGCAGGTATCGGCAGATACAAAGTGATTTAGGATCGCCAAACGTCTTAAATCATTCTCCGTCCCTATCGACTACTTTGACTATCGTTTTCAAAACTAACGTTCTACAAACTCAGTCAAAGTGGGGGCTTCTGTAGACACCTAAAAATGTCTCCCCGAAACCAAACCCAATGATGAACAATATTTCACCGCCATTATTGGTCAGGATCAGTATTTAATCTCGAGAGTGCTTAAAAATCGTATTTAATTAAATTCAGTTTTCAATAGTCCACGGATCAGTCTTGATGTTAAGTCAAAGCATAGTTTTCCCAAACCTTTTTATTTTATTTTGGCCCAAACCTTTTTATTTTATTTATTTTATTATTTTGGCCCAATTAATAAATAATAAATCAGAAATGGCCCGAAATTATCAATCGGCACTTAAAAAGGTTGAACGAAATTAGGGCAAAAATGAATTTAGATGGAAAATGGACGCACAGTTTCCCGCGTCACGGCAATAAGCACCGTGTCACAAGGCTTAATGCCGCGTCACAGTATGCATCTCCTTGACATGGTGCCTGTGCTGTGACACTAGGCAACTCTGTTTCCTTTCCGCGTAAACCCTTCACGCGTTTTATCCCTAGTAACTTAATTATTTCCCGCGTCACTCACTTTTACCCCGGGTCACGGGAATTTTCCCCGTCTGATGGTGCCAGGCACCGTGTCACGGTGTTCTCTGACGTGTCGCGGTGTTAATTTTAGGGTTTTTATCTTTTTAGGGTTCCGTGTGTTCCCTCTACTCATTTTCCCTATAAATACCCCCTCATTTCTGATGTACGGGGCATCAATTAACTTTCTTTTTCTCTCTTATATGCTCTAGCCTAAAAACTAGCCTGCCCTTTTTCTTTCAAAATTCCTTCTTCAAGAACTCCAAGGAGTCCATACTTTACTCAAGGTTCTGTCCTTAAGCCAAGGCGTGAAAGGTAGAAGTGTTTGAGGGTTTGGCCCCAAATCAATTCTATTTAATTTAATTTAATTCAATAATTGTTTCATTATTTTTCCTTGAAGTTACTAACTCGTTTATTAATTTATAGTTGCAAGCAAACATAATCAAAGTAAGAATTATATTCCTTTTATTTCTATTATTTTTCTGACGATTTTATATTGTTGGATTTATTGTTAAATTGCTTCCAATATTAATGTTTATTCCATTTTTATTTATTGATCACCATATTGCATGTTAAAGGGGATATGTAATTGAAAATCACGCCTAATAAGATAATTTAGACAACTGGTTTAGGTTTTGTTTTAATTTTGTTAATTAATCAAGTGATCACGATATTTTGGAATTATATGTTGCATTAATATTTAACCAATTTAGCTTAATAATAGTTTGGAGCAAATTGAATATCTTGATTTGTATGCCTTTGAGATCGCAGGAATGCTTTTCACTATAAGAATCGAGTAGAGGCCAATACGGGCAAATGTGACTCCATGACTCACTTCGTACCATCATCCCCGATCCTCCTTTCGTGGTTCCGAACCATATGAAGTTAGTAATCTCATGGATTATGAATGGGGTGTAACCTTCACGTTTCAATCGTTGTTGCCTTTCGTTGTCCCTTAATCGTGGTTGCCTTTTATGATCCGTGAACGGTTTACAAGTTCCTTAGAAACTTGTTGGAGGCTCCCTACTTTATTTGTCCCTAATCATATTATGTTAATTATCACTTCCTATGAGTGCCAAGCATATTAACAACATGCTTTTAACGTAGGCGCACTTCGAACGACGCCTACAATTATGCATGATGCATTGTTGCTTGTTTGATTTTTACTTTTGTGAAAAGGAAGATATTATGCGTTCAAGTCTCGCTCTCTAACTAGACATTATCCAAGTTAATTCCCCGTTACAACCCATAGGCAACCTAGTGTTGGAAACCTTGGACCACAAATAAAAATTAATCTTGTAACCTCTAAGTCCCCAGCGGAGTCGCCATTGTAAGGATGGTGTTCCCATCGTAGGGGATCTTTCTCCTTAAATGCCCATGGCCCTTTAAAAGCCTAGGACTTTACACTTATTAGGGTGTATTAGGATTTAAAACCTGACTGTTTGGGGGACCTTGAATTAAAATGCATGGATCCTATCATCACGCTTTTTTGTAAGAAACAAGTAGGAGTCGCCAATGAGTTTTAGGAAAACTCATAAACCTCGTTCATGTCTTTCTCCCAAGTAGAGTTTAAGAGATATTTAGCACGAATAGTAAGTTTACCCATGCCCAAGTTGGTCTACATAAATTAGAAATAAGTTCGGGAGCGAGGGTACCAAGATAATGTTCCCTTTAGAGAGGAATCGCTATCTTAGTCCTAGTACGGTCTCTACTAGCTCTTCCTTTTTCACAATTTCATCACCAAACAATATATGCAACGTGATACCTAAAAATTAAGTTAATTGATTTTATTTACACGTGTTAATCACGTAGGAATTACATTGCAAAAGTCATTATTCTTATTTAATAAATATTCATGAAAAGAACAATAATAAACATGATTGCCTTGGCTTAAGTGATCAATCAACAATTAATTATTCAATTCTATTCTTTATTTAACGCAAGATGCTATGTGAAATTAATTAATTAAAAGTTCGTCTAAAGTGATCAAAAAACACTAATTAATTAAAGTTTAGAACACTTATGGACTCCTTCTTGTACGGGAACCTCCACCATAGTAATAA
Organism: Chenopodium quinoa; assembly: GCF_001683475.1. Classification (NCBI taxonomy): domain Eukaryota; kingdom Viridiplantae; phylum Streptophyta; class Magnoliopsida; order Caryophyllales; family Amaranthaceae; genus Chenopodium; species Chenopodium quinoa. The sequence continues at coordinate 6,751,364 of NW_018742345.1, forward strand.
GTATTGAGGGGGGTACGTTTTTTAGACAAGAGGATTTGATAATTCATAAGTTCACAAAGTATCTTCCAGAGTTTAAGGTTAATTTATGTCTGTTTGAGCCTCAAGCCCCTATTTATAGGGAATGGGTACGTTTAAGGTTTTGCACAATCTCCCGCAACAAGTATCGCGCGCATTTGAATAGGTTGCGCGCGATATCCCAGCGTAAGTAATTTGGTTGCACTGTTATGGGCAGCGCATCTGAACGTCTTGCGTGCGGTAACATGGTAAGATTCGTTTATATATTTTTATGAAATTCTGAATCTTCCACAAGCGCAACACTAGCAGTTGCGCTGGTTGTTGTGTGCAGATGAATAAGTTGCACGCGCCAGACCAGCACGACTCATTGATATGTGCGCGGATTTCTCTGCGGCAACATTTGATTTTTTAACCTAGACACCTCTAAATCCGTCATTTTTAGGTTTTAAACTCGAACTTAAGCCTAATTATGATCAGGCTTAGTTAATTGGACCTTATTCCATTTGTTTTTGGGTTAGGCTAGTTGTAGGGAATAATTTCAAACCTTTAAATCCCACTAGCTTGAACCCCACTGTGATCATACACTAAAGTACGGTGGCGTCCAAAAGGGAAGAAGATAGAGCAAAAGAGTCGCCAACAAGTTTTTCAGGAACTTGTAAACTGTTAATAGGATGAAGGTTACACCCCTTAACGATCCAAGAGATCGTCAACTCCATAAGGTCTAGAACCAAATAAGGGTTCGGGGATGATGGTACAAATCCAACCTAAAAGAGATTGAACCTGCCCTAATAATAGGCCTCTACTTTATTCTGATCGTATTCATGTGCGCTTTCCGATTAACATGCAATCAATAGGATTAACCCTAAACCTGTTTAATCTATGTTGGTTGAATATTAATGCACAAACAAATCTATTATTGGCAATCACTTGAATTATAATCACATTAACCCTAACAAGATTATTAAATATCTTATTAAGCGTGATTACAAGTATAGATTCCCTTTAAACAAGCATAAAAGGTGATCAAGCAATAACAATACCGTGTCAAGCAACATAATAAATAACCATAACAATAATTATAATCGTTATCAAAATAATAATAATAATAATAATCATCATAAATTATAACAATTATAATCATAATCATGTTCATGTTAATATTAAAGCATAATAAAAATAGCAAGTTCCTAGGCATGATACTAACAAGATTAATAACAAACCCTAGCATGTCACTAAGCATAAAAAATCAAATCTTTAACCCTAACATGATACTAACAATCATAAATATTAGGAATAACATAGGAAGCATCGTAACAATCATATTTAATATTAAAAATACCCTAGACATGATACTAGGAATATCATAATAACAATGTAAACATGATTTCTACATCATAATCAATAAAAACCATTAAAGTACTTACTTTGATGCTTCGTACCTCTTTCTAATAACAAAATACACACGTTAGTAACTTCAAGGAAAATAATAATCAAAGCAATTAAATAATTGGAAGAGTGATTTGGGACCAAACCCTCAGAAATTAAAACCTTTCACGTCTAGGGTGAAGGCAACTTCGAATATGGCTAGGTGTTTCTAGATCGTGTGAATGCGGAATTTTTTATGAAAGTAAAGTAAGAAGAAAGAATTGAAAGAAAGAAAGAATGCTAAAGAATTAATGATTGTTGATGAAAGCTTGAGAATGAAGAGAATTAGCCCCTGAAAACGGAGTTTTTGATACGATATTTATAGAGAAAATCAGCCAAAAAAGATAATTTAACAAAACAGAGTCTGACGCTCAGGAAAGAAGGTTGGCGCCAGGCACCAGTGGCTAGCGCCAAGCGCCAATGGCTAGCGCCTGACGCCAAGCCTGGTTTCAGGTGCCAAGGCCTAGGGTTGAACGCCAGTCTTAATTCTAACGCGTTTTTGAAAATCCGATAAGTTTACCGTACTGGAGGATAAAATAATGTATTTCCTTCAAAAATGCTATTTGATTTTGATTAAAACTCTGAAAAGTCAACAAAGTCAACTTATCAATGCTAATTGAATTAGGAATGAAAAGAACCTTCTAGAAGAATCTAGAAGACTAAAACCATTCCTAATTGCATTAGGAATGATAAATCATATTAGGCCCTCCCCTAGATCATTGGGCCGCACATAAGGCTCAAACCGGGCACAGTTTGGTAAATTGGTCATAACTTCCTCAATATTCATCGGAATTGGGCTTATAATATATCATTGGAAAGGTCTTTGCAAGCTCCATCCAACTACACTACTATTGGACCCATATCATGGAACAACCAAACTGGATTGGCTGTTTTCTAAAAATAAAGTTTTCCAAACAGAGAGAAGAGAAAAGAAATTAAAACTTTCCGCAACACTAGACCTTTCCACACTTTCGTTTCATTCGATTATGATTCGACGCGAAAGGTACTCATTACTGGGTTTGGTTTTGGGGAGACATAAATGGGTGTCTACAGAAGCCCCCACTTTGACTGAGTTTGGAGAAACGCAAGTTTCGAAAACGAAAGTCAAAGTATCGATGGGGACGGAGAATGATTCATAACGTTCTGCGATCCTAAATCATTCTAGTAACGCCGATACCTGCAAAACTAGCGTTAGTTAAACAGATAAAAGAGTTAAGAAATGCGTATCTTGCACCGTCGAGCACACGTCTCTGAGAGTAACCAATTTGTTGTCGCTTTACTGTCGTTTTGATGACCTTCTGCAAGCTAGAGAATGTCATCCCGCTTGAAAACCGCAACGCCCGTAACTGCTTCCAAATTAGGAGATTATTTCGCCTGAAACGATCCTCCTCTACTATGATAATATTCCGCGTTCAAGGGAATACCATCGAAGATTATTTCGTTTTGAAACAATCCTCATCTGCCTTGATAATATTCCACATCCTAGGGAATACTATCGAAGATTATTTCTCTTGAAACAATCCTCATCCGCATTGATAATATTCCACGTCCAAGGGAATACCATCGAAGATTATTTCTCTTGAAATAATCCTCATCCGCATTATGATCATCTTCCATGCCTAAGGGAATATGATCGAAGACAACTTCACCCAAAATTACCTTCAGTTGTTTGTGACAACTTTCCGCAAGCTAGGGAATGCCACTTTGCTGCTTTGACATTCTGAACAAAGAGCTTCTTTTTTCCGCTGTGATAGTCTTCGAAAAGATCATTGATTTTTAATATTTGCTATGCCAGTACGTCGGCGCTTTGCTGCTTGTGAACCAGTATGTCGGTGCTTTTGCTGTGATGACAATCCTCTTTTCTTTAGGAATAGTTGCCAATACAACTCTTGTATGATGTATGACAATCCGATTTAGGGAAAGTTGCCAATGCTACGTAACAATCCATCTTTGGAAATGTTGTCACGATGAAGCGACAATCCGTACCTTGGAGAATTTGCCAAAATCCAATCTTTGGAAAAGTTGCCAATGCTTCGTAACAATCTTTTATAAGAACTTTGCTACGACCAACAATCCACATCTTGGAATATAACTCTTGAAAGCAATCCACCTTGGAAACTTGCCAACACTATGCAACAATCCTTTTAGGAAAATATTGCCACAATTGACAATCCGCGTCTTGGAACATTTGCAAGAAAGAGTCGACCGACAATCCACTTCGGGAAAATTTGCCACTTGCTGAAATGAATGACAATCCACGTTGAGGAACTTTTGCCGATATTTATGATGAATAGAAACCTACAACAATCCTTTGGGAAATTTTGCTATAGGGAACTGAGTGTATGACAATCCAATCTCGGAAAACTTGCCAATGATCTATGAATGTATGACAATCCGAACTTGGAAAAACTTGCCAAACAGAGAAGGAGCACAACAATCCACGCTTGGAAACTTTGCCAAAGATGACAATTCAATCTTGAAAAAATTGTCGTTGAAGAAGAAGCACAACAATCCATTTTTAGAAATATTGTCAGTTGGGGATGACAATCCAATTTTTGGAAAACTTTTTCGTTTAATAAGAATGCGCGACAATCCATATTTGGAAATATTGTCGTTTAAGTGCTTGCTTTTGAACCGATTGTAATGAGCCAGTGTTTTAGGCGCTTAAGCTAAGTGAGACGATTTTTTGTCAGGTCAATCACTTACTACGATTGTAATCGAGCCGACTACTAATCATGTCAAATTGCTTATAGGGGCTAACTGGCGTACCAAGGAACCTAAAATTGCTACATGAGGTCGAAATCACCTTTCTGAGAGGCTTCGAGCTCTGTAGTTGCTGAGATATTTCTGGCGCCAGGCGCTGGAGTAAGGTCTTCCCTGTTCTGCTACACCTGTATTATTTTGACTATAGAAATTTTCCAATTTCTTTAATTATCTTAGGGTTGACCTAAGGTTTAATGTTGCTTGACTCATCGACTTGACACGAATCAAGGTATAAACTTGACTCACTGATTGACTGACTCGAGGTTGGCTCGACTCAAAGTGAAATGACACATGTGTTAGACTCATGACCCGTGTGTGCATAGTGTTTATTATGCGACTCGAAAATGCAAAAAAGCAAAAATTTTCCGTCATTTTTGTGGAGTGGAGGGCACCGACTTTCTCCCAAAAAAGAAAGACGTGAAAAAGAAGAAGCGAAGTTTGAAGATGCATGTTGAATGAGCTTATTCAAATGTTGTTTGATACTATCTCTCAAGGTTCAAGGATTAATTCATCCTAGGATATCTCAACTGTTGACTCCATGATAAAAGTATTTGGGTAACTTAGGCACGGAAGCTAAGCACTTCATACTTCGTGATGGAGTGACAATTATGAGTGATTTTGACGAAGCATGCTTCATCATTATGTTAAGATTTCATGACAAAGGGTTCCTAAGGGAAATATATTTGATCATGTATGCGTGATGTGTGTGATAGTGACACTAAAGTTAGGCCGCAAGAGCTAAATGTGTGGAAAAATATATTATTGAAAAGAGTCAAATGGTGGTGACTCTTAGGCTAGGTAAGCAAATAATGTAGGGATCAAGCCCCCAAGTCTAGCTCTAAATGAATAGGGATGAGCACAGGGGATCCCTTGATATGATCATGGTGTAAGTGTGTGAATGTGAATATGAATTCATTTTTATTACGGCCGCACCTCGATGTGAGGTTGCCTACGTATCCGTTAGGGATGAGGCCGAACGTAGCTCTAGCCAAACCTCGCACAAGTGTGTATACCTTAAAAAGGTCTTTTTAAGGGTTGTAACGTGGTTAGGATAAAGGTTTAAAGAAGAAGGGGATAAAGGATCAAGACCCTAGATAAGCCCCCAAGGTGTGCAACCTTGCTTTTGAATATTTGTATTTTCATGCTTGAGGTTTTCTACTCTTTTTTTTTAGCTCTTTCTTTTGCTTTAGCATTTATTTTATTTTAATAAGTGTGGGCAATCTCGATCATGCGGTCTATCATTCACTTGGCATTCATTTTTCTCAGGCACGGTACCGAGCACTCGATAAGAGACGCAATCTGAGACGTGTTCTTATCGAAGATATTTTCATATGAAATACATTGGAACACTTTCCCTTTCGTACACTTTTATTTATTTTTTGCTTTTTCTATCTTTTGAATTAGTCATATCACTCAAGCTTTGTTCTTTGAAAATTGCATAAGCTGCACACATCCTATCCCAAGGTTAGATAGATGTGGGTTGAAAAAAAGAAAGGTCTATCGTTAGACGAGGCTCAAAGTGGTTTATGAAGAAAGGATGTATAATTGAAGGGTAAAATGAGATATGATGTGGCTACAAGGGTTGCCTTAAATCATTGGTATACCTTGTGCTTAATTCAACATTTTTTTTAATGCAATATTAATGCAATGATCATATGCAAGAAAATAAATGCTCATTTTATTAAAAAAAAAAATAAAGAATCTACAAAATTAATCTAAGGAAAGGAAAAGGTGCCTATGCTAGACTTATTGGGGAAAGGAAAAAAAATGAAAAAGAAATAGAAAAAGAGGCCATGAAATCTTGTCGTTGCAGCTCGCCTCTTGTCTTGTGTCATTTGCTTCATTATCACCCGGTCTTCTCGCTAGCTAGAGGCAATGGGATCTTGTTTTCTTCTATGAGATCTTGAATGAGGTTTTGAAACCTGTAGCATTCATCAGTGGTATGATTGTTTCCTCGATGGTACTTGCAATAGGAATTTGGATTCCATCTTGAAGATCGATTTCTGGTGTTGGATCCTCGGTAGGGCCAATAGGTTTGATTAATCCTCGATCATAGAGACGATCGAAAGCAGCATCGTAGGTCATTCCAATGGGTGTGAACTCTCGGCTGGGTTTAATTTTAGATCTTTGATTGTCTACGGCTAAGACATCATTATGGTCAAAGGTACTAACATTATTACTAGAGTGGGCGTTTTCGGAAGAAGAAGGATTGTCGCTCTTGTTTCCTTTCCAGCCACCATGGTTACTATTGTTAGTAGCTTTTTGCTTTGCGAGGTCGTCTTCGATTTCAATTCCGATGTCATAAACGGCCTTGAAAGTATTCAAGTTGTGTTGATATTTTAAGTGCTTTGAATACTTTTCTTGGAGATTCTTGATAAACATCCTCACAGACTCTTTTTCGGTAGGGACCTCAATCATCTTAGCGGAAGTTTCCCTCCACTTATTAAAGAAAGAAGTAAAGCCATCATTCTCTTTCTGTCTTAGCATCTCAAGTTGTCTATGATCGGTTTCAACTTGAATATTGCACTTGTACCTATCGATGAAAGTGTTTACTATCGATTCCCAAGTAGAGGTTTTTCTTCTTGTCAAGGGAGAAGTACCATAGTTGGCAAACGATTTCAAGAGATAGTGAGAACAGAGAGGGAAAAACCTTCTTATCGATACCCTTAATACTCATTATGGTTTCAAAATCTCTTAGATGGAAGTAAGGGTTATCTGTTGCCTTGAATTTTGGGATGTCAGTGGTGTTGAAATTATGTGGAAGAAGTTCTTTGTCCAGCGAGACCCCTTGCGAACTTATGCCCTGAAATTTATATTCACTAGATAGCTTGCTTAGACTCTCTTGCATGAGGTTCATCTGTTGTTTCTTCACGGGGTCATCGACCCTAAGTGCGAGAAGTTTCAGTGTCTCAGTCACAGTAGCCAGTTGGTTCTTAAGATCATTGACTTCTTCTCGAGTTTCCATTATCTTCTTAGCCTTCCTCCTTTGGCGAATCGGTTTATCAAAAAACGAGACTTGAATAAAGAGGTTGTCCTTGATTAATCGCCCTTCTCTCCTCGACCAAGTACTGTGGGAAAGGAATTTGGGGATACTTATAGTTAATTATTGACTCAAACTTTATTCAACATGCAATGGATGGAGGAAATGAAGAAAAATTGGAATAAAATGTGAAACAAGATTTAGATGGAGGGATATGAAGAATTAGGAATAGAATGTACCCCCCCAACTCAAATGACGGAAAGACCGACTCATGCATGGACCTACGACATGGTCATGGTGATGTGTTCTCAAAGTGTGTGCTAATATTAGTGAGTGTAGGTGGCATATTAAGACTCATGTCATGACCACGTGGCTAGACTATGTGACCAAGACTCGATTAATGACTTGACAAGGTGTTATTGACAGCGAAAATGAACCGAATTAATTAGCAAACTGGTTAATTAGACCCTAGGTGATGACTCGACCAATAATCTGAACTGTCGGCCAAGCTATAGGACTGGCGTCACACTGCGGAGCTTGGCGCCAGACAACATAGTTGTCGCCAGGCGCTACACACCATAGTGTGGCGCTACATCTCAGACTTTGGCGCCAATAGTGGAGCTTCGGTCTGGGACAGTTTTCGGTATTATTAGTCAACTGGGGTATGCCTAAAGTTGTACTAGGTCAATTCCGATTGAAAAATTAGACTTTATAATTAATTAATTAGGCAAAGTGCTTTGAGTCATTAATTGATTTATTCTCAACACAAATTAACAAACGGTTAAGAGAAACATAGAATATATATGCACAATAAATAATGCACAATTAGTCAAGTAGGCACAATATGATGCAATGCGTTCGCAACCTAACCATGGCTCTAGTTCTCTAAAGTTCGGGATATGTTTAGTCAAAGGGGCTCCATGGTTAATTGTCCGGATGCACCGCGCGGAAGCCTAACCGTGAAGGGTTGGCGCGAGTGGATGGGAAACCGCGAGTTTTAGAAAAAACTCGCTTCCATGGTTTGGTGAATTCAACATCTCGGATGTACCCTTTGTTGCACGGAGCGTTCAATCGGGTAGATGGAGCATGAATTCCCAGAGGGTTATGTCCATATGTAGAACACATATGGGTTTCAGAAAAGTGAGGAAAAATTCAATCAGGAAGTAGGATCCAGCAAACAATACGAAAAATCGGTCGAAATTAGAACGCATATTTCTGGCTCGGTATTGGAGGAAATTGGCGCCAGCAATCAGAGACTGGCGCCAGCTTTTAACTGTAGCGCCTGGCGCCAATGCTGGCGTCTGGCGCTACGGCTAAATGTCTGGCGCCAAGCTCTGGCCCCTGACGCTACTTCCCACATGCCTCAGCAGCTTTCTGTGCTCGATAAAATCTTCCACTTTCGCGCGGTGTTATTTTAGTCCTAGTTGTGAAAGATATTTCTCAAATTTCCTACGTGTAAAATCCTATGCTTTTGACTCATTAAGGATGGTCTTTCCAATGAGATCCTTTTTATGCATATGAAAATAATGTTAATCAAAATTACGCGCATGAAATACTTAGAACTTTTCGAGTCTCATCCACTCATTCTAAATCATTGCCGAAACAAATTCAAGAATTAAGATAGAAATCCTCCCCAGCGGAGTTGCCAAAAACTGTAGGGAATAATTTCAAGCCTTTAAATCCCATTAGCTTGAACCCCATTGTGATCATACACTAAAGTACGGTGGCGTCCAAAAGGGAAGAAGATAGAGCAAAAGAGTCGCCAACAAGTTTTTAAGGAACTTGTAAACCGTTCATAGGATGAAGGTTACACCCCTTAAAGATCCAAGAGATCGTCAACTCCATAAGGTCTAGAACCAAATAAGGGTTTGGGGATGATGGTACAAATCCAACCTAAAAGAGATTGAACATGCCCTAATAATAGGCCTCTACTTTATTCTGATCGTATTCATGTGCGCTTTCCGATTAACATGCAATCAATAGGATTAACCCT